>NC_025996.2:75773533-75860715 GCF_000442705.2 Elaeis guineensis
CGGCAGAATTCTGCACCAACAGAATTGGCGCTAGAGGAAGGACTTTCTGTGTCTTCGCAGTACCCTTATTCTTAAAGGAGTGCTCAATGAGACTGTCTCCGGTCATCTTCTCCGACATCTTCTTCTCCTTCTCCTGTCAGATCTCCACCTGATGCCTCCTCGAAAGACATCCACCAGGCGATCCATGACCTCCGCAGTCAGATCTTAGTGAGCTCCGCAAGCTCTGGCCTCGTCTCTAGTTTCCCATCCTCTTCCTCCTCCGGCAATGACAGTCGGCATGGAGCAGTTTGACTTGCTGGTTCAGCAGGTCAGGGGCCTCACCGAAGCAGTGCAGGTCATGCAGCAGCAGCCGCAGCAGCCGCAGGCATCAGTGTGGCTGGAAAAAGCATTGCCGGAGTTCCAGAATCTGGCGACTGGGCGGGCCACTTGGGCAAGTCGCCTTGTCTTCCCTGGAAAGGGGAAGCAGAAGGTGGAGAGCCCACCATCCGATCACGATTCCACCCCCGAAGAGTCCATACCTCTGTTCCACCAGAAGACCCTCGAGACTCATAGTCGAGAGGACCTCCTGGATCAAAGATTTCGGGAGATAAACCAGTGGATCGAAGAGCTCTGCCATGCTCCCACTACTTACGGTGAGGACATCTGCACTGATCCTCCTTTCTCTCAAATAATCATGCAGGAATCAATCCCGTCGAACTTCAAGCTCCCCCAATTCGAGAGCTACGATGGGATCTCGGATCCGGTTGACCACCTGGAGGCTTTCCGGACAATGATGCTGCTCCATGGCACACTAGACGCCATCCTGTGCCGAGCTTTTTCATCTACCTTGAAGGGAGCAGCAAGAAATTAGTACTCGACATTGAAGTCGGGTACCATCTTCTCCTTTGATCAGATGAGCCACCAATTCGTTGCTCATTTCGTCAACAGCCGGCGATCCCGGAGAGGTTCGGAGTCCCTCATCAACATCAAGCAAAAGGAGGGAGAATCCATCCGAGCTTACATCAATCGTTTTAACGTCACCACGTTGGAGGTCCGGAACTTAGACCAATCAGTTGCGATGGCCGCCCTGAAGGGCGGTCTTCAAAAGAACGATCTTCTGTTTTTTCTAAAAAAGAAATATCCTAGGGACTTCGCTGATTTGCTGGCTCGGGCCGAAGGATATACCCGAGCAGAAGAAGCCTTCAAGATGGAGGACGAGGAAGCCGCGAAGGAGCGGTAGGCAGGAGACTCCAACAAGCCCGCAGTTGAAAAAGGGCCGAGTGAAGCTCGGCCACGTTCTCAAACTCTCTCCGGATACAAGCGTGTCCAGACTCCTCCCCGGGCTCATAGGCAGAGAAGCCTGGACCACAGAGTTCAGCGGAGCTCTCCCCTAGGAAGATTTCACAACTACACCCCTCTTAACGCATCAAAAACTCAAGTACTGATGGAGGTCAGGGAGCAACTGCCGAGGTCGGAAAGGATGTGCACACACCCCGGGAAGCGCAACCCTAACAAGTTCTGCCTCTATCATCGTGACCACGGCCACGACACGGAGGAGTGCATTCAGCTCCGAGATGAGATCGAGGAGCTCATCAGACAAGGTCGGCTCGACAGATTCATTCGACGTCGATCTGAAGGTAAAGAAGATCGGTCGAGAGCCCTGCCACAACCGGAGCCGCCAAGGAGGGAGGAGCAGCCTAAAGATCAGCCTCCAATTGGGATCATCAACTCCATCTTTGGAGGACCCCGATGGGGAGCAGACCTTCCGTGGCTATGGGATTCAAAAAATCTACGAATATATTACCAATAACTTTACCTTAAATAAAAGCTTCTTTCATATTTGCATATCTTTTCTTTTGTCATAAGCTCATAACAACAGGGAGTAGCTCCTTCCGACAATCGAAACACAGCCATGTTAGGAACAAGAGAAGAACCTCATCCTAACATGAGCAAAGTCGAAGGTCCGATTATTTAAAGATCGAATGGAGGGAGAGGCCCTTGCAACGGTCCTTATGTGCCCCCACAGCCTTGTTAGAAACAGGAGAAGAATCTCGTCCTAATATGAGCAAAGTTGAAGGCCCGATTATTTAAAGACCGGATGGAGGGAGAGGCCCTTGCAACGGTCCTTATGTGCCTCCACAGCCTTGTTAGGAACAGGAGGAGAACCTCGTCCTAACATGAGCAAAGTCGAAGGCCCGATTATTTAAAGATCGGATGGGGAGAGAGGCCCTTGCAACGGCCCTTATGTGCCCCCACAGCCTTGTTAGGAATAGGAGGAGAACCTCATCCTAACATGAGCAAAATCGAAGGCTCGATTATTTAAAGATCGGATGGAGGGAGAGGCCCTTGCAACGGCCCTTATGTGCCCCCACAGCCTTGTTAAGAATAGGAGGAGAACTTCATCCTAACATGAGCAAAGTCGAAGGCCCGATTATTTAAAGACTGGATGGGGGGAGAGGCCCTTGCAACGGCCCTTATGTACCCCCACAGCCTTGTTAAGAACAGGAGGAGAACCTCGTCCTAACATGAGCAAAGTCGAAGGTCCGATTATTTAGAGACTGAATGGAGGGAGAGGCCCTTGCAACGGCCCTTATGTGCCCCCACAGCCCTGTTAGGAACAGGAGAAAAACCTCATCCTAGCATGAACTGAAATTGACTGTGTCGGAAACAGGAGGAGAACCTCGTTCTGACACAAACAAAGATCTGGTCGTTCAAGATCGGATGAAGAGAAAAGCCTCCTCAACGGCTCCTCTACATCCCCACAACCCCGCTAAGAGCAGAGGAAAAACCCTCACCCAAATAAAAGAAAAAAAGGGAGATAAAGAGGAAAAGCGACGAACTACACCAGTGATAAGGGAAAAAACAAACCACATCAAAGATATGAGGGACCTCGTCTCAACGAGGAAGGAGACTCTTATTAAAAACCCTCAGTCTCTGAGAGGGAGTTCAACACAGGTCGAGAAAAAATCGACTTCCTCAAGGGAACGAGAAGCTCGGACCCCCAAGTTTGAACACGAAAGAAAATGTCAAACTCAAATGGCCTCGTAAAGACCTACGGTCATGAACAAAAAGGGCAAATCAACACGGTGATGACCCAGAACCTTCAAACAATGTTGACATCAGACAAAACAAAAGATGAAAGAAGTTCGGTAAACGACAACTTAATGCAAGAATGGATAAGATAATGAAAAATTTTCTTTTCATTTCATTAGTGAAGTGTATATTACAAAGCCTTTGAAGGTCAAAAAAGAAAAATAACAAGAAAAGGAAAGAATACATAGAATAAAAGGTAAAGAAACTCTAAGGAAGTTCGACTTCTTCAGACTTCGAACTCTCGGTTCCAGCCATCATCGAGGATTGCTTTAAGTTTTCGACTTCTTCTTCCAGTTCTTTCTTTCTTAACAGTATCTCCCGATACATCTGGTGGAACCACCGACTCTCGCCCTCCGACTCTCGAAGCCTCTTCCTCAGAACTTTGGACTCCGCCTCGACATCCTTGACCGACTGCTGCTTGTAGGCCAGTTGAATCTTCAGCCGCTGCAGTTCGGCCTTCTCCTACCCAAGGGCCATAGACAGTTCTTCCATGGTCTCCCTCAAGGAGCGGAGCTCATCGGAGCCTTATGCAGAGGCAGACTGACTCTCTCAGACAACTGCCTCTGAAGGCAGGCAACTTCGTCGGTCGCCATCTTGAGCTTCCTTCGATAGTCCTCTACTTGCCCACACCAGCCGACTCGGTAGGCATTTTAGTTCACCTCGACATCCTGCAGCTGCTTCTGAAGGTCGGAGAATTTCTTCGACCAGTCTCGATCGCGGTCAGCCTGAGTTGTGAGCCAGGACGAACTCCCTTCCAACTGACCGATCTTCTCCCGTGCGGCCGCCAACTCAATTTCAAGGGAGCTGATCTTGGAAGCCTGAGTCCAAGATCGATCGCTGGCATATTTTCGGAGTTCCTCAAGCTCTGTCACGAAGTCAGCCTTCCTCCGAGTGTAGTCCATGAGATCCTTTTTATGGAGGTCCTGAAAGCGAGTAGCCCCCACAGTGACTTCCGAATGGCTCTTCCTCAACTGGTGAAGTTCGTCATCCAACTTCTTTGATTTCTTCGTCAGGTGACGAACTTTTCTTTTGAGATCTCGAATCATGGACTTCTAAGGGATCCTCTGCGGCAGGGAAAGAGCTTCGGCAGGGCACTGTTATTGGGAAACGAGAGTGTCACAACACAAATCAGTGCAAGAAAATAAAAGAGAAGAAGAAAAAGGAGCTCTCTGTAAAGAAGAATCCAATTTCATTGATTAAATAGTTTTTAAGTACAAGAGAACGAAGAAAAATCGTCACGAAGGAAAAATATAAAATTAGAGGTTTCGGACCTCTGGGATAGAAGTGAAGGGGCTCGACGCCCCTGGAAGGTCGGTCACGGCAGCCGCGGCAGTCGAGGTGGTCTCGGCTGGAGGAGGACCGGCAGCGGCTTCGGAAGGTCCAGCTTCATCGTTGGATGCCTCATCCAAGAAGCCGAGGTCCAGTTCGAGGAACTTTCCGGCCACCTTCTCTTGGCAAAGCTCGAAGCCCTTGATGAAGGCATCCTGGCCAAACTGGACCTACAGATCCTCCATCTCGGAGGAGGTCTTGAACTCCTCCACTGCTCGGGCCCCTGCCTTCGAGACTAGGGATGGGATCTGTGCCTTCAGCTCAGAGACCTGTGCCTTCAACTCGGAGACCTCGGCCTCTGCCTTCTTTCTTTCCTCCTCCAAGGCGGCCCTCAGATCGGATAAGGTTGCCCCTCCTCCTGCAATGCCTCCTTGAGACTTGCGACCTCGACGATCTTCTCCTTGAGGCAAGCGGCCTCGGCCAGACGACCTTCCTCCGTCTGGGCTGCCTCCTTCTTGGCGTTCTTCATCGCCTCGACGTTGGCGATGAGCTAGTGTCCAATCTGCAAGAGCGGTCCGGGAGTCAATATAAAAGCTAAGGAATAAACTAAGTAAAGAAGCGAGAAGAAGAAAAAAAGTAAATTGATCTACCTCGAGCAAGAATCCCAGAGAGTCCCAGATTCGTTGCTCAGGATCAGCATAGACGATCCTGTGGATGACCTCGACAGAATGCACCCTTCGACCAGCCTCTTTATTAAATCCCTATTGTTGAAGGGATTTTCTCCAGATCTTCCTCGGAGCTGTCGGCCCCCTCGATGGCAGCCTTGCGGCTGCGGCTCTTGCGGACCAGGGTCTTCTTCCTCCTCCTCCTTTCGGCCCCTGGTGCCCCCTCGGGATGAGTCTTTGGAGCGAGAATCTCGGCCAGGGGGCTCCTTGAAGAGGCTCGGGGGACTTCGGGCTCGACGTCAGAGGGGGCATCGACGGCAACGGCCATCTGGACAGGCACGATCGAGCTCGTCTCTTCTGTCCTGGCTCTCTTCGTCGACCCCAAAGTTGCGGCGTCTTTTCTCTTGTGGGTTTTGAGACCCTGGCTAACCTTCGAGCCACGCCTGTGTCCATGTCTGTAATAAAAGAAGATCGGCACGGCTCAGAAAAAAAATGAATGATGTATATATAGTAATAATAGTACCGGTAGGGTTCAGAGGACTCAGGCCGACGTTGAATAAGAGTTGTTCCTTCAGAAGGTCGGAGAGAGGGGAGCTGGATAGGCCTCAAGCTTATTGGAGGCTTCGAGATCGTCCCTTCCCAGGCTAGAAGCCCGGCGAACAGAATCCTTAGATAGCCTTAGGGAGGTAATCCCAGCTCTAAGATCGGACATCGAATGTAGAAGTACTTCTCCTTCCAGTTGTGGATAGAAGAGGGGGGCGCCTTTCAACAACCCCTTTCTACCGAACTGAAGGGAGAAGTACCACCAGTCCTTTGCCGAAGGGTGATGCTTGAAAGTATAGAAGTTCCTAAACAAAGAAAGGGTTGGCTGGACTTCGGCTAGGCGATAGAGAGAAAGAAATCTATCAGAAATCTAAAGGAGTTCAGCACTACAGAAACTAAAGAAATGTTTAAGAAGCGGAAGAGAGCGATAACAAAAGGCAGAAGCAGAAGTCGAAGCCCGACGCGGAAAGCTTCTTGGTATAAACAGAAGCAGCCAGAGGAAGGAGCGTTAGCCCGACTAGTTGGCCCGGGAAGCTCCAGCTCGTACTCCGGAGGAACCCCATACTGAATCCTAATCAGTGAGAGTTCCTCCGGAGTCAGAGAGCTGGGGATGGTGTCTGGTATAAAGATCAGACAAGATTCTTCTACAGAGCTAGGATTTTGTGGGACTGGAATGGATGAACTCCTAAAACTGCTAGAGGAGGAAGTGTTGGAGGACATTTTGAATCAAGTAAAAACCCTAAAAATCCCAAAAAAATTGAAAAAAATAAGAGATGGGGCACTCGCGAAAAACTGAAAAGGCGGAATGTAAAGGAGGAAAAACAGAAGAAGAACAGCAGGGAAGAAAAAAAAGAAAGAAGAGAAGAGTTCTGGAACTAACCTAGGCTGGTCCGAGAGGTGCAGAGATGCAGAGATGGGGATCGACTCGAAGAATGCCTAAGGCTGAGAGGGATGGAACTCTCGGGGAAGAAGAAGGGCACCAACAGGACTCTCAGGCAAAGTGAAATCCCTGGAGGAGGGGAGCGGGTTTAAATAGGCAACAGGGCCCGACGCAGTAATGATTGCGGATCTCCTCTGGCCGATCTACACTCGCTGCGTGTCCTACTCACCATAGCAGGTGGCTAAAAGCAGCTGGCAACTGATAGAATCATTATTACACTATACCTAGAGCAATGCTCCAGCGAGAATTCTGAAAAAATCTTTTCGGATCGCCTTGATTTGAAAAGGCTCCAGCACCAGCGCGCCAAGCACCAAAATATCTGGAAACAACCGAGTACAGAAATCGAAGGAGGCAACTTCGACTGTGAAAATCTCTCCATACTTTCTTCATTCGAAATTCGAACTCGAAAGTAGGGGGATTGGTGTTGGGTATAAAATAACCCCAGTCGAAGTTCGTAAAAGGCCGACCCTTTCAGGGCTCTTCCGGCTTCCAACCTTGTGTGGCATCTTTCCGAACTCCCTCGACCGTCCGAGCTTCCATAATGCCATTCGGACTTCTCCAATCATGAGCTCCTCCATTCATCTACCGGACTGCTTCAAATACTCTCCGGGCTTTATTATCAATTGATTTTCTACAGTAACCAGACTCCATCCAAGTTTCTACGGCGGTCGACCGTCCTTCGAATTTCATTCGAGCTTCTACCGCAAGCAGTCTGCTCCGAGCTTCTACCGCAAGCGGTCTACCCCGGACCTCTACTGTAATCGAATCCCTTCCGAGCTTCTATTACAGGCGGACTTCAGTCGAGCCTCTACAATAAGCGATCTCCATCCGGACTTTTATAAGAACCGGACTCTGTCCGAACTTCTACAGCGGTTGGATTCCGGACGAACTTCTACAACGGACGTGCTCCAGCTGTCGGACTTCTACAGCGACCGACTGTCTCTGGTGCCTTCCGCACCTCTCCAGCCATCAACCTTCAACAGTGCCAGCCGCCCTTCCACAGACCCATCCGGTCTCCTCCAGCAGACGAACTTCCGCAATGCTATCAGCCGACCTTCTGCCGGATCCCCCATGCAACCGGACCTCTCCGATGGACAGCCCTCAGACATGCTTCTACATCAGATAAATTTCAGACGGACTTCTCTGGCAATCGGATCTCTACCTAACTTCACCAACAGAAAGTTTCTGTCCGAGCTTCTACAGCAGATGACTCCCGTCTGCAGCATCAGCGCCCAAGGCATCCGACAACAGCAGACCCGTCAGCAACCTCGAAAATATCCGAGCTTCTCCTGGATTGATGAGACAGAAAGCCATTCCGCTCCATCAGACATCAGCCGAGCTTCAGCCGTCAGATCCGAACTCTCTGGCAAGTCACGACAACAGACATCACTCCACTCTCTGTAACGGATTCCACGTGGCTCCACCACTCTCTGACAAGTCGCGACAACGGACACCACTCCACTCTCTGTAACAAACTCCACGTGGCCCTGAACGGCCCCCTGACGCCACTACTCTCCGTAACAAACTTCGCGTGGTCCTGAACAGCCCACTATCAGGCGGTTACAGACGTCGCTGTCAATCAATTACGCTCTTCGTCTATAAAAAGGGGCCCTCAGATACGTTCTTCTCTAAGCTCAAAACTCTATCTCGAAACTCTGCTAAAATCCCATTCGAGTGCTCCATTTCTGTTGAGGCAGAATACTGACTTGAGCGTCGGAGGGTCTTGTCGGAGCACCCCCAGTTCCGGTTTAGACTTCCCTTACAGGTCCCGATGGTGGACGCGATCCCTTCGGCTCCAACTTCTCCAAAGTCGACGAAATTCTACACCAATATAACCAATATATATATATATATATAAAATCAGACGTTATTATCTTTTGAAATATTAATTGTGCCTCATTAAATATATATATAATCATACATTATTATCTTTTGAAGTATTAATCGTGTATAGCATTTTGTTTTCCTATTTACTATGTCAGGATATTTTTTTTTTTTTGGTAATAAACCCCGGAACTTGATAGTGTGGATGGCCATTAATTATGACAATGTTGTTTAACAATTGTAAACATAGTAATTAAATATTCTCACTATTATGTATATAAAATATAACGGCTTTACGTGGTTATTTTCATAAAGATAAAAATACATCATTTGCTCTAAACAAATGATTTATTTGTTAATACTATTATTCCGTTGTTAGATTTTGTTATTTTTATCTATTTCTATTAATTATAATGACCAATAATAACAATGGCAGTAGTAATTTGCGCATGCTTTTGAGTTTTGATTTATCGAACAACCACAGTAAAAAAACTAATGTAATCATAATTTACACCCAATTAAAAGTGTCCTTACACAAATATATCGGAAATCACCTGCCGTTAAACGTTAGGGGCAACCTCGCAATTCAACTCGATGCCAGTTCCTTTTACCACCAACGACCCACTTCTTTAGCTTGTCCGAAAGCCGGAGGACCACTCGCTACAGCTTCCTTGCGATTTACGTCTAAGATTAGACTGCCGGACCGCCGGACCAAAGCAGTACTGCCAGTCGCCAGAGGCGGGCCACCCTCCCCCCTTTCCCCGTCTCCTTCCTCCTCTTCCTTCTCCAATTCCGTTCATTTCCTTCTTTCCCTCTCTCCGATGGACTACGAAAGAATCGAAAAGCCCTTTTCCCCTCAGGTACAATCCCTCCTTCTCTCTCTCGGAACTCCTCTCCTTTCCGAGAACTGATCTCAGATATTCTCACGGGAAAGCTGGCCCTCTGGGACCCTCCCAATCTCCCTCCCTTGCTTCGAGTTTGCTGCAATTTTCGTCTTATTGTGCTTTTCCTCCGATTAGATCCCTGCCTTTTATTCGCAATGATTAAACCGTGAAAAGGACTAGAAATGGAGCGGGTAAAAGGTGTTGATCTGATGAGAAACATTGGATTGCTAAGATTTTGATGTAAGCTTTTCTGCTTCAGGGCGGTGGGTTTTCCCCTGGGAAGCTGCGAGCGATGCTTCTTGGAGTGGAGAAGAAGCGGAAGGAAGAGGAGGAGCTGGAGGCTAGGTTCTCTTTGAGATCCGGCCCCCCTGAGATCGAAGATAGACGTGAGTTTCCTCCTTTCTCTGTGTTTGGTATGAATTCAGGCTTAAATTAGCTGTTTTTTTTTTTGAGAGAAATGAGGTGAATTTTGGCAGGTGCTAGTGCTGTGGAGAGATGCAGGGACGTAGACATGGTGAGCTTGCATCCGGAATGCTCCACTTCGATGGAGACAGTAAGTGTTCATAGATCGATGGCTGGCTCGAGGATTCGGTTGGAGCAGGATGATGCATTTGAGTCTGAGAGCATGTCATCTGGCTTCGAGTTTCAGAAGGCGGAGCGAGCGCCGCACCGGTCTGCGCTTATTCTGCCGTTCTCGAAGCCAGCACCTTCAAAGTGGGATGATGCCCAGAAGTGGATCGCGAGCCCCACGTCGCACCGCGGGGGAAAGGCCGGCGGAGGACAGTTCAGGAAGCCAGGTTTGACTGGGTATGGGAATCGACAGGCTGCCACCAGGGTTGTTTTGGAGGTTACAGAGGAAGTGGACACCAAGAGGATTGATCCAAGTCAAGAAAAGAAGGAAGTTCAAGAGCATAAGAGTGTGAATTGGGTGCCTGAACCTTACCCTATTGTGGATTCAGCTGTGAAGCCTGCGCTCATTGTTGACAACCCAATTGCTGATTCTGAAAGTAAGAAAAAGCTTCTTCATTCTGTTGATATTTATTGGCATGATATATTAACCATTTTTAGAACTCTATGCCTGAGGTTTTGTACAACCAGTGGCCTTTCTCTGGTTATGATGGAACGTAAGGCAGTCAAATTGAAGGATAAGAATAAAATTTTGTTTCCTGCTTCTTGAACTTGCAATTTTTGTTGTAGCAAGTTTTGGTACCATCCTAAGAATACAGAGATCTGGTGCCCAAGACCAAGGCTTTAAATCCTGTAGGACAGAGGTGCCTGGTATCTTCATAGAGCGGATGTCTCACTGTCCCTTCCCGTCTCGATAGTTGTTCCGATCATGCATCTGAATAGCTATCCTCCTTTTCTCTCTCCTTCTTTTTCATTTCTTTCTTTTTTTTTTTCTTTTCTTCTTCTTTTCTTTCTTTTCTTTTTTTTTTTGTTTCATTTTCTTATCCCTTCTTTTTTTTTTTTATCCCTTTTTCTTATTATTTTTTTTCTTTCTTCCTTATTTTCTTTTTCTTCTGCTTTTTTTCTTTAACTTTTTTTCTTTCTTCATCTTCCTTTCTTTCTTCTTACTTTCTTCTTTTTTTTCCTGCATAGATAGATTTCGGAGTCCCAACTCTGTCCCAATCCCATTTTCTCATAGAAGTGGGACAGGACGGTCGGGACACCTTCCGTCCCATTGGGACATAAAATCTTTCCTAAAACCACCTTTGGTAGTTCTGGCTAGAGAGGTATCACATAGTCAAATACCTTGTTTTTTTATTACAATAGCAAACAATGTTCCTTCTGTGAAGTTTTAGAACAAAGTGGAGAAAAGCAGAGAGGAAGTTGAAATGAAGGCCTTATTAACAAAAAGATTAAGTGCTACTAGTGGCTACATAACTGCACATACCAAATAGGAAAAATTTTGTTCTTTCACATCAACATGCATATCATCTTACTGTGAAATTGTTAGTACCAAGCACAAGACCTCCTACTCTGCTTCTAATAAGAAAAGCTAAATCGTAGCCTGACTTTCAAGCCACTGCCAAAGAGAACCATTACTCACATAGCTGGACCTCTACAAAATTATGCAAGTGAGGCCCTCGCTCGCAAGAGGTGGTGTTGGGTTTCCATCACGTAGCAGAATATGAATTACAAAAATTTTTAACATACATAGAAGAAGTTTTAACATTTAAAACTAGCCGATCGGAACACAAATCCTAGAATCTTCTTGCAGACTTCAATCAAACCAAAACAAGCACGCAATAGGGAAGAAGCTATACTTTTTGAAGATGATAATCCAGGAACATAATGGTCTCCATGAGATTCTAAAGTAGAAACCCTCCAACAGTGATCCACACAGGACTGATTAGGATTCTTCCCAATCGATGTAGTGCTGTAGCCTTTCTTTACAAGAACACTGTTGGCTTTTCTTCTCAAAGAACGATTGCACCACTATCTGTACGCCTTCGAATCCTCCACTAGGATCACGCCAATAATCTCTTCTCAAGAGATCTCACCATCCAAATTTGATTCGGAACTCCAACACTTAGAAAAATCAAATCCTAGGACAAGCAACCCTTGCTTTCTTTTTTTCTCTCTTTTCTCTTCTTTCTATTTTTCCTCTCTTATTTTTTCTTATCTTTTTCTCTGATTTTTCTGACTTTTTTCTCTCTTATCCCATGCCTAACAACCAGGAAATCATGGCCTTAATCCATATATGGTGCCCTCTTTATATAAGGGAAGAAGCGACGCCAAGGAGTTCAAGGGGCGCCAACTCTTGGCGCTCCACTTCCTCACATGGAGATTAATTTCTTCGTGTGTTATTTTATGGCGCAGAAGAGCCTTCAAACAGAAGGACTCCTTTTCTGTGCCCCATAATTCCCTTATTTAATTAGCGTGGGATATTAAGAGGTGGCGTGGAATATTAAGGAAAGAAGTTAAGAGTCTTAAGTGAGAAGGACTCTTCCTTCTCACCGCAAATAAATGTCGCATATTTATTTCTAGGCGTGGAAATCAGATGGGTGGCGTGGAGGACTCCTGCACATGAAACACTTTCATGTTGAGTAAGAAATCAACCTAATCTAATTAGGTTCAAGGCTACAGGTTAGATTTAGCTCAAACTCCTTTGAACTAACCTAATTGGGAATTTGGGTCAATACAATGTGCTAGCATATCAAATAACTCATAGGATTTATAATAAACTCTAATTAGATGAGACCAAAATAAAATTCTAAAGTGTGACTTATTGGGTTCTATATCTAGCTAACAGTGGATCAGGCTCATGACCTAAACCAATCCAATTGAATTAGGTCAACCCAAATGCACCAATTAATTAGAACTCTTTTTAATTAATTCTTGAATTAAACTCTTTTAATTCTTGCGAGTCCATAAGTCAAGATTGATGTCTAGCAACATGTCATGACCATCCGAAAGAGATGAAATTTGGTGGAAATATCAAAATTATCCTTCAGTGGTAAGTTACCGTATAATTCAATTCTTCGATTATATAACATCCCAGATGAGCTATGGGTATGGAATCATGTCAAACCCAAATGCTTATCTATATATATCTCGATTAGATGGTGATGATTTAATTGATGATACATTAGAAATCCTTTCTAATTATCATCCTGCTTTGGTCAAAGACTTCCTGAATCATCAACCTATGAGATCACATAGGATGTTTGCTTTTCTTATTAGGAGTGACCGATCCCTTATTGACCATTCATAACCTCTATGCATACCTCAACATATCCAGAACACCCCACACAAGGATCAAAGAATAAAGCTAAGGAATGAATCAAAATATAGATTTATGTACATAAGGTACCATGATGATCTTAGATCTAAGGATCACTTGCATAATTCCCACTAGAGAATAACCAGCTGACATGCATATAAGGCTCCATCAAATATTTTCTCGTACGTCAATTCAGTGAACTCATTCTTTAATGAGCACCCACATCTTTGTATTAGTGTCACTACACAAGTGGTTGTGAGATCAACCATCATCTTCATCGAGCATACATAAGATGTGCCAGTTTTATCAGTATCATTGATCTCTGGCTCAATGAAACAACGATTGGAAATATTTTAGATTAGGACTATCAAGAATTTAAGTTTCACTAGCATGATCTCATCATGGCCCTAAAATTATTGCCCTAACCTATGGAATTCATTCTAATCTTAAACAAGCATAAGTTGCAGCATATAATGAATCAAAATATCTAACTTTATTAATAATAAATATCAATTATATGAGTTTCGAAGATAAAAATACAGAAAAATATCTCATCGTATCATACATGCAATTGGCTTATAGAGCATTATTTTTTCAATCTCCTAATTGCACTAAAGCTTATCACCCCTATACTTGATGCTCATGCAATCTAGGTGGCGGTCAAACTGTTGCAATGACAAGACCTTAGTGAATGGATTTGCTATATTGTTTTTGATGTTAACTCGCTCTCGATCATATCGCATCTTTCGACTATCTTTCGAACGAGGTGGAATCATCTTAGAATATGTTTGGATTTATGATGAGACCTCTGCTCCTTAGCTTGAGCAACTGTCTCAGTATTGTCACAATAAAGAGGCACCGGTTGTTCAATTTCAGAAACCATATCCAATTCTGAGATGAACTTCTTCATCCAGATGATTTTCTTAGCAGCCTCTAGCAGCAATGTACTCGATCTCAGTGATTGAGTCAGCTACTGTCTGCTGTTTGAAATTTTTTTAACTCACTACACCACCATATAGGGTGAATACATATCCTGATATGAATTTGCTATCATCCGGATTAGATTGAAAACTAAAATCAGTAAAGTCTTTCAGTTTCAAATCAGATCCTCCATAAATAAGAAAAATATCTCTAGTCCTCAAATACTTGAGAATGTTTTTCATAGCTTTTCAACGATTCTCTTCTGGATCTGTCTGAAATCTGCTTACAATGCCTAAGGCATAAGCTACATCAGGCTTGGTCACAGCATAGCATACATAATCGATCTTACAGTCGAAGTATAAGGAATAGAACTCATTCTATTTCTCTCTTCAGGTGTCTTAAGAGATATCTTCTTAGAGAGTTGTATGCCATGACTCATGGGTAAGTAACTTTTTTTACTTCCTTTCATGTTGAACCTCTTCAATACTAGGTCTATGTGCCTAGACTGGGACAAGTCAAGCATCCTCTTTGATCTATCTCATAGATCTTTATACAAAGTATATAGGATGCTTCATCCAAGTCTTTCATGAAAAATTTTTGTAATAGCCAGATTTTGACCGATAGTAATATAGAGATGTCATTTTCAATAAGCAGTATGTCATCCACATATAAGATCAAAAAAAAATAACGCTCCCACTAGTCTTCTTATACACACACGGTTCATTCATATTTTTGATAAAAATCAAATGATTTGACTGTCTTATCAAAACAGATGTTTCAACTCTTTGATGCCTGCTTTAATCTATAAATAGATTTTTTTAATTTGCATTCTTGATTTGCCCTCTCATTGGAGACAAATCCTTCTAGCTAAGTCATATAGATTTCTTCCTCAAGATTTTTATTGAGAAAAGCAGTCTTGACATCCATCTGTCAGATCTCATAGTCATGATATGTAGCTATAGTAAGCATGATCCGAATAGACTTGAGTATGGCTACAGACGAAAATGTTTCTTCATAATTAACACTTTGTCTTTGTCTGAAATCTTTTGTTACTAGTCTGGCCTTATAGGTCTCTACCTAATCATCTACTCTAATCTTCTTTTTGAAGATCCATTTGCGGCTTATTGGGGTCACACCCTCAAGCGCATCAACCAAAGTCCAAATTTGGTTGGCATACATGGAGTCCATTTCGAATTTCATGGCTTCAAACCATCTGTCAGAGATACTACTCATGACTGCCTCCGAATAGGTCGTAGGATTATTATTCTTAATGGTGTGTGATGAGTTGTCATTCTCAATGACAAATCCATATCTGAGTGGTACATTACCCACTCTACTTGACCTTCGGAGAGGTGTGTGTAGTGGCTGTCTCTCAATAATAGGTACATCAGATTGAGGATCAACTTATGGACTCTTTACATGTTGCTTTTGGATAAATTGTAGGTCTTGAACTTTCTTAAGTTCAACTGTCCTCCTACTGTCCCCTTCTTAGATAAACTCTTTTTCAGAAAGATGGCATGCCTACTAACAAATATCTTTTATTGAGTAGGATGGTAGAAGTAGTATCCTATATTTTTTTTAGGATAACCTATAAATCTGCATTTTTCTGATCTAGTACTAAGCTTATGTCCATCAATATTTTTCACATAAGCAGGGCAACCTTAAATCTTAAGATGTTTAAGATTGGGCCTCTTCTCTTTCCATATCTTATATGAAGTGCTAGAGACAGACTTAGTTGGTAGTTTGTTCAAAATATATGCTGCGGTTTTGAGAGCAAATCTCTAGAAGGAGATCGAAAGATGTATAAAGCACATCATGGACTACACCATATCTAATAAGATGTGATTCTTTCTTTCTGCAATACTATTTAATTATGGAGTATAAGGTGTCTATTTAGAGAGAATATCATTTTCTTTTAAATGATCAAGAAACTCACTAATTAAGTATTCTCCTCTTTGATCCGATCGAAGAGCTTTAATATTTTTATCAGTTTATTTCTCAACCATTCTTTGGTACTTTTTAAACTTATCAAAGATTTCAGATTTATATTTCATTAAATACACATATTCGAATCTAGATAAATCATCAATAAATGTGATGAGATAGGAGTATCCATCTCTGACCTGAGTCGACATTGGACCACAAACATCAGTACGTACTAGGCCCAAAATATCATTTGCTTTATTTCCATATCCAGTAAATGGAGTCTTGGTCATCTTACTCATGAGACAAGATTCACAAGTTTCATATGATTCAAAACCATAAGGATCAAAGAACTTTTTTTTATATAACTTGTTAATCCTTGACTCATTGATATGATCAAGTTGGCAGTGCCAGAGGTATGTGACATTCACATCTTTTCTTTTTCTTCATTTGATCAACATGAAGAATATTATTATTAAGTGACAAGAATAAAAGATCATTATCTATAAAAGCATTACCATAACATTAATTAGAAAAATAAATAGAGCAATCATTGTTCTTTTCTTTTTATTTCAAAACCTTGTTCCAATAACACAGGTACAGAAATAATATTTCTAACAATGTTTGGCACATAGTAACAGTTTTTCAATTCCAAAATTTTGTCTGAAAGCAACTTCAACAACTTGGTTTCTACGGCTTCGGTCTGGATAGACTCTCCACTAGCGCCGAACAGCACGAAGTCACCTTCATTCAGACTCTTTATTTTTTGCAGACCCTACAACGATTTACAAAGATGTGAGCCACAGGTGGTATTTAATACCCAAGAGTCTGAGGTTGAAGTACCTAATTATAAATTTATTTGTATCATATACAAATCTTTAGCAATACTTGCTTCTTTATGCTTCAAACTTGCAAGGTAGTCCTTGCAGTTCTTCTTCCAGTGCCCTTCCTTACCGC
The DNA here is from genome assembly GCF_000442705.2 of Elaeis guineensis. NCBI lineage: Eukaryota > Viridiplantae > Streptophyta > Magnoliopsida > Arecales > Arecaceae > Elaeis > Elaeis guineensis. The sequence continues at coordinate 75,790,259 of NC_025996.2, forward strand.
ATTGATAACAAGTACCCTTGGCGGAGACTTTCTTCATTTTTTTCTTACAGATGCTAGCCTTAGGGTTCATCTTTTTCATAGAACCTTTCTTGTCTTTCTTCTTGGGGATCTTATCTATAAGAAGAACAGGAGCTTTTTTACCCTTGAAATGGCTTTCAGCTGTCTTCAATATATTGAGCAGCTTAGGCAGGCTAGTGTTCAGTTAGTTTATATGATAGTTTATGACAAACTGTGAGAAGAAATCAGGGAGGGATTGCAGGATCAAATTTTGAATCAGCTCACCATCCATGGCAAAATCTAATTGTTCAAGACGAGTGATCAGATCAATCATCTTAAGGACATGAGTTTGTATGGAGGTGGTTTCACTCATCCTGGCACGGAATAACTGCTTAAATATCTCATATCCAGTAGTTTAGCTTTGTTCTCCATATAACTCTTTTAAGTTAAGGAGTATGGAAGGAACATCCATGCCATTGCTCATAGAGGCAAGCATGATGCACTTGACAATCACACTATCATCTTATCACATCTTGTATGTGGCTCTTTCTTCCTCGTAGCATCTTCACCAATCATATCGGATGCAGGGGTATCCAGAATATAGGAGACTTTCTCCTGTGCGATAATAATTCTCAGATTCCTCAACCAATCTACATAATTTGATCCGGTCAACTTGACATCAAGTATGTCACGCAGTGAAAGTGAGGATGCCATTATACAGATTAATATATAAGTACAAGAACACAATATAAGCAGACAACTCATGATGACATGCACAACTAGATTAGGACTTTTGTCTAATTGGATCTTCCACTTTTTAACAAATTTCATAGCCCTCAAGTATGAAAACGAGAAACATGGTCATGTTTCTAAGTGGGGTTAAGATCCCTATTCTTCACAAACATCTTGTGAATAGCATAACAAGCATTCATGAGTTCAAGGATAGGTAACTCTTTACCAATTGTATCTCATACAATTTTCAACATTTTTCTTACCTCTAGAACACCCATAGTCTTATGGATAGCACAACAAACTACAGTGCTCTAGTTAAGTTTGATCTTTCATTCCTATATGGTCATATTTAAACAATACTGTCCTTGTGGATAGCACAACAAAGCAACACTATTCAAATATACCATAAACATCTATATACTCTATTGACTTAGCATGAATGAAGGCCTTTGTAGTATCTACATCACTAAGCAATCCAAATTCGAAACTCAATAAACCAAATTGGCCAGATAAGTCGGTGGGAGGCTCCTCGATGCTTTTCTTAGACACCAACAACTTGGCCAGATAAGCAAATGGAGTTAATTAAATAATCACCTTTGACACTTGCATTAGACATCAATTGATCAATGAATCCGAAATTCGGTTAGCAAGTGAATCCCGATATTATAACTTAATATAATTTTTAACTGAGGATCTTTGACTAGTCTCATGCACATCCTAACTATAACATCATATGGAATATACATGTCATAAGAAAGAAGACAATATCATGCATTATACCATGCTATTCAAGTTGTAATATCATTCATATGCGTATGCTAAAAATCATGATTGCAAAGATTATGCAGGGTGTACTTTTAACTTTGGTTCAACACTTGAGTCAATATCATTTGACTATGATTTAGACTCAACTCTTTGATCCAATCACATGTCAAATTTGACTTGGGCCAACATATTAAATCAACATTCAAATCCTAATCTAATTAGGCTTTACCAAGTCAACAACTAGGCTAAAAACAATACACCTTAATTAAAATTGATTAAAACACCAATCTACCATGAATCATAAAATTTTAGATTATGATAAATTCCAAATTTAACAACTGAAATTTAAAGTCTAACTATGATCATGGTCAAAAATAATTTTTGATTTAAAGATCGATGTAAGCAATCGATTAAAACATTTTGGCATCATATGAATTAGATCAAATCTATACTACTACAATAGCATTTGTTTGATTGAATCTAACGAGGGTGGTTCTGATACCACTGTTGGGTTCCGATCACGTAGCAGAATATGAATTACAAAAATTTTTAACATGCATAAAAAAAGTTTTAACATTTAAAACTAGTCGATTGAAACACAAATCCTAGAATCAGTAGAAGTCCTCCAACGGTGATCCATATAGAACTGATTAGGATCCTTCCCAACCGATGTAGTGTTGCAGCCTTTCTTCATAAGAATACTGTCAACTTTCCTTCTCAAGGAACGATTGCACTACCACCTGTACGCCTTTGAATCCTCCACTAGGATCACGTTAAGAACCTCTTCTTAAGAGATCTCACCACCCAAATTTGATTTGGAACTCCAACATTTGGAAAAATCAAATCCTAGGACAAGCAACCCTTGCTTTCCTTTTTCTCTCTTCTCTCTTCTTTCTATTTTTTCTCTCTTGTTTTTTCCTGTCTTTTTCTATGATTTTTCTGACTTTTTTCTCTCTTATCCCACGCCTAACAACCAAGAAATCAGGGCCTTAATCCATATGTGGTGCCCCCTTTATATAAGGGAAGAAGCGACGCCAAGGAGTCTAAGGGGCGCCAACTCTTGGCGCTTCACTTCCTCACGTAGAGATTAATTTCTTCGTGTGTTATTTTATGGTGCAAAAGAGCCTTCAAACAGAAGGACTTCTCTTTTGCACCCCATAATTCCCTTATTTAATTGGCGTGGGATATTAAGAGGTGGCATGGAATATTAAGGAAAGAAGTTAAGAGTCTTAAGTCAGAAGGACTCTTCCTTTTCACCACAAATAAATGTCGCACATTTATTTCTAGGTGTGGAAATCAGATGGGTGGCGTGGAGGACTCTTGTGCATGAAACACTTCCATGTTGAGTAAGAAATCAACTTAATCCAATTAGGTTCAAGGCTACAGGTTAGGTTTAGCTCAAACTCTTTTGAACTAATCTAATTTGGAACTTAGGTTAATACAATGTGTTAGCATATCAAATTAACCCATAGGATTTACAATAAACTCTAATTAGATCAGACCAAGATCAAATCCCAAAGTGTGACCTATTGGGTTCCATATCTAGCCAGCAGTGGATTCAGGCTCATGACCTAAACTAATCCGATTGAATTAGGTTAGTCCAAATGCACCAATTAATCAGAACTTTTTCTAATTAATTTTTGAATTAAACTCCTTTAATTCTTGCAAGTCCACAAGTCAAGATTGACATCTAGCAACGTGTCATGGCTACTTGAAAGAGATAGAATTTGATGGAAATATCAAAATTATCATTCAATGGCAAGTTACCGTGTAATTCAATTCTTCGATCATACATTCTAGATGAGCTATGGGTATGAAATCATATCAAATCTAAATGCTTATCTATATTTATCTCGATCAGATGGTGATGATTCAGTTGATGATACATTAAAATTTTTTTTTTCTAATTATCATCCTGTTTTGGCCAAAGACTTTTCGAATTATCTATGAGATCACATAAGATGTTCGCTCTCTTTATTAGGAGTGATCGATCCCTTATTGACCACTCACAATCTCTGTGCACACTTCATTATATCCAGAACACCCCACACAAGGATCAAAGAATCAAGCTAGAAAATGAACCAAAACATAGATTCATGTACACAAGGTACCATGATGATCTCAGATCTAAGGATCACTTGTACAACTCTCACTAGAGAACAACCAGCTGACATGCATATAAGGCTCCATCAGATGTTCTCTCATAGGTCAATTCAGTGAACTTATTCTCTAATGAGCACTCACATCTTTGTATTAGTGTCACTACACAAGTGGTTGTAAGATCAACCATCCTCTCCATCGAGCATACATAGGATATGTTAGTCTTACCGGTATCATTGATCTTCGACTCAATGAACCAATGACTGAAAATATTTTAGATTAGGACTATCAAGAATTTAGATCTCACTGGCATGATCTCATCATGGTCCTAAAACTATTGTTCTAACTTATAGGGTTTATTATAATTTTAAACAAGCATAAGATACAGCATATAATAAATCAAAATGCCTAATTTTATTAATCATAAATGTCAATTACATGAGTTTGGAAGATAAAAATAAAGAAAAATACTTTATCGTATCACACATGCGATTGGCTTGTAGGACGTTATTTTTTCAGTTGGAACAACTATTACTTCTCTTTCTCCTTGTAGTGTGCATTTGGTTAAGGTCAAGTTCCTTTTTCTTTGTATCTTTTAACCCATAGAGAAGGAATATTCTCATAGTTTTCATCACCATAATGTGATTTCATAACACAAAAACCAAATAAGCCCCACCATAATTACAAGGCCCCTTGTTGCAATATAACTAGGGGTAACAATAAGTGAACCCGACCCGACTTGAATCCGACTTTGATTAAACAGGTCTGGATTCAAGCTAACTAGGTTTAAATCGATTGACCTACTTAAACTGCTTTATTATCGAGTCAGATTTGGGTTCCAAACTCTAGACTCATTTAACCTATTTAAGTGACCTATTTAAACCACATCATTTACATCAGTCAAGTCCTAAGTCTCGAGACATTGTTTAGGGTATTAAACTAGTTAGGGACTAGGGTTTTGCTTCGCTCTTTATTCTCTTCTGGAGAGTTCTGAGCGGCGAGCAACCCCTTTCTATTCTTCATGATCGAGCAGTGATCTGGGCCCCTTTGATCGGCCACCTCAAGATCCCAACCTCCAATTCTCGATTAATGATGATGCCCTATCTCTACCTTGTTTCTTATTTGAAGAAGTGATGAGTGGTAACTTGAGCCCTTCCAACCATAGGCCACCTCATGATCTCTACTTTGAACCACCAACCGACCAATGATACCCTCTCTCTACCTTCTTTCTTGTTCGAAGAAGTGATAAATGTGGACTTGGGCCCTTTTGACCATGGGCTACCTCAGGATGACCAATGTCATGTCGTGACATCAAGATCCTAGCCATCAACCCCTGATCTCCTCTATCCTTGCCACCTTCTTTCCGAATCCTCCCGATTGCCGCCACATCTAGATCCTATCTCCCAACCTCACTCGCCGCTGCCATCACCTTCTCCTCAGGCCCTACATGGTGTAGGAAAGTTGGGTACCAAAGCAAGGCAAAGGACTAGTTTAAGCTCGCTAATTTGGTTCTGGCAAAGGTCAAGGGTTTCCCTACATGGCCAGCAAAGGTAAATTGGGATGGTTGGATTATGATTGTCTCGGCACAATTCTTTGTTATTTCTTAATCTATGCTCATCTCAAAATTTGACTACCATCTTCTTGGATTTTATCGAAAGTATGAAACATGACATTCAGGATTTTGGGATTTTGCTTTAATGGATAAATATCTGGATAGCTTGATTACATTTTGGTCGAAACTTTGTTCATGACCCTTTTGCTGTTCTTACTTGTGTAGTTTTTTTATCCTTTTTTGGATATTTATTTATGTATCAGAACTACTTAAAGCTACGAACTTCCTCTTCCTTTTTTCTTTTCTTTTTTAAATAATGTTTAAGAGTTAAGTTTAGCTGATTTCTTTTGTTTGTTTGTTTTCTTGTAAGGGAACGGTCATAACCTTAACATATTTATTTTTTATGTCAACAATGTGTGTCCATAGGCTTAATAGAAAGACTCATTAACTCTTTGATTAAGAGTTAATCAAAGAGTTTATAGACACTTTTGACCTATTTATTAAACAAGTTTAACAAGTTCAATTGGCTTACCTCTTTATTTACAATGACATGTTCAAGTTTCAAGCCTTGATTTGTTTAATAAACATGTCTGGTTTAGGTTTGGGATTTTTGGGCCTAACCTGCATCTGACCTGACCCATGTACAGCCTGACCTGTGTATGACCCAATCTAATGTGATTGCCACCTCTAGCTATAGCCTCTCTTCCATAAGAGTCATAGAAGCTAAAGTCCATTTCTTCTCTAGTTGAAATCCCTAAACATAAGTTGGATGGATTAGTTGTTGGAAATCTATTGTTGATATTTGCATATCAAATAAATAATTCTAAAAACTTGGATAAAATTGATTTTTTTAAAAAAGAAAAATAAGGCGTGTTTGGAACTGAGGGGTGTAGAGAACACTGTCCTAAGAATAGATTTTGACCCCTCATGTGGGTATAGGGTGATATTGTCCCAAAGGTACAAAGCACCAGGCTTAGCCCAAATCCTTCTATCATTAGTACGATCATGTGGAGGTGCGACCCAAGGATTCCTTTAGTTGCCCATAAGTATAGAAAGAGGGAATCAAAGAAAGGAAACATGGGAGGAGAGGAAAAAATATTTCTCACATGTAGAGGCTTGTTGGCTTTCTGTCTGTGTGCCTCAACCTAAGGTCTTTATATAGGCTTGGTCCAGGTAACCTCCCAAATCAGCAGTTTTGGGCCTGATGAACTTTTCATGCATGCATAATTGGCATGAAAAAGCATTTCCAATGGTAGATAGTGGGTTCAATAGCTGATTGTGAGGTGGTTATGTAAATAGTATTAGGAGCTTACTTAAGAATATAAAATGGCCACATGCATCATTTTCCCTCCATTCTTTCTTCTTTCTTTTCCCTCTATTCTTTTCCTTTGTCTTGTTCCACTAAACTTTCTATTTAGTTTCTTCATTGCTGTGACAGAATTTAGAGTTTCTTTTCAGCATTTCTTGTGCTAAAATCTAGACCTTGTTCTTTATGGTGACTTATTTAATTACAAATGGTCTTTTTAAGAATTTGAGCCAGATCTAACTTAGACCTGAACCCTACTCTACAGTAGATTCATATTTTGTAGCCAGAATTCCAACTAGAGCTACATCCAATCGCTGTAACAGTGGATGATCCAAAAATGTTGGCGATTGGTGCAAGGAAAGGCTAATCTGCATCAATTTGGAGATGATAATGAGTATTGGACATGATGTAATACTTATACAACATGGAGGTCTGTTTGGATGCCTCAGGCAAATGTCAGGCAGAAGATTATATTGGTGATTTGTTTCATCACAAGTGGTTGATTAGGAATGTAGTCCCAAATTATGTTGCATCTGAAACCTAAAGGTGCAACAGATTTATGTTTTGCAGCCAAAATTTCAACTAGAGCTACATCATATGGTCCATGCTTAAGCTCAATGTTATGGGGTGAACCAGCTGGCCTAAGCCTAGCTGGCATGAAGCCTAAAGGTTTCAACCTGAGTTTGCAGGGCTTCTACATCCCAAACTTGTGTTGGATTTGGCTTGATCCAGTCACCATACAGCATGATCCCCATTTGGCGATCTTGAGAGAAAGTGGGGACAGATAGAAATAGATAGAGAGAGAGAGGAGAAAGGCCTTCCTGGTTGATGGCATTGTGTCAGCAAATGATGGAATGAGAAATGGTAAATACCAGCATTAGAGGATATATATATATATATATATATATATATATATATATATATATATATAGAGAGAGAGAGAGAGAGAGAGAGAGAGAGAGAGAGAGATGGGACTTAATGTTGATCAGTATCATGGCATTCATTGGTGATATTCAAGAACACAATCATGTGTTATTGGTAATGGTTATCCAATGGAGACAACGGAGGGGTACCTTTGTGCCTCTCCACTTAGGGGAGGGAGGAGAGATGTGGATGAGGTTAAGGGGGTAGAGGTGAAAAGCATGGGAAATAAGATGGGAGATAAGGGTTTTTTGGGAGGCTTGTTGATAGGAATTTTGAATTTTTTTAGTAAAAGTCATGTAATATATAATAATATTTTATTTGATATCAAGGTTCGTCATCTCAGTATCGAGCCGTGTACCAGTCCACCTTGTTACTATGTTGTGACAGGGCTGGTTTGGCATACTGAGTTGTTACCACACCTACTGTACCACATATCAATACCGAACTGATATGTACGGCATGCTCCGTACCATTTGATTTGGTATGGTACGATAAATCTTGCTCGATATAGTAAATGATATACAAGCTATAGGATTTTGTGCCAAGGCAAGCGTGCCTAGTGTTGTTTTTCGTTTGGCAGGTTCAGTCTGAAATTTAGTTAGGCTTACAAATCTGGACACCACTTGAAAGCCCAAAGTCGAGTATACAAGCCTAAAATGCTTAGGTTTTCCCCTAGGTCTTATTGTTAGACAAAACTTGAACACCACATTATATTATTAGAATAGCCCATAAAAACTCCAAAACAAAAGCAAACCACAAGTATGTTCATGCTATTAAAAGGAAATTTGATGTATTGTAGATTTCTCATGCACGGATATTCATTGTTGATGTGGACTCATGCATTAAATTCTAAGATTTAACTCCAAAGGGAGTAGCCTATCTTGGAAACCTTGTCATTGGTGTCATTACTAGCATGCCTTGATCGGCATTACGAATCTAGTCAGAAACCTTGGAGTTATGATGCTTTTAGAAGAAAACCCCCTAAGAAGTTGTGTAAGAAACCATCTCTCCCCCTCCTCTCTCTCTCTCTCATTATTGTGCTTCGTATACATGCAACCTATGCCTATTTATATATGTGTCTCGAGCATAATATATGTGAAGACAAAATACGGATATATTATCACGTGAAGTCCCTACTAAAATGTTTTAAAGGTGGTAGCCTAGGCTTTAGCAAGCCCTTGTTCACACATCTTAAGCTCTAAGTGCCTAAGCAGACTTAGGCAGGATAGGTTGGTCAGTTTTGGGGTACATTTTGGTGATTGTTTGGTACTATGTGTCATGCCTTCGACCTGAAATCATGAGCTGGGGTTTTTCAAGCACCAGATCCAATTAACTCCAAAAATCTCCCTTGAAGTCTAATATTCAAAAATTATATTTATATCAGAATTTAGCAATGATTATTTTAAGAATAAAAATTTTAAGTCCCAATACTTTCATAGGGCTAGTCAAGTAGAAGTAGCCGACATTTGATCAGTTCAATCATGATAATCTCATTTAATCATGGTTGGACTATGGTACAGGTGGCTCAATAGAAATCAAGGGTGACCAAATTTAGTAGTGAAGACTACTTTGTTGCCCGATGACCAGGGGTTAGGACCTCTTCAACATGGTCGATCAAGGTCATTGAGGAAAAGCTCTTTTTTAGGATCCAACGAAACAATAGAGTGCAATAGAGAGAGAAACAAGAGAGAAACAGTAGGGAAGATAGAGAAGAGAGAGAAAGAGGGGAACATAGCCTCTCTCTCCAATGGAGGGAAGGAAAGCTTGAGGATGGTAATTGCCAGTTGAAAAACTGACAGTCAACCACCATAGACGGTGGCTGGGAGTAACAGACGGTCAATGATGAAGAATCAACCAAAAAATTATCAATCAAAATAGGGGCTTTGGTCCCAATCCTAAGGTCCATGACTTTTAGTGATTGAGGCTTCAGCTATGGCCACGAGTAGTTTTGAGAGACTGCACAATAGCTTCGGTGATGCATGTCAGCATGAAGATGGCCGGAAAAGGAAGAAAAGGGCCAAAATCAAATTAAAAAAGGGAAACCAAAATAGAGTCCCTTTCTTGACCAAAGTTCAGCGATTAGCCAACCATAAACAAAAATATAAAAGATAGAGTATGGAAACAAGGTCAATTTGAAGATTAGAGGTCCTTACTGGATTTCGACAAGATCTCACAGTGTTACAAAGAACCGGTGCTGATGTTAACTGTTTACTTCCAATACTATATTAATTGTTTTATTATTTGTTATAGTTGCTTGGTAATATGAACATGAATATTAAATCATGCAGTTTGAGTGACTGATCAATATTGTTGTGTTTGTTGTAAAAAAAATTATCATTGAGTACCCACGGCAACAATTGAAAGAGATCCTAACATCCTATCCTGAATAACAAGATGTCGTTTACTTCCAAAGTTCCAATATTATATTAATTATTTGTTATTTGGTATAGTTGCTTGCTTATATTAATATGAATAGTAGAGCTTGCCATTTGAGCGATTTATCAATATTGTTGTGCTCCTTGTAAGACAAATTATCATTTAATACTCATTGTGACAGCTATAAATGTAAAATTGTTTGTTCCTTAATTTGGATTTTCTTTCCTTATTTTTGTTTCTAACATTCTATCTATTTCTTTTATATTTAATAACATAACAATCAGCCTTCTATATTTAAGCTCATTCCCTTCAAGTGTTGGACTTCCATGTATGTGCTATGAAGTTCCCTAGTGATGTGCACGATACTAGTAACTTTTAGAATGTTGCATATTTTGCAATGCAAATCCCAAATGAGGACAAGAAAGTGATTTCATGTCATGGTTAGAAAGATCACATTCCATACTTAGTGTTACATGTTTTGAATTATTAGTCATCTGAATTCTTTCTAAACTTTTGATTAATTTGCCAACTTTTTTTTTCAACTCTAGATTTTTGCCTTTATCTAAATTGTTCCCAAGTGTTGAGATTGTGGTAATCTTTGATGATACAAGAATAGAGATGTGTGCATGCACTTGCCTGCGTGCAAATGGGTGTGCATGTGGAGTGTCTGTAGCATGTGCACATATGTACATGTGCATTTGCATGCCTCGAAACTCTTGTGAAGCAAACAAATGTAATGACTGTGTTAATTCCCCATTCACGAGTTTTTCGCGACTAATGTAAGAAATGCTTACATGTTACAAACTATTGATGTTATGCACTATCATTGGTGTTTTTGCTTTTCTTATTTCTATTCCTTCCTCTTCCATACTTATTTATATATGAATATTTTAGAAATTGTATTATATATTCTTGTTAGTTATTTTCAAATTGTTAGTTCTTTGAATTCCTTCCAAATTTTTGACTAATTTAGCAGACTTTTTTTGGAAGTCTTGGTTCGTGCTTCTATCTGACTTGTTATCCAACACTAAATTGTGACTATTTTTCATGTTGTTAGAACTAGTGTACATGTGCATGCTCGTTGGTTGGGCTAGTGAGCCTGCAGCATGGGAGGAGCAGCAGGTATGCGCTTATGTCCTTGGGCATGGGCGTATGCATGGTTGTTTGTTGTCCTTGGGCATGGGCGTATGCATGGTTGTTTGTTGACGGAGGGGGGTTGGGGGTGGGGGTGTGTCGGCATGGGGTTGTGCATGTAGGTGCTGGTGTGGGCGTGTGGATATGTGTGTGCATGCATATGCATGTGCAAACAACTGGAGGGGAAGGGTGTGGGTGTGTGCATGGTGCATGTAGGTGTGCATTGATGCATGCATGTGCATGTGTGCATGTGGCTGTGTGTGGGCATGTGCACATGCATGCACTTGTGCAACAGGCATCTGCATGTGTGGGTGACTGGGTGGGTGGATATGTGTCCAAGTGTGTCTGTTGTGCATGTGTGTCTGTTTAGGTGTGTGTGTGATTCTGAAGAGAGTGATGCTTTCTTTAGGTCAAACTTGGAACCTCTCTATAATGCACATGCTTAGGAGATGGATGCCAATGGATGTAACGAAGTTCTCTTTAATCGTTTCCACTGTGAAATTACACTAGAATTCTTGCTTTTGAGGTTCTAAAGTAAAAGTTATAAATCATTTTTAGACCATTTGCTTCTCTTATGAAAGGAAGGTTTCTTACTTGATGAGGATAGCTGCAGCTGTAATATTTATTATGTATTGAGGAGATGATAGAATCCAGATTCATTCTGTTTGAAGTTGTATAATCATCATGTATTAACTACTTTATGGATATTCAGACCATTTTCATCTGAACCTAATTATAATATAGAATGAGTTTTGGAATTTCATGGTTGGAGCAATTTTGAATGTGTATTGAATGTGTAACTTTCTGCAGTCAGTCTTAGTCGGCATGATTCATCAACATCTGTTCACAGTGCTGCAACATTTATTACAACCCCATCAACAATTAGGTCTGTATCTATGAGAGATATAGGCACAGAAATGACTCCAATTGCTAGCCAGGAACCTTCTCGGACAGGAACTCCTGCGAGAGCGACGACACCAATACGCAGCCCAGCTTCTTCTCGACCATCAACTCCGCAAAGAACTGCTCCAAATTCAAGCCCAACTGAGTCAGCTGATTGTCATGGGGATTCCAAAAGCACACAGCTATCTGAAAAGGAATTACAAATGAAAACTAGGAGAGAAATAATGGTTCTTGGCCAACAATTGGGGAAGACGAACATAGCCAACTGGGCAAGCAAGGAAGAAGAGGAAACAGATGCATCTGTTTCCCTTAAGACTCTATCTGTAGACCAGGCAGCTAAAAGTGTTATAGAGACCCGAGCAGCAGCCTGGGAGGAGGCAGAAAAAGCCAAGTATCTGGCCAGGTAGTTTTACACTAAGACTCAGGTTGCCTGTATAGAAAAGCTTTGCTTGACCTATGTGTTAGACTTTGCCACTTGCATCAAATTGTATAATTTCTGTAGCTTACTTTTTATGAGGGTTCAGTTTCTGAGTGGCAGAAAATTTCTCAGGTTTAAACGTGAGGAAATCAAAATTCAAGCTTGGGAAAATCACCAGAAAGCAAAAACCGAAGCTGAAATGAGGAAGATTGAGGTAAACCCTGTCATTTTCTGCATGACAAATGCACATGCATGTATAAATGTGTGAATACATAGATAAATGCATACTTTTGTAGGCACATATGTATACTAATATATGTTTATGTGTTATGTACCTATGTGTTTCTGATTGCACGCAGTCAGATATTTCATGCTTCTTTATGCCAGATATAACACTAGCTAACTCTTTTATTTGTCATGGGTTTCTCAAGAAGAACTGCCCTTAGTTGCATCATAGACTGTCAATGCATTAACCTTACAATTGATGGTAGTTTAACTACCCATGCATTTGATGGTATGCCATCAAGACAACACCATGTAGCAGATTTGAAAATGTAGCGCTTTTACCATAATTGTGTAAATCTTACAAGGCATTATCGAAAAAACTATTCCATCTAAACATGGATTTCTGGCTCCTTTGATATCCAACATCTATGAAAACAGTGAGGACCTAGAGCAGTAACATGCTCCAAAGTATCCTCAGTTCCCAAGAACTCAGAACACGTGTGAAACAGATATATGCGCTAATGATTCAAGAGAGTTGCATTAGGGAGCTGCCCTCAAAATAGTTGTCAAAATAAACATCAGGATCTAAGGGTGACTTTGTTCTTCCAAATATAAGATATACTAGAAGCATCAACATCATTAGCTCCGTTACTAGGAGACAAGTAGACTTCTCAAGAAATTACCTTGCTGTAAAGATCTGAGCCCGGGGGAAGTATCTACTGATTGTTTAGTAGAAATAGGAGACTAACAATATGAAACATTACAGAGGGAGGGAAGAGAACCGATTATAAGATCTTGTTCCAAGAAGGTTGTGGCCTGGCAAACTAAGTTCTGAGACATAAGGAATTTCCCAGTTAAAGAGGAACATCAAATGCAATTGAAAGCTTGTTCAAGGAATATTGGAGGACCAGGGATCAAACATGACCAATATCTACTTGCCATCGCCTACAGTCCACTGAAAAATTGGCAAAGGTTTTAGATCACTTTGCTGGTCTCTTACAAATATCCTGGTTGCCATTAAAGGAATATTTAAATCATAATAATAAACTTCAAAGGAGAAACAGATTCAAATTCAATATCTAAAATGAATAAAGTCCCTTTTCCTGGTAAGAAAGAATGAAGTACCTTTATCACGTGTATCATTTTGAGTCAAGCAGGAGAACCCTGCATTCATTATTTGTTCCAAATGAAGTCTTGGTAAGAAAGAATGAAGCCTCTTTTCCAAATGAAGATCTACCTGAATTCATTACTTGTTCAGTAACAATATTTATAATAGCAGCTCGTTAATTGCACAAATTTCTTGAAGTATATTATGATTGAACCCAACTGAACAAACTCGAGAGACCAAGGACTAAAACTCATTTACCAGAGAAAAATGAGCTTAATAGTGGGCCTCCATGACTTAAAAAATGTTAGATGTTTTGTCAAGTGATCTTAAAGCGAGAGATCTCCAAGGAGATTCCAGAAGTAGAAGAGTAGAAAAGGTAATATGTGGGAAGAGTGTATATATGAAAACATTCCATCTAGGAACACTTAAAATTTATTTGACGATTAGGTTTCAGTGTTCATCTCTACCCCTATCCTCAGTATGAGCCTGGTTATAGATAAATAAGTAGTATTAACCTAAATAAAATACTGTCTGAAGCATTTTTAGGCTTTAAAAAGCCCAAAATCATTAGATACTACTCCAAACCATACCCATATAGCATAGAGACCAATGTTTATTCAATAATTACCAAAGAAAAAGACTACATGTGCATCTTTGTCTCATATCTTGCTTTAGAGGGGAATATTGTTTTCATTTTTCATTGTTTTTTCAATAAGAAGGCCATACTCCCTTTATCAGAGCTCTGATTTGCACATTTCCTACATTGTTGAAAGCTTAATTAACCTTGGATATAATCTTTTTGGTGTTCAAATTCTTCATTAATGAACTTGGTAACTTGTTAGGATGCCTTTCACCTATTACAGTTTTATAATAAACATATTCTACTTTTGCATTAGATCAATACGTTGCACCTAATGATTTCCATCGTGGTATATAAATTCCAGTACACCTCTCCATTTGAAGCAAAAACTAGAGCAAAAACTCATTCTACAAAGAGCCTCTCATTTAAAAGCTAGAACAAAACTCCAGATACTAAGCATCATTGTGATAACACCCAGCTTTCTAGCTTTAGCTTTAAAAGAAGAGATGGGAGAGAGATAAAATGTTAGATGTGTGCCCCGGAAGCCAATTGTTGGCTGACGCATATAGTAATTTCAGAACATAAATTTGTACTTGTAAATTTTATTCATTAATAAAATGGGTAGTTTTTATTTCAATTATGTTTTATGTGTCTATGATTCGTTCAAGGGATTAATAGATGATAATATATATATACTCAAAGTGTTAAGAATTTGGGACATACATTATTGATGGTTAATTTCTAAAAATTTTTGATTAAGAGATCATCACGGAGGACGGTAATTGATCTAGTTAGATCGGTGCATGGATCGCTTTCCTTTCGGACAGATGTGTCTCAAATTTGCGGTGTGGAGACACTGAGGCGAGAATGCAGGTGGTTGTTAGAGAACAACTTGCACTGAGCGTGACCAACACGAGAAACCATTTGGATGTCTACTTACTCAGTAGTTTGCTCGATGCTGCAGTGGTGTGAGCGATCCTTTGACTTACGGTGCCTCGGCTATTCGCAATGAGGCTACTATAGTTTGACTGCATATAAATTTGATCTTCTCACCATTTGGATCTTTGTAGTGTATGTTGGCTACAGTAGGTTCAGGTTCACTGTTAGGAGTAGGATGCACCTACATGGAATCTATCGATCTTGATAGAAAAGGAGAAGTCCTATACGATTCGCAAGACTGAGTTCAGAAAGTCTTCGATCGAAGCATAAGTACTGAAAAAGGATTTTCATGAAAATTCACGAATGAACTCGAGTCGAGCCAATCTTGTATATGACTGAC
Organism: Elaeis guineensis; assembly: GCF_000442705.2. Classification (NCBI taxonomy): domain Eukaryota; kingdom Viridiplantae; phylum Streptophyta; class Magnoliopsida; order Arecales; family Arecaceae; genus Elaeis; species Elaeis guineensis. The sequence continues at coordinate 75,805,658 of NC_025996.2, forward strand.
GTTGAGGTTTGATAAGTTTTTCATGATCTTCGCCCAGTTGGAACTCACGATAGAAGAACTGAATTATATGGTAACTGCACCTAGAGATTCAATACTTCTATTCTGCTGAGTTGCCATTACATACTGTTAGGTGTCATTGGTGGATTGTGAGACTCATCGAGCGTTGTCTTGATAATCGATGATCCATAATAGGTAGAGTTAGAATCGTTCCAACTCATTAAAAGGAGTTTCAATGATACTGTGATAGGGATCACCGTATATCTTACTACCAGACAGAATAGAACCTATGGGATCACACACAATAGAGATACTTGATTAGATGGTTGAGTGACGATTATGAATCACAATTGGATCTAATTATCAATGTGATTGATAATTAATCCAATGTAAAAGTTGCAATAAAAAAATTCACTGAGAGTTAGTGAGTTATAGGAGGATTAATTAGCAATTGGATTGCTATTTGACTCAATCTGATTAAGCAATGGGATTAAGATCAAGTCTAATTGAATTAGATTCGATTTGGCTTGGTTTGAGTTTGATTAGATTAAGCCTGATTGAGTTATGAGATAGTCCAATTGCAAGGAAAATCAATTCCTAATTTGATTGGGATTTGGGTGCAACTAATTTTCTAATTGGATTGGGATTTAATTAAAAGGATTGGGTTTCTAGTTGGACTAGGATTTGACCTTTCCTTGGGTGCAACCAAATCTTATTTGGTTAATTTCAGTTGAAGCACCAAGAGAGACCCAAGTTGACTGGAACTCTTTTTCCTTGCGCATGCCCCACATGTCCACGCCAAAATGATTGTCGCCCACCTTGTTTTTACATGAGAAAGCTCACGCTAATAACTTCTCCGTGCCTACCCTTCTTCTCAAATTCCATGTGCACCACTGAGAGATAGGGATAAAGTTTCATTTGAATTTGAATTCTTATCATGATAAAATTTATTCTTATCTCTAACTCTTGGATGCCATCTACAAAAAGGGGTGGTTTTGGGCGTGTGAAAGGATGGATCTCTACGAGAGAAATCTGGTTTTGGGCGTGTTTTTTTTTCTTCTTGGGCGTGAGGATCTAGTAGAGTGAGTTCCCATCTCTTAGGCATGGGGTTTTAGGAGGAGAAAAAAAAGAAAGGATTTCTTCCTCCTTTTCCTCTTCTTCCTTCTATTCTTCTTCATCTCTGAGAGGGCCTGAGAGAAATGAAGAAGGATTTACAAAAACCATCAGGAAGTAGTCTCTATAAGGAAGCTAGCACCCCGGAGAGATTAAGAAGCCTCTGATCATATCAAGATCTCATGTGGATATCTGTAGAGGTCGGATGCTTGTGCAGCTCGAAGGAACTCAGACATCCACGATCATCGACTGCGGTGTAGATCGATTTGTGCAAAGGTATAGAGATCGAATCTCTACTTGGTAGATCAACTTTGCCTCCTATTGCTTCATCGGATTCTTTTTAGTCGGAAAGATATGCCCAGTCAAAGTATCATTTGAAAAGGAAACTTTCGATTTGACCGGTCTGTTTCAAGCCTTAAATGATGGAGTTTAGGTTTGTTAGCAGCATTGCCCCTCAAAAAGGATGGGGCGTCACGATGTAAATCTTGAAAAATTATCAAATTAAAAAAATATCATCTTAATTGGATGTCGTATGATCAAGTTATGGTTTTCAGAAGTTTGGCTTATGACTTGGATCCTAATATGTTAGATCTTGCTTCTGGATCCTATCCAATTATGCTCGTAGTTGCCAAAATATTTCACATCTGATTTAGTGATCGTTCTAGATTAGGGATCCCCCTATTTAGGGGATTTATCTCCTATTAAATTAAATCAGAATGGACAATGGGAAAATATTTGCTTTCTAATCTTCTTGTGGTTGAACCACCTGCTTTGCTCAAAAATGGTTTCTAACCTTGCTTTTTTCTGCTCTTGGATCTCAGCGAACCACTTGGTCTTCTCCTACATCTAGACTTCATGGTAGGGAAGCTTCTTGCCATCCTTGTCGATGATGACTCCTCAATCTCGATCTCGATTGATCGGTCGATGGGATTAAGAGATAAGAGTTTGGCCGCTCATAATTAGTATTGGCTTCTCATACTATCATCATGAACTTGCTGCAGGTATTAACAAGTTGCTTGGCCTAGATAGTAGTTTTAAGGTCTATATTTTCTTATGTTTTTGAGGCGTCGATCATGAACTCCTCATCTTTTACGAGATGATACTTTCTCTACTATTTGTAAAAGACTGCATCTTGATCCCAAAGGTTTGAACTCCCAAAAATAACCTACTAAGTATCCAAAGAAACTACTTCACAAATTATCTCATCAATGTACCTCTTAGTTATGGCGAACTTGAAGGTACACTACTCGATGATCTTCGATTCGACATCATTTTGAATCCAATTGGGAGAGTAAGAACATGGATGAAGCTTGGTCTGCAACCCTAGCTTTTGGACCAGATTTTCCAAATGAGGTTCTTCTAATTTTCAGGATTTACAATAGCCTCGATAATGCTCAGCTTCATCTAAATTTTTAAGCTTATTTTGGAGTCTGCTTGCTAGAGCTCGAGCGCTCCTCAATCTTTGCAGTATTGAGAACTGTCTCCTCTTTTTTCTTAGAGTCATCATCCTTCGATTGTTTCCACTTTGGTTGCAATTCAGTGTGAAGCTTCCAAAACTTATCCCTGGTGTGTCCACAAAGGTTGTAGTGATCACGATAAATTTTCTAAGTCATGTTGGTGTGCTTCCGCTTGCTCTCCTTAACTTGGGTTTCCACCACTTTTCTTGAACTCATCACCCTTATCTTTTTCAAGTCGATTCTTCTCCTCAATCCCCATGACCTTCAGGCTAGCTTCATTGATTTCTTCAACTTTGAAGAATTTCAATTTTCAACTTTTCCAAATGCTCTCGTGGAGACCTCCAATATACTTCATAAAGACTACATGATTGTTGATGGAGATTCTAGATGAGATTGTTTGTTATGAAACTTGATGGTATACTCCTAAACGGATTGATTTTACTTCTACCGCAAGTATTACAACTTGATCAACCGATCTTCCTCATGGCCAATTGAGTAAAACTGTTTTTTGATTAGACTCTTGAATTTGCTTCATATTAGAGTAGAAAGGTTGTCGTTCCTCATATATAAATTCCACCAGACAAGAGCATGGCTAGAAAGCTTGAGACGAGCAAAAGCTACCTTCTAGATATTGAAGCATCCATATATAATAAAGTAGGTCTCTAACTAGTCTAGCCAGTTATCTAGCTTCTCTGCATCAACAATCCCATTGTATAACGAGATCTCAATTCAAGCTTCAACTTTAAATAATTAGGGAGAGATCTTGTATACCTTTAGATTGCTCATCCTTGTTGGATGGTGGATCTTTATCTCCAGATGTAAAAGACACCTTTGCAACAGGAGTTGCTAGTGCTGATGCTGGTGCTAAAGGCATCACTAGGCTAAAGATGATCTTGTATATCGTTTCAGTTCACATTCCTATCTAGAGCTTTGTCTATCTTTAAATCTCTACCAATGACAAGCCAAGGGAATGCTCTGTAAGAAAAACTAATCTCACATGCCTTCTCTCTGTCTCACACTCGGTATAATGGAGAAGGAAAAACCTAGCCTACATCTCTTTCTCTTGTGGCGTGTGAGATTGCTCATCTAACCCTAGGATACCCCTTCCCTTTTTATAGTTGAGGGGAGGCCCTAGAGCTTTTCTTGCTTCGCACCCAAGACTTCCAATAGGACACTCTCTGGAGAGATAAGGTGGTGGTGGCATGCTCAACCATGTTGCCTCCTAGGAGTCCTAGTTGGACTCCAACTAAAAAGGACGAAGGGGCACCCTAGGGACTGCCCCATTCGAATAGGTGCTCCTTTCCTAGATGCGCATAAGGATAGGGGTGTCGGCCTTGTTTCTTGGTTGGCTAGCCCCCTACTTGGATCTCATCCAAGTGGACCTAGAATTAGCTTTGTCCTTGCTTGAATTGATGTAGCCTTACTCCTGTTTCTTGACTATTCCTGTAGCCGAATCACTTCTCCAATGAAATCTAAATCTTTTTTGATCTAATCTTTAAGAGAATAATCAACTTGAATCTTATTCCAATTGAGCCGAAGTTAGATATACGTACTAGATTTTTTACTAGGATAGGTCAACTTAAGTTCCCGCTCACCAAAGGCCTATCCTTCCAAGTCTTTTTAGTCACACATTAGCTACATGTGGGTCCTATATCTGCATCATTGAACCTCGTAGTGACCAGGATTAAACCAGTTGGTCTCCCCATTCCTACACAAGCCATCTCATGCAAATTGGTCCTCCATGTCAGTGTGCTCTAATGAGCATTATGTATAGCACTGTCAAACTCTTAATCATATGATTTCTAGCCCATCAGTACCTTGCATTGAGCTAGACATCCTTTATGAAAACTATTCATGCGAATCCCTTTTGAAAATAATTAAGTATTAATTATAATAATTTTGCAAAATATTTATTTTCAAAATCTTTCAACCTACTGCACTGCTAGATGTAATACGCCTGCGCATGTCGCTATTTTAATATGGATACTATGCTATTTAATGGTTTCTATATTGGATAGCTTAATCTCACACATATCTGAATCTAATAAACCACTATGCTTCCTATCAAAGATAAAGTTCAGGGTATTATATTTAATACACGGATTTAGCCATAAATTTATTCACCTCTAAAATACAACAAACTATCTTGTCCTTTAGGTCAAGGGCCATTTGCAAGCTTGTGTACCTAGTTCACATTTCTAACCCTAGCAACGCTTTGTAAGGTAGATTGTGAGTGCTGACCATTTGGTGTCATGTCACAACTAGGTACCAATGCAAGGTCTGACTCAATGGAGGAACTTCATGAAGTCAGCATCCATGTTAACAGCCTAGTAAGTGTAATGGCCAACCTCAGCTATATCTGTGAACAAATTTTGACTACTTAGAAATATTCAATCCTCCTCTTGAAAAACCCTCTTAGATAAATCCTCTTAGTTCTCTTGGATTTTTTGAGTTTATGACCGATGTTTGCACATACTGCGTACTATATATGACCGCAAATAGGAGGTAGCTATTAGTTTTTTACTATTCTTTTGTATTAAATATGTAAATGGTTTTTAGGGCATACCCTACTTCCAACAGTAGGTTCTTGCCTATGACAACCTTGGTTGGTTTTGTGTAAGACATGAAATAGTTAGACAAAAGTCGTAAAGGTCAGGGCTGAAACTCTTGCGGGATAGGTCAGGTTGGTGGCAATCCTTAATCCAACCCAACTTCTAAAACCCTCAACCCTATCCCAATCCAACTTGCTCTTTATTATTATAAGCTAAATTCTGGTTGGGGTGGCATGGTCTGGTCAAGTTTTTGGGTTGAGTTGGATTATGCCATGTTAATTGGGTTAAGTCAGGTTGAATAAGAATTTTAAGATAATAAAAAGGTGTAGGACATTTTTATGGAATTGATATTTGTTGAATTGAGGCCTCAGTCATTCATTATTTCCACTATACACTTGCATGCAATTTAATAAGATTAAAGGTAGTTATATAAACATGTAAGTACTTTCTATGAAACATAAATACGAATTGTTTATTAGATTATTTATATATCGGGTAGGTTCGGGGGTAGGTTGGGTTGGTTTGGTTAGATCGGGTTTGGGCTAGGTTGGGTTGAAAGTTAACCCTAACCAATCCTACTTAAGGGCGAGTTTGGATTTTTGAGCTCAAGCCCCAACCAAGTTTATAAAACATCAACCCAACCTACCTAATAAGCAGGTTGGTCTGGTGGGTTCAGGTTGAGCCCAAGCTAGGTTGCAACCCTAGTAAGGACCAGGTGTGTTCACTATGAATTAACATGATCTTGCAGTAAGAAGATGTACAGGTTGCTGAACTTAAGGATGTGTTTCTAGCTGGTGTTGTTTATGAAGTATGATTGGTTAGGTGGAATCTGGTGGCCATTGATTGTGCTGATGAACAAGGATGTTGTTTGTATATTTGTGGAAAGTGAAACAAGTTCTCCATATCCATATTATTCATAATGTACAGAACTACAGCTTCCATGCCAAACACAATTTGTGCGTCCCTAGCATTGGGAAAAAAATTTCCCCACTGAAAAAACTGGTTCCATGATAAGATTATGATACTAGAGGCTCTTGGTGATCGACATAGCTAAAATATTTTAATCAAGGGCCTGGTATCATCACTGCTTGCTTATTACTCTCAACTGGATCTCCAACAATCTCATTTATAGCTGCCATTTGATGAAAGAGAGACAAAGTGTCTAATATGTGTAGACATTTCCTTTCTCATCATGAGACAATGGATCTTGTTTTACCTTAAACCAAGTAATTGCATTTTTTGAGAATGATTATTTTGCTTTAGCAATCAAATAATAATAGATTGCCAAGGAGACTTATTAAAGGCTAGTTCCTGATAAAAGCTTAATGGTTAATTTGGTTGGTTAGACAAGAAATAAAAGGCCCATCATTTATTAATCCTATTCTTAAATTTTTTTCACCTGAGATGCTGCACAGAATTCACTTGCGATTGTTTGAGAGTCCACAAATTAACATTTTTAGTTTAGGAATCCAGATTATAGGAAGAGCTGTGCTTCTAAGAAGAAAATAGGAGTGAAAGAACAAAACAGCAGAAGAGGCTAAATAGAAAAAAAATATGTATATAGAGCATGATGGTGAATTAGTGTCTAGGAGTTCTGCAGGACACTTGCACACATCAATCTTCACATGTCCGCAAAATGATTTCAAAATAGGTATGGCTTATGTCGTAATTGTTTGCTTAGTCTGAGATAAATCCAGTTCATGGTGGTACAACTACAATGACAAGAATATGACACTAATCCCTGCTAATTGGATTGTACCAATATATGACTGGAATTTTTGTTTGAAGACCCTCTATTTAGAGTTTCATGATAACCTTTCCTTTGCTGAAAAATGGCACCTTGTCTTTCAAGGTTACTGCTAGTTTGAACCATGAAAGAGTGACATTCTTTTTGGAGAGAATGTACTAAGTTGTATCATGGATATATGAATTTGTTATGCGAATTCCTACTACATCAGTGACTAGCAAAGACAATCTGGCTGTCCTTTAGAGGAGCAGTTTGGCAGCTCAAAGAATTTGTCTGCATTTTGTATGTTGCCTCAGTCTCGTTAGTATTTTGGAGACTGAGGCAGTATCCTTTGTTATCTTAAAGTTTGGAATCTGATGAGCGATGAATGAAGAAACTTTTATAAGAAGGAATCTAGCTGAAAGCCAGTTTTCAAAGTTACCTGCATTTGTTGGAGCAATGTGACAAGCCAGAATTTAAGCAAAGAACTTTCAAGCATTGAGTTGATGAACTCAGCGATACTTCTAAATTTTGGGGCTGTAGAACCTGCAAACTGAATCTTGTTTGCGAGCCAAGATTTTAAAGAAATTCCCTCTTGAATACGGAGAAACTGTGAGCATTTTGAACTTGATACATTATGAAAGACGTGTATCTTGTGTTAGATATATGTCCTAGAAGCCAATTAGGCCGACACATGTAATCTTTTTAAAGGTATAATTTGTAATTTTGACTTATTACTCGAAGTCAACCCAATTTTATTTCAATAATAAATCAAAACTATAAATTATGCCCTTAGAAAGATTATATGTGTCGGCCTAATTGGTTTTTAGGGCACACATATAACAATCTTCTACTTGCACAAAAGCCAATTGGCCATAAATCTAAGTCCCATCTTCTCAAGGTGGATTTTGGTGTTTTGCTGGCTCAGTTGCTTAGTCAGTGGGTCAGTCATATTGTCAGTGGTGTCAACTCTTTTTACCTCGATGTACTTTTTTTTGAGGTAATCATGGATGAGATGGAATCGTTGCTCTCTATATGCTTGGACTTTTGGTGAGATCTTGGCTCCTTAGCTAGAGCTATGCTATTGTTGTTGTTGCAGTAAAGTGGAATGGCATCTGATGACATCACATCCAACTCCGCAACAAATTTCTTGAACCAGAATGCCTCCTTTGCAGTTTCTGATGCGGCGATGTACTCAGCTTTCATAGTGGAGTCTGCTATGACAGGCTGTTTAGAACTTTTCAACTCACAGCACCATCGTTGCATAAGAAAATACTGCCGGATGTCGACTTTCGATCATCAATATCAGACATGAAGTCTGAATCAGTATATCCCTGCACTCTCAACTCTCCTCCAAAGATCAAGAACATATCGTTAGTCCTTCTAAAGTACTTAAGGATACATTTCACAGATGTCTAGTGTTCTTCATTTGGATTCGACTGATATCTGCTTGTCACTCACAGCATAAACTATATCAGATTGTGTACACAGCATGGCATACATGAGACTCTTTATGGTCGAAGCGTAAGGGATCTTGCTCATGCGTTCTATCTCTTTCAATGTGTTGGGGCACATCTTTTTGGAGATGAATTCCATGCCTGAAGGGCACAAGTCTCCTCTTGGAGTTTTTCATGCCAAATCTTTTCAACATGTCCATGTACATCCTCTGTGAAAGGCATAGCATCTTTTTAGATCCATCTCTATAGACCTTAATCCCTAAAATAAAGGATGTTCCCCGATGTCCTTCATAAAGAATTTCTTAGACAACCATAATTTAACTGAGATTAACATGAAAATGTCATTCCCAATTAGGAAGATGTCATCCACGTACAGTACGAGAAAAGTGACAGCACTCTCATTGGTCTTTTTGGACACATAATTCCTCCTCATTTTTGATGAAACCAAACTATTTGATCACATTGTTAAAATGGGTGTTCCAACTTCGAGATGCTTGCTTAAGTTCATAAATGGATCTTTGTAGCTTGCAAACTTTGTGATCTCTATCACTGAAAGTAAAATCCAGAAGTTGCTCTATATAGGTATCTTCCTTAAGATATCCATTTAAAAAAGCAATTTTCATGTCTATTTGCTATATCTCATAATTATGGTATGCTACAATGGTAAGTAATGTTCGAATGGACTTCAGCATAGCCACTGGCGAAAAAGTATATTAACAGTCAATGCTTTCATGTTGACTATAACCTTTAGCCATGAGTATTGCTTTAAAGATCTCTACCTTTCCATCTGAATCAATCTCTCTTGTAGATCCATTTACACCCAATAGGTACTATATCTTTTAGTGGATCTACTAAGGTCCAGACTTGATTTGAGTGCATTTAATCAATCGCTAACTTCATTGCCTTTAACTATTTTTTGGAGTCGATATCTGATATCGCCTCGCTATAGATTTTGAGGTCATCTTTATGTACCCTATTTTCTGTAAGGAATATTTTCTCTACATCTTCTATAATGATATCTATGTATCTCTCAGGAGGACGGAAAATTCTACTAGATCTACGAGGTGGAGGAGATGTGCATATTGGCTCTAGTTGAATAGGTTCCACAGGTTCTGAAACTTGTTGCTCTTCAGAGACTCTTCGAGCCCAATCTGTCTCCCAATACCTCCATCTTAGATAAATTTTTTTCAAGAAAGATTGCATATTGCCTCATAATCACATTGTGATCTATGGGAGATAGAAATTGAAGTGAATTTTAGTGCAGGGTAAAATGGTAATTTTAAAATTTTTCAAAATTATAATTTTACAGCGAAAATTATTAATTAATCTAATTAATTAACATAAATTAACCCTACACAAGGATCTAAATATGATATATATAGCATGCATTTAAATTTGAAATTTCGAATTCTACAGTAAACTTTTTACTGTTGTGTTCAGAACATATTATCTTTGTGTGGATAGTTGATCGTCGCAGTCTGATCACCGTTGGAAGGTCCGCTCGTTGCAATGCAGCCACACTGTGTCTGACCTCTGCGGATCGTCCACACGAAGCTCCCGGTCTGATCGGCTCCTCATGAATGCTAGTTCGTTGCAGAATCCTTTCGACTGCCGATATTGATCAAACTCCTTCGATCTTGATTTGTCGATTCTTCGGACACTCCGGATCGTCAGCAGATGTACTTGAGAGGTTGATGAAGCTCTCCCTGAGATCTGGTGGGCTCACGACACTCGTAGCTACTTTCTCACTTCCGAACCCTAGGCAGTAACCCTAGGGTACTCATTAAAAACCCTGCGCCTACTTATGTTTCTTTTCTTTTCTCTCGGAAGTTTTTGAACTTCTAACTTGTGCACAAGGCTTCCTCACGCCCACTATTCTCTCTCAGATAAATTCTGCGCACGCCCCACCTTCTCTTCTCTTTTAAAACAATGCAAGATGCGTCTTATCCGTGTGAGAGGATAAAGATAGGTGGTTGCTCACTTGAATTCAAATCGAATTTGAATTCAAATGCAAACCAACCCATCCTTATCCACTCTGGGCGAGAGAAGAGAGGAGGCGTGGGTTCTTTGTGCGTGGAGAATTTACACGAGAAACTCTTTCTCGTGTAGATTAAATGGCGCACAAGATAAGGTGGGTGGCGCATGGATTAGTTGCCCATTCAAATTCAAACATCTTTTGAATTTGAATGGCCAACAAATCAATCTTTATCCAGATAAATGGCGCACAAGGGAGGGCGTGGGAAGGCTTCTGCGTGGGAGAAAATTCACGAGAAGTTGTTTCTCGTGAATTAAAATGGGCGCAGATAAGTGAAGTGGCGCAGGGAGATGAGGTCAAAGTGGTTTCAACCTAATTGAGCCAACCTAATCAAAATAAGTTTGGCACAATTAGACTAAGTTAAACCCAACTTAATTAGGCTTAATTAGGCTCAATAAAATCCTAATCAAATCAAGAATTGACTAAGCCCAACCCTTGATCAGATCAGGGATCAAACCACCTTGGCGATTTGGTCAACACTTAACTAATCGGGTCAAATCCAACTGAATCCAATTCAATGGACTTGATCCAAAAATAATTACTCAATCAAATTGAGTTAATTAGCGATCAAATCACTAATTAAATCTCTCATAAATACTGAGTCCAAATCCGATGGGCAATCGGGCATCAGAGTCCATCGATATGAAATCCTGATCAAAAAAGTCCCAAACCAGTGGGACTCTTGACCCCGATACCCAAAATGTGTGGAACTTGTGATTAGAGAATCCTGATTCTCGATCACAGAGTTCCAGACACGGACTCAAAATCCACGAGCATTAGGACTCTTCACCAGCCAACAGAGCAGATAGGAACCTCTAATGTGTGTGACCCCGCAGGTTCGAACCTAAGCCGGTAGTACAGGAATCAATTCCTGTACTAATCGAAGTGACCATCTAGCAATGGTACCCGATGTTCGGATAGGTCGAATAGTCGCAATCGCAACACTCAGAACCTACATGAATATGGTTATTGTATAATTCATCCTTTTGACCCCTGTGTTTAGGATGACTCAGGGTTAAACTGTCAACTCTGATTAGATCATCCGAATCGTGCTCAACTCAAACAGTCCTGTGACTCCTCACTAGGATTATCTGGTCAAGGTTTTGCTAAATTGAAATGCGACTGTACACAGCTCCTGAACTGGAGTTGTCAATCCCATCTTGACACACGCACCGACAAGTCAAGTACTTGACTACACCCAGCAGTCTTCCGTCACTGAATTAGAAATTCAGGTAGTCTAGTGCCTAAGTGCAGTGAGTTGCTTGCAATTCACCATGGCGGTCTCAGGTCGGAGGGACAGTTAACCCATATCCCATCGGAGCAAATCTTGACAGCAGAAAAAAGCTCCGGAGTCGGTCACGTTCAGTGCAGATGTACCCTTAATCTCACTTGTATGCCATACCAGTGTCTCCACACTCCTTGGTTAAGAGGACAACCAACCCATATGGCATACAACAACCTATACTTGATAAACGTTGTTGTCCTTGGTAACAAGTATCATTTGGTCGCAAACAGGTTTAAGGACTAAACGACAATCCTCCTTTGTCGAGTCTAAATAGTCCTAAGGACTTCACAATAACACAGGAGTTCATGAAAAATGAAACAATTTGTGATGAAAAATATCAAAATAACTTTTATTTATTTATAATTCATATACTAATACAAGAATGAGCACAACCGTCAACAGGCTGACGATTGGCTTTGGGACACTATTCCCAACAATCTCCCACTTGGCCTGAAGCCAATGGTGCAGTATCTAATACTCATCTTCGACTTGAAGTCGTCGAACTCCTTCACCGTAATGGCTTTAGTGAATGGGTTGGTCAGGTTCTCCTTTCCGTCGATCTTCTGAAGGTCGACGTCACCTCTATCCACGATTTCTCGAATGAGATGGTAGCGGCACAGAATATGTTTTGTCCGTTGGTGTGCCTTCGGTTCCTTCGCCTGAGCAATGGCTCCAGAGCTGTCACAATAGAGCAGAACTGGACCAACAAGGGAGGGTGCTACTCCGAGCTCGATGATGAATTTCCTCAGCCACACTGCTTCTTTGGCAGCATCTGATGTAGCGACATACTCTGCCTCGCAAATTGAATCAGCCACTATGTGCTGCTTGGAACTCTTCCAGCAGACAGCCCCACCATTAAAGGTAAAAACAAATCCTGACACACTCTTGCTGTCATTGTGATCAGACTGGAAACTAGAGTCTGTAAACCCTATAAGTCTCAAGTCCGATTCACCATAAACAATCCACTGGTCCTTAGTATTTCTTAAATACTTCAGGATGGTTTTAACAACCTTCCAGTGATTCTTCCCTGGATCAGATTGGTATCTACTCACTACCCCCAGTGAGTATGCCACATCTGATCGTGTACATATCATGGCGTACATGATAGATCCCACTGTCGAAGCATATAGAATTCTACCCATACGCTCTCTCTCTTGAGGTGTTGTCGGACAATCCCTCTTCGAGAGAGAAATTCCATGGCCTATCGGTAGATAGCCTTTCTTGGAATTCTCCATGCTGAACCTCTTCAGCATAATATCAATGTACGTGGACTGGGATAAGCCAAGCAACCTTTTAGATCTATCTCTATAGATCCTCATCCCTAAGATGTAGGAAGCTTCTCCCAGATCCTTCATGGAGAACTGTGACGACAGCCAAATCTTTATTCCCTGTAATGTAGAGACATCATTCCCGATTAAGAGAATGTCATCCACATACAATACAAGAAATACTACTACTGGACCATTAGTCCACTTATAAATGCAGGGCTCTTCTCCGTTCTTAACGAAGCCATACGTCTTGATCGTCCTATCAAAACGTATGTTCCAACTCCAGGATGCCTGCTTAAGTCCATAAATGGATCTCTGTAGCATGCACACCTTAGACTCATCTGTGGATGTGAACCCTTCAGATTGTATCATATACACCTCTTCGTCCAGCTCTCCGTTTAGGAAAGCTGTCTTCACATCCATCTGCCAGATTTCATAGTCCAGATGGGCAGCTATCGCAAGCATAATCCGAATAGATTTGAGCATTGCCACAGGAGAAAAGTCTCGTCATAGTCTATACCATAACGTTGACGATATCCCTTGCGACCAGACGGGCTTTATAGGACTCCACCTTTCCGTCTGCGCCCCTCTTCCTCTTGAAGACCCACTTACACCTTATGGGTTTTACTCCTTCGGGTGGGTCAACCAATGTCCACACATCGTTGATCTTCATGGATTCCATTTCGAATTTCATGGCCTCTAGCCATTTCTCAGAGTCAGGTTTCTGCATTGCATCCATGTAGGTGATCGAATCCTCATCGTTTTCATCAAGTTCGACAGGATCGCCGTTCCGGACCAAAAAATCATAGTATCTGTCCGGTTGACGTGGTACTCTACCAGACCGCCTTAAGGTGCTTGAACAATGGGCTCCGGATCTGATCTAACCAAATCCGGTTCAGGTTCAGCAATTTGTGTCGGTTTTTCCACCTTCCGAACTTCCTCAAGTTCGACCTTAGAGGCAACAGTCCCTTCACCAAGGAACTCCTTTTCTAAAAAGATTGTCTTAAGACTGACAAACACCTTTTGCTCATCAGCTAGGTAGAAATAATATCCTTTGGTCTCTTTTGGGTACCCTATGAAATAACACTTGTCAGACCTAGGTCCAAGCTTGTTCGTAATTAAACGTTTAACATAAGCCGGACACCCCCAAATCCTAAGGTGCGAGAGTACTGGCTTACGTCCTATCCATATCTTATAAGGCGTTTTGGTTACAGACTTACTCGGAACCCTATTTAGAAAGTAACAAGTCGATTCGAGCGCATATCTCCAGAGGAGATCGACAGACCAGCAAACTCCATCATGGATCGAACCATGTCCGACAAGATCCGATTCCTTCTTTCAGACCATCATTATGTTGTGGTGTTCCAGGAGGAGTCCACTAAGAGAGAATCCCATTCTCCCCAAGATATGTCAGAAACTCATTGGAAAGGTATTCACCTCCTCGATCAGATCGAAGAGTTTTAATACACTTCTCAGTTTGTTTTTCTACCTCATTTCGGAATAGTTTGAACATTTCAAACGACTCCGACTTATGCTTCATTAAGTAGACATATCCATACCTCAATAGGTCGTCTGTGAAGGTTATGAAGTAAAAATATCCATCTCTTGCACTTGAGCTCATGGGTCCACATACATCAGAATGTATCAGACCCAAGAGTTCACTGGCTCGCTCACCTTTTCCAGTAAAAGGTGACTTGGTCATTTTTCCAAGAAGACAGGACTCATAGGTTGGAAGTGATTCACAATCACCAATTTCAAGAATTCCTTCTTGAGCCAACCTGTTTATCCTATTCTTATTGATATGACCTAGCCTACAGTGCCAAAGGTAGATTTCTGACACATTATCCATTCTAGGGTGTTTACCGGAGGTTTGAACCACATTAACAGGCTGTGATAGTAAGTAAATTCCATTATTTAGTTGTCCAACAAACATTGTAACACTATTAAAATGATATTGCAAACGTTTTCTTTTATTAAAAATTCATAACTGTACATGGCCAAAAGGCCTACAGAAATAATATTTAATAAAAAACTTGGACAATAGTGACATTCACTCAGAATTACATTACGAGAATTGATTGCAAGGTTCATGATTCCTAAAGCTAGAATTGGAACTTTGCTTCCATCTTCAACGTTCACGAACCTCTCACCTTCATCAAATCTTCTACTGACCTGCAGATCCTGCATCGAATTACAGATATGATAAGGGCTTCCGGTATCCAATACCCAGGCAGTAGTATCACAAATGAAAAAGTTGCAAGGTGTTATCATATAATTACCTTGCTTCTTCTTCGGCCTGTTTGGGTCCAGGGAGGCAACGTATAGAGGATAGTTCCTCTTTCAGTGCCCCTGCTTCTTGCAAAAGAAGCACTCCGTCTGGCTCTGGTCGGGCTTGCGCTTCTTGGTCTGACCCTGTGCAGACGTCTCAGCATGCGGCTGCACCTTCTTCTTCTTCTTGTTCTTCTTCCCTTTCTTAAAGGGTCGACGACCAGAAGAAGACCCTCCCACAACATTCACCGACTCCTTATGGAGCTGGTGGTCCTTCTCAAAGTTCTGCAGCAATCCCAACAAGCCGTGGTAGTTTACTGCAGGCTTTGTCATCCGAAAATGAGTAAGGAAGGGGAGGAAGGACTTGGGCAAAGAATTAAGGATCACATCCTTACCGAGCTGCTCGTGCAAGGGAAAGCCCAGTTTACTTAGGCGCTTAATTATTTCGATCATGTACAATACATGATCGGTGACTGAGGCCCATCCCTCATTCGAGCATTGAAAATGACACAATTAGTTTTGTACCTTTCAACATCGTCAGGCGTGCCAAAGGAGTCGTTCAACATTTGAAGCATCTCCTGCGGCTGGGCGTTCTCGAACCTGCGGCTGAACTCATCATTCATTGCCGCCAGCATTATGCATCGAACGGTGGTGCGGTCGTTGAGCCACTTCTGATAAGTGTCTCAGACCGTCCCTCTAACGTTCGAGGCTGGTTTCTCAGGTGCCGGATCCGTTACTACATAAAGGATCCGTTCATGCTCAAGGATGATTTTCAATTTTCGATACCAGCTATCGAAATTAGGTCTCATGAGCTTGTCATTATCTAATAATGACCAGAGCGACAGGGTAGTGGCCATAGCTGCATAAAGGAAAACCATACCTTTATTAGTATATAAATTATTAATACTAAAGACTTGGACTTTAGTCTAAAGTTTCTTCCAGTATTTATACGAACTGGTAGCCTCAACCTCCAATTCGAGGAATTACTTTAATTCCTTAGTGGGTATTAGAATCCACACAGACCACACACGAGCCCAACTTTGGTTGGTCAACCCATGTGCATCTATGGGTAGGTTCATAACCAGTTGTTTCTCTAAACAACTTCTAGTAATTAATTTTGCCGCAGAACCTAATCAGTAGGCTTTGGCCTCCACTGAAAAGATCTGGTTAGGTCCAACCATTAACATGATTAGATTTGGTGAATCGGACCAATAAATGATCAGGCCCGATTTTGGCCGGCCAACCTGACCACCATCAGAAAGACTCAACCAAATTATCATATTATGAATGATAATTCCATTAGTCAATAAACACCAGGCCTTTGGGCCTCCAATGATTATTAAACTAATGGACTCATTATCACTCACTTAATGGGAGGCTATGACTTAGTTATCACTATAACTTAATCATTTTAGGGACCTAATAATTTTTGAAGATTTTTATTGAAGGATAGAAGAGAAGAAATTAACCAGCCAATTTCAATCCTCCCACTGACTTCACCAAGTCAGATTAAAAAGGATTTAATTAAAGCCGGCATTAGGAGCACCTAAATCAGTCACACTGATTAACCTAATGACATGGGTGAGTCCTAATCACCAAGTGATCTAATCAAAATCTAACTCACCAGGTTGGCCAGGTAAGTGAGATCAGTGGTGAGGATATACCATTAACTCGTCAGAGATCGAATTAATGCGAGTAGCTCCCACTTAAAAATCACTGGTCAGACTGCCAAACTTACCTTAGACACCAATCGGTTCATTAGTTTTAATTTGATCAACTTAGTAAATAGGATTCCACCGCGTAGCCATGAATTAAGTCCATCTTGGTCTAGTTAAAGACATGGACCCATTCAACTACAACTATTGGAGTTGAGTCTAGAATGTCTTTGATCTAATTTAATTCAACTTTTGATTAGATTTGATCAATTACTCTAATTTAGTCCATTTCTTTAAGCTAACCTTAGGTTTAACCCAATTATGGACCTAATCCATCTAACCCATTGACCCACAAGTTTATGCAATTATCTTAGGTCTTAATTCACAATTCTAGACCAACTAGACAATACTTAATTCTTTTAATTAAGTATTTGGACTGATGGGTCAGGGTTTGGCTTTTCGAAAACAATTTTCAAATTTGAAAGATTTTTTTCTGTTCACCAAATGTGTTGACTCTTTTCACAAACGGATCAGCACATTTCATAAACAGCAATCCTATTGCTAATTACATAACAGAAAATAACTCAATCAAAATAAATCATGAATATTCCTTTAGATCTAATCTAACACATTCATGATAAATTTTACAATTGAACCTTTACAATAAGTCCTTTCGCTGCTTCGTCTGTATGGGATATAATCGCATTGGCACCCCTACCGCCATAAGAGAACCCCATCGAATGGGAGGAGAGGGCTTTTAAATCCTACTTTTCTCCTATAACCGAACGACCATGGCAACCAACCCAATTAGACTACTTGCTACTTGGATCAAATATATCTAAATATACCAATTTCAAAATTCAAAATTCAAAATTCAAATTTCAAATTTTGAATTTCAAATTTCAAACAAATTTCAAATTTCAAATTTTTGAATTTCAAATTTTGAATTTTAAATTTTGAATTTCAAATTTGAAATTTCAAACAAATTTCAAATTTCAAATTTTAAATTTTAAATTTCAAATTTTTGAATTTTGAATTTCAAAATTCAAATTTCAAATTTTAAATTCAAATTTCAAATTTAAATTTTTAGATTACTACTTAATCTACGCATGCAAACGTATATCATATTTTAGAACCTAGCTCTGATACCATTTGAAGTGAATTTTAGTGCAGAAGTAAAATGGTAATTTTAAAATTTTTTCAAAATTATAATTTTACAGTAAAAATTATTAATTAATCTAATTAATTAATATAAATTAATCCTACACAAGGATCTAAATATGATATATATAGCATGCATTTAAATTTAAAATTTTGAATTCTACAGTAAATCTTTTACTGTTGTGTTCAGAACATATGATCTTTGTGCGGGTAGTTGATCGCCGCAGTCTGATCACCGTTGGAAAGGTCCGATCGTTGCAATACAGCCACACAGTGTGTCTGGCCTCTGCGGATCGTCCACACAAAGCTCCCGGTCTGATCGGCTCCTCACGAATGCTAGTTCGTTGCAGAACCTTTTGACGGTCAATGTTGATCGAACTCCTTCGATCTTGATCTGTCGATTCTTCGGACGTTCCGGATCATCAGCAGATATACTTGAGAGGTTGATGAAGCTCTCCCTGAGATCTGGTGGGCTCACGATACTCGTAGCTCACTTTCTCACTTCCCGAACCCTAGGCAGTAACCCTAGGGTACTCACTGAAAACCCTGCGTCTACTTTTGTTTCTTTTTTTTTCTTTTCTCTCGGAAGTTTTTGAACTTCTAACTTGTGCACAAGGCTTCCTCACGCCCACTATTCTCTCTCAGATAAATTCTGCACACGCCCCACCTTCTCTTTCTTTTAAAACAATGCAAGACGCATCTTATCCGCGTGAGAGGATAAAGATAGGTGGTTGCTCACTTGAATTCAAATCAAATTTGAATTCAAATGCAAACCAACCCATCCTTATCCACTCTGGGCGAGAGAAGAGAGGAGGCGTGGGTTCTTTGTGCGTGGAGAATTTACCCGAGAAACTCTTTCTCGTGTAGATTAAATGGCGCACAAGATAAGGTGGGTGGCGCATGGATTAGTTGCCCATTCAAATTCAAACATCCTTTGGATTTGAATGGCCAACAAACCAATCTTTATCCAGATAAATGGCGCACAAGGGAGGGCGTGGGAGAAAATTCACGAGAAGTTGTTTCTCATGAATTAAAATGGGCGCAGATAAGTTAAGTGGTGCAGGAGATGAGGTCAAAGTGGTTTCAACCTAATTGAGCCAACCTAATCAAAATAGGTTAGGCACAATTAGACTAAGTTAAACCCAACTTAATTAGGCTTAATTAGGCTCAATAAAATCCTAATCAAATCAGGAATTGACTAAGCCCAACCCCTGATCAGATCAGGGACCAAACCACCTTGGCGATTTGGTCAACACTTAACCTAATCGGGTCAAACCCAACTGAATCCAATTCAATTGGACTTGATCCAAAAATAATTACTCAATCAAATTGAGTTAATTAGCGATCAAATCACTAATTAAACCTCTCATAAATACTGAGTCCAAATCCGATGGGCAATCGGGCATCAGAGTCCATCGATATGAAATTCTGATAAAAAAAGTCCCAAACCAGTGGGACTCTTGATCCTGGTATCCAAAATGTGTGGAACTCATGATTAGAGAATCCTGATTCTTGATCATAGAGTTCCAGACACGTAGGACTCAAAGTCCACGAGCATTAGGACTCTTCACTAGCCAACAGATCAGATAGGAACCTCTAATGTGTGTGACCTCGTAGGTTCGAACCTAAGCCGGTAGTACAGGAACCAATTTCTGTACTAATCGAAGTGACCATCTAGCAATGGTACCCGACATCCGGATAGGTCGAATAGTCGCAATCGCAACACTCAGAATCTACATTAATATGGTTATTGTATAATTCATCCTTTTGACCCCTGTGTTTAGGATGACTCAGGGTTAAACTGTCAACCCTGATTAGATCGTCCGAATCGTGCTCAACTCAAACAGTCCTGTGACTCCTCACTAGGACTATCCTGGCCAAGGTTTTGCTAAATTGAAACGCGACTGTACACGGCTCCTGAACTGGAGTGGTCAATCCCATCTCGACCACGCACCGACAAGTACTTGACTACACCCAGCAGCCTTCCGTCACTGAATTAGAAATTCAGGTAGTCCAGTGCCTAAGTGCAGTGAGTTGCTTGCAAGTCACCGTGGCGGTCTCAGGTCGGAGGGATAGTTATACCCATATCCCATCGGAGCAAATCTTGACAGCAGAAAAAAGCTCCGGAGTTGGTCACGTTCAGTGCAGATGTACCCTTACATCTCACCTGTATGCTATACCAGTGTCTCCACACTCTTTGGTTAAGAGGACAACCAATCCATATGGCACACAACGATCTATACTTGATAAACGTTGTTGTCCTTGGTAACAACGTATCATTTGGTCGCGAACATGTTTAAGGACTAAACGACAAATCTTCCTTTGTCGAGTCTAAATAGTCCTAAGGACTTCACCACAACACAGGAGTTCATTAGAAGATGAAACAATTTGTGATGAAAAATGTCAAAATAATTTTTATTTATTTATAATTCATATACTAATACAAGAATGAGCACAACCGTCAACAGGCTGACGATTGGCTTTGGGATACTATTTCCAACAGAAATAATATCCTAAAGACTCCTTAAGATATCTTATAAAATGAGCTTTCAAAGATTTGGTCTCTAACTTATCCATTTGTTGTCTTTTGACATGGGTCGGACATCTCTAAATTTTGAGATGACTTAGTTTCTCATCATGCCATATCTCATATGGTGCGGTAGAAATGATTTTAGAGAAAATCTTATTCAATATATAATTTGCTGTAAGTAAACTGTGACCCCAAAAAAATATAGGAATGTCAGTGAAGCTCATCATGGACTGAACCATATCTAATAGGGTTCGATTTCTCCGTTCTGAAACTTCGTTGAGTTGAGACGTTCCAGTGGAGTCCACTATGAGACAACGCTATATTCCTTGAGATAACTTAGAAGTTTTCTAATAAGGTATTCACCTTCTTGATCTGATCGAAGAACCTTTAGGGATTTTTCAGTTTGTTTATCTGCTTCATTTTTGAATTCTTTGAACTTTTCAAAGGTTTCAAACTTATGTGTCATAAGATACACATATCCATATCGTGAATGATTATCGGTAAATGTGATGAAGTAGAGATAATCTTCTTTGACTGGTACTTTAAATAGGCTACACACATTAGTGTGTATCAAGGGCAAGTATTTCAGTGGTCCTTTCCCTTTGATATATAAAAGGCAGCTTGGTCATCTTTCTTTGAAGGCAGGATTTACAGACCGAATATGACTCAAAAGTTAATGAGCCCAAGTGCTCATCTTTCTCCAATCTGTTAATCATTTCTTCTCCTATATGATCTAACCTAAGGTGCCATGTATATTTTAGGTTAATTTCATCTCTTGATCTTTTAAATCTTATGGCACTCATTTTCTGCTCGATAACATTCACAGACACATCAACATATAATCGATAGAGACTGTTTATTAAGAAATCACTTCCAATCATTTTATTTTCAAAATAAATGGTACAGTAGTTCTTATGAAAAATAATTATATAGTTGTCCTGTGCTAAACAAGAAGAAATCAAATTTTTACTAGTAGGTATATAGTAACAGTCCCTAAGAATTAAACTAATACCAGACAATAGTCGCAGAGAATAGATTTCCATAGTTACAGTAGCAACTCTTGCCCCATTTTTGACTTGTAGGCTCGTTTCTCCTTCTCTCAGCCTTCTACCATTCTCAAGATCCTGCATAAAAGTACACAAATGAGCACTAAAATCAGATCTATAATCCAATTGGAAGTAGAAGAAACTGTAAGGTTAGTTGCGATAACGAGCAGATTAGACATACCTTCAGAAGGTATGTCGTCCTTTCTGTTCTTTAAGCTTGCCAGGTAAGTAGGCGGTTTCTCTTTTAGTGGCCATCATTGTTGCAATGGAAACACTTTCCTTTCTTTGCGGCCTTCTTCTTGGGAACTTCCTTCCTCAGCCTATTCTCCATTTTCTGCTTCTTCATGAACTTCTTCCTCTTTCCAATAGACTTTCTCTTGGAAGATGAAGTCTGCTCCATTGCTAGAACAGTGCCCTTTAAATACTTCAAGGTCCCTTCGGTAGTAACCAACATATTCAACATCTTAGCTTTGGTGCATTGAATTTTATTCATATGGTAGTTTACAATAAACTGTGCATATGAATTAGTAAGGGACTGCAGGATTAGATCAATTTACAATTCCTTATCCATGAACATGCCGAGCTTCTTAAGCTCCTCCAAGTTCTTGATCATTGTTAGACAATGATCATGAACAACTATCCATCACATATTTTTGTCTTGAAGAATCTCTTGGATACTTCATAGTGAGCTGTGTGGCTCTGCTCACTATACAACTCTTGTAAATGAGTCAGTATGCCCTTGGCAGTCTTCATGTCTTCGTGCTGGCGTTGAAGTTCATTAGACATAGATGCCAGCATGTAGCATCTGATCTTGTTGTCATCGTCCAATCATTTTTCATGAGATGCCCTTTGATCAGGGGTCGGATGAGTTGGCAAGGAGGGGATTTTTTGATCAAGTACATAGTTTAGCTTCTTAGAACTCAAGACTATCTTCAAGTTTCGGAGCCAATCTTTGAAATTAGGTCCAGTCAATTGGTTGGGCTTTAGGATACGAGCGAGTGGATTGGAAGCAGATATTTCCACAGAGAGAAAAAGATTCTAGTTAGATTTTGTATTTGACTTCTTTTAGTTTGTTTTAGGAGTTTTATTTTAAAAATAAACTTGACTTTCATTATTTTCTTAAATCTTTCACACTCTTCGGGTGGAGAAATGGAAACCCCTGTGATTAGGATTTTAAGTGGGTACTACGATCCCATCGATTGCCACACTACCCCATCTGACGGTTATTGGCAATGTGCCAACCAATGAGTGGACAACTCGTCCAATGCTTCTCAAGCAAATTGCAGTGATCATCGATTTTTAAGTTCTGATAGTTATTGGCCTCATCTTTAGTTAAGTTAGATCCACCGTTCTTGCGAAAGAGAAGTCGTCATTGGGACCCTCACCCAATAATTATTGGGTCCAATCCTATCTTCACTCCGCAGCATTTCATGCTAATAGAGTGGTTGCATCTTCTCGATGCAATTGAACCACTGTATCCAGCCGAGAACAATCAACATCAGGAAGGGCCCGCACATCTACAACGGTGGAAGACCGCTCGACTTAATATTTATGAGGAGATTTAATATAGGTCTTCTTTAGGTTTTAATTGTTTACTTATACCATATGTAAATCCACAATTACATTGGATCTATCAGGGAGATCGTGTTTCGATTCACCGAGATCGGACTCGTGGTGTAATGCAAATGTGGTGAACTCAACACTAAGTATCCAAAATAGAATTTGGTCAACTAAATTGGCTAGATAAGTGAAGATTGGTGGAAGGCTTTCCGTGCAGATGCAATAGTCTTAATTAAGTAACTACCTTTTAATGCACTTGCCTTAGATATCAATAGATCAATGTATTCCAAATCGGGCTTGGCTTTTGGTTCTTCATCATAGATTGCAAAATAGCAACCATCTATGTATATTCATGATACACCCTACACCAAGGGTTGTAGTGATTCAATGCGATCACTACACATATCAATGAAAACACAATGCGATTATCTCATAATCAGATTTAATTAAGTCTTTTCTTTTTCTCAAAAAGATGACTTTTAATTAGAGGATCTCATCACTTGTCATCCTAGGACAACCTTTCAACATAACTTGCGTTATGTCAAGGTAACCTTATGTAAGGATGATTTTTTCATTTATATTGTGTAATGTATCTATGAATCATCTAATGAATTAATAAGAGTAATAACACACATTCTCAAGAGTTAAGAATTTGACACGTGTCATTAACGATGAATTCATAAATTATTTCTGATCATTGGATCATCACGAAGACGGTGATTGATCCAGATAGATTGGTGTACGGATTAGGGATGGTAAAATTGACTTGACTCGATGGGTATGCACCCTATCCAAATCTGATTAAACTAAAAAAATAGGGTTTGACCGGATTTGGATAAAACTCAAATACTATAGCACGGGTATGGGTAGTGTTATTTTCTATCCGAATCCGACCTGAACTTATGGGTATGGGTAATACCTGAACCCATATCCGAATCCGAATATATATATATATATATATGATCTCTCTCTCTCTCTCTATATATATATGATCTATCTCTATATATAAATATTCAATTTATAGTTAATGTGAATCATTAATAGATGGATCATTAGCTACAAATGATTATGATGATGATGGTCACTTGGATTGTTCAGGTAATAATATTTTCAATTTATGATTATTTTTCTAACTTTGTTATATATATTTACTTAATTATATATTTATTTCTTTTGATTACTTGTTGGAGAGCTTACTATTTGCCTTGAATAATTTGTGGAGTTGCAGTAGTCACTTCGTGGAATTATTTGAAAGTTTGGTATTCAAGTTCACTACTTTTTCAGTACTATACTGAATTTTCATGGATGAAATAATGGACCTAATGGTTATGTTTTATGTTGAATTGTAATTCTATTTCTATGTTTGATTGCTATAAATCTGGACTTATAAATTATGTTCAATGTTGAATTGATAATTCTGTTTTGGTTGATAATAGGCATAAAATTATTTTGGTTGTTTATATGTTCTATGTTGAAATGTTATTCTATTTCTATGTTTGATTTCTATAACTCTGAACTTATAAATTATATTCTATGTTGAATTGATAATTTTAATTTGATTGATAATATGCATAAAATTATTTTGATTGTTTATTTTTTTGGGTATGGGATGGATATGGGTTGGGTATAGGGAAATTGGTTACCCGTAGTATCTCTGAACCCATTGAGTATGGGAATGGATAACTTTTTTCTTATCCGATCGGATATCGAATAGAATTGGGTATAGGATATTAAGTTCGAGTTTGGAGATGGATAGTACAATATCCGATCCAAATCCTACCCATTGCCATACCTAGCATGGATTGCTTTCCTTTAGGGTAATTAGGTCTCAAATCTACAGTGTGGAGATATTGGAGCGAGTGTAGGTGGTTGTTAGAGAACAAGGATATCGAGCGTGACTAACAAGAGTAGTCATTTGGATATCCACCTTCTCGTCAGTGACATGTTCGATGCTGCAGTAGTGTGAATAGTTCTCTGACATAGGTGCCTCGGTTATTCACAATGAGGTTGCTGTAGTTTGACTACACTATAACTCAGTCTTCTAGCTGTGCGGAATCTTGAGGTGTATGTTGGCTGCAGTAATTTCATTGTAGGAATAGGGTGTGCTCCTAGATGGAATCTATCGATCTTGGTAGATAAGAAGTCCTAGGTAGGTCATGACACTAAGTTCTGAAGTCCATGGCCATGACGGTGTGAATGATGGAAAGGAGTTTCCATAGAGTCTCACAAAGAACTCAAGTCGATTGAATTTAACATATGACAGATGAGTTTGATGAGTTATTCATAATCTCCATCTTATCGGAACTTATGATAGAAGAACCGAATCACACGGTAATTGCACCTAAAGGTTCATTCATTCAGTTCTGTTGGGTTGACACTACATAATGCTAGGTGCCATTGGTAGATTGTGGGATCAATCAGAATTATTTAAATGATCAATAATTCTCAATTGGTTGAATTGGAAAGTGTTCCAATCCATTGAAAGGAGTTTCAATAATATTGATGATGGAGATCACAATATATCTCACTACCAAACAGAATTGAACTTTTGGGATCACACACAAAAGAAATTGGTCTAAGATTGTGCAATTGGGCTCATATAGTCTTAATTTGGTTAGGATTTATGAAATCCTATTGGGTTTAGGAATACCATGCTAGCACATGGTTAAACCCAAATCTTCTTGCAACTTGGAATCCTTATCGAATGAGGGTTGACCAAGTCAAAAACATGCAAGATGGGGCGTCAAGAGTTGGGCTCCCATCTGAATTAATTATGGAGAAAATGGGCTCGTGCCCATTTGGATTAGATCTAAAGGGGCGCCAATTGTTGGTGTCCCCTTTATCTTGTGCGACAAGATGAGAAAGGAGGTGAGATGGGGTGCATGCCCCATCTAATTTTGTGCGTGAGATAAGAGGGAGGGACAGCTCAAATTGATAAGCAAGCTAAGTTTGGCAGGGAATCAAGAGTCCTTCTGGGTAAGGCTTTGAATGAATCATAGTCTGAAATCTTTTAGGAGTCCTTTTGGTTCTATTTAACCCCTTGAGATGAGATCTCAAAAACCTAACATTGGAGAACCAAAACCTGTGCCTCCTCTCCCTAGCCTCACGCCTCCTCCTCCTCCTCTCTCTCTCTCTCCCTCCCTCACGCCCAAAGGTTGGGCGTCCTCCCCATCTCCATGCCCAAAAGTTAGGTGGGCATCCCATCTCCACAACAAGAGAGAAAGGTGTTCTCTCTTCCCTTGCTATGCATCTGATTCAGCAGCAGAACCAGATCTGAAGGCTGATTAAGATCGCTTGTGCATGCTGGTTTTTTGGAGAAAAAATCAAGAGGAACGTCCTAGATCTTTTTCCGTAGATATCTGTAGATGCCGGACATGTGTGCGGCTCTTCAAGAAATTTGAAAAGATATCTACAATTATCAAATCATGGTGAATATCTATCCGTGCTAAGATGAAGATCTAATCTTCATGATTATGTTAGATCTATTTTATAGATCTTGATCTTAAAGACATGATAGAGTTGGTTATTGAGATGTGATCTCAATGTTGCATGTTTTATCTGATGTTTTTATCTGCTGTATAAAATTTTTTGTTGATCTCATATGCATGCTTCCTAAAATATCCTTCATCTTGAAGGCCCAGTGATACACAAAGCAATACAAGCTCATATGTTCAAAATGGAGAATCACATATGAAGGTATATTGAAGAGTGACCATGGGGGCTGGTGGATTTTAAAATGTTGGAATACCTATTCTAGAAATATAGATAATGTTCACATTTGTTCCATCTTAATTTTCCCATTTTACAATTGTATGGAGATGACACTGGTTGACATCGTGACTTGTGCTGATTAGAGTGACGGTTGCCTATGAATTCTGGGGTTTTGGGCTGCTAATAAAAGCTATGTGATCTCTTGTGCTTATCTTTAGAATTTATGCTAAAAATCGTATGCCGATTCTGATCTTCCATTTGCAATGTTAAGCGATCACATCAGCCTGTTTATGGCATTAGGCCTAGCAAAAAGCAACTTCCTCCATACATGGCCAGTGTTGGGGCAATTGAATCTGCTCTCTCGATTCACAGTTGGCCAACCGACTATCTATCGGTTACGGGTGATGGACCATTAAAGCTACATTGCAGGATGAGTTCTGGCTCAATTACAACACATCATTCGACTTTCAATCGGCCTAATAGGCACAGACCATCGACTATCAATCGGTAAGCCGATTGACAGTCGGCAATTCTCAACCAACTTTCTTGGCAGATATAATTCAACTATAATGACTCGACCAACTTCAAAATCGATGGCCGGTCGGTATGTCAGAGTCTCCAACCGATGGTCATCCGGAACCCTACAAGCACCGATGTATAGTCGGCACATTCAGACCACCACTATAAAATCGGCATATCAAAAACCGTCAGCGTAGAAAGCGCATAACGACCATATACCATGACTATCAGTGGGTATTAACTGTCCACCCCATGATCATATAGTGCCGGATGAAGCGGGACCCACATGCCTAACCGTTACAAATGGTTACCAACAACTCGTCTGTAAAAGGAAGATAAATGAACATCATGGGTAAGACATTTTTGGGCTGATATTCTGCCACTTTGAATATTCTATCTGCTGTTCATCACTCTCCACTGATTTAAGCATCGGAGGGTTCCCATTGGACATGATTTCGGTCAGTGGACTTTTGCAGGTTGCTCTTCTTTGGAGCTAGGTGCAACAGAGGATTGGTTGCAATAGATTGACGCGCCAGGTAGGGAGAGAAACAAAAGAATCTGATTATGGTTAAAATAAGAGCTCAAAACAACTCCATTGGCTCTGCCAGGCAATCTTCCCTTTGGAAAAACCTTCCTCCTCTAATGGTAGAGCCTAGTTCTTCGTGTCCCGTTATCACTATGGATGCCCAACTCGCTGCTTTAATACAGCAAATGAAAGTGCGGATGGATGTAGTGCACAACCTCCAACAGCAATAGATATAGTAGCAGCAGCCATCGGTGGCGGAGCCGGTGATGCATACAGTGCCATCCAGGCACAGTCGTCGCGCTCCACGACTCTCTTTCTCTGTTCTCAGAACGACGATCGTCTTGACACTCTCATTATGTCGAACTAGCACCTTCCCGGCACTCTCACCATGTTGCCCGCCATTCGCGGCGGTCTCCTCTTTTGCATTGACATAGCATCAAAAGAGGCTGCGCACACCCTCGACTTCTCGATTCTCGAGTTCTTCAAGAAACTCTATCTCTAGGTTCTTGTAGCAACGGTAGCTCAATAACTACGAGCGCAAATTTAAAAAATCGACTGCCAACTCGTCCGACTTCAAGTGGATGGCCGAAGATCCTCGACGACCTTGACATCAACACTGCTCCACCTTTCTTCTAGCGCATCTTGGATGAGCCGATTCTGTCAAGATTTAAGATACCGCAGATGGAGCTATATGATGGCTCCACTGATCCGATTGACCATCTGGAGAGCTATAAGACTCATGATGATCCAGGGGGTAACCGACGTCCTCTTATGCATTAGCTTTCCGACTATCATTCGAAAACTACTCGAGCCTGGTACTAGGGATTTCCATCGGAAAGTATCCATTCTTTCAAGTAGCTGGAACAATCGTTCGTGGCCCATTTCAGCACTAGTCAAAAGATCCCACGAATATCCGACTCTCTTCTCCATCAAACAAGATGGAGAGACAAAGACTTCGTGGCATGTTTCAATATCGCCATACTTGAGGTCTGGGACCTCAATGAAGATATGGCCATCTTGGTCATAAAAAGGGGTCTGAGGGGATCCAGGCTTACTCATTGGATAAGACTCTCGAATTTATGCAAAACTTTTGGAGCGCACGTATAAGTATATTCGTGCAGATGAAGGCACTACTGACCGATGTCAAATAAAAGAAAAAGATCAGAAAAAGAAACAAAAGAAAAGTGGAGCTTTGGTCGAATCGAATCGACCAACAACCAACAAGGGAGCTTCACCCCACTGACGAAGTCCAAGGCTGAATAAGTATGATAGCAGGTATGATTCCTACACTCCTTTTTTTGCTCTTCGTGCCCAAATTTTGATGGAGATTGAGGAAGAGAAATGCCCCCGTCACCCCCCACCGATGAAGGCACCACCAAGTAGCCACGACAAGAAGTATTGTCGGTTCCACCGTGATCATGGTCAGGACATCGAATAGTGTATTCAACTCAGGGATGAGATAGAAGTCCTGATTCAATGAGGCTACTGAAGGAAAAACCGTCTTTTTTCTTGTAGGATTTTTCAGATTTCATCAAATCTGGGGTAGAATAATTTAAAAAAAAAATTTATCCTACATTTATTTAAGATCTAAATCTCTAGATCTAATTTTATTATCTGATATTAATTCAAAAATAAATCTAAAAGTATGAGGAAACATGAAATACCTCAAGGGTAATCTGATTACCCTGTAGATGATCGTAGCAAGCCTGAGGTTCTAATTTAGCCACGCAGTCGTCTGGCCTCTACAAGTATCCACTCGGACAGGATCTGGATTGTCTTCTCCTCGCGAATCTCTGCTCCAAAAATCAGAATTAAATCTGATTGGGAAGATTTTCAAAAGTCTTCCTGAAGTTGGGGCAGCAGTCTGTCGAAGAAGTCCTGCAGCCTTCCTGTTCAAGGCATCACCACGCCTTGATCCTTCACCAGATGGACGCCCAACCTTTTGGGCGTGAAGAGGGGAGAGGGAGCACCAGGGAGGATGTAGAGAAGAAAAGGGGTGGCTGGCTTTTGCTGGGTTGGGAGCAGAATCACTAAACCCCAGGCGCAGACAGGGTTTATATAGACCCTGCTGCGCTGCGCAGTGCCACATCATTCGACCAATCAGAAAATTTATTTAATTCAGAAAAATTTGATTGATGGAGTGATGTCATCTGATCACATCAGATAAGAACCCCACCCTCTCTTCTAGAGTTGGCGCCAACTTTGGATAAGCACAAGGGAGATGGCGCCCAAGAGTCCATATTGATCAAGACTCACCATCCTTATCCACTTGGGCGCCCACTTTAATCCAATTGGGCTCACGCCATAATTTGATTATGGCGCCCAATTTAATGTAGATTTGGGATGTGGACACTCCACAAAAATCCTCCAATGAGCTCTTGCCAAGTGGCCTTCAGTTTAAGACCCATATGTCAACATTTGACAAATGTCCTAAAATGAAAATGGCAGGTGACAGGAATTAGCAGGTGTTGTCTTAAATTCATCTCATGAATTAAGACAAGACTTTTCTGAGCTGGACAAGCTTCATTTAGACTGAGAGAAACCTTCTCAAGGTTCTCTGGGTGAGTCAAATCATATTTGGCTCAGTCGAGATGAAAAAGATT
The DNA here is from genome assembly GCF_000442705.2 of Elaeis guineensis. Classification (NCBI taxonomy): domain Eukaryota; kingdom Viridiplantae; phylum Streptophyta; class Magnoliopsida; order Arecales; family Arecaceae; genus Elaeis; species Elaeis guineensis. The sequence continues at coordinate 75,836,127 of NC_025996.2, forward strand.
ACACGAGGAGAAAGTTAGGCTCAATCGTGTGCTAGTACGATTTCCTTGAACCTAATTGGATCTAATCCAAATCAATTGGACTAGCCCAATTGATGACATCCAGATCCTAACCCTTGTTAGCGTGACTCAGTTAGGTTCAATTCTGTATGGTAATGAGACATGTCGTGATCTCATCATCGACATCATCGAAACTCCTTTCGATGGATCAGAACTCTTCTGATTCAGACAATTAGAATGATCGATTATCAAGATCATTCTAATTGCTTCCAAAATCCATCAGTGACACCTAGCAGTATATGGTAGCAATCCATCAGAACTGAAGACGAACCTCTCGGTGCAGCTACCTGTGTGATTGAGTTCTTCTATCATGAGTCCCGATTGAATTAGGTTAAGGGAACTCGTCAAACCCAACATCAGTCATATAAATCAATCGATCGATTCGAGTCTGATGTGAAATTTCAATGGAAAACTCTTTTCCATTATTTCACTCTGTCATGGCCATGGGCTTAAGGACTCGATCTTTCGATCATCATAGGACTACTCTCATCTACCGAGGTTGATAGATCCCATCTTGGTGCGATCTGGTTCCTACAATGAATATGCTACGGCCAACATACACCTCAGGGTTTTGAATGGCTAGGAGATCGAGTTATGGTGTAGTCAAACTATAACACACTCAAGGTGAACTGTCGATGCACCTCAGGTCAAAGAACTAGACACACAACTGCAGCATCGAGCTAGTCATCGACGAGAAGGTAGACTTCCTTATGACTGCTCGAGGTGGTCACGCTCAGTACTCTCATTCTCAATGAATACCTGTACTCTCGCTTCGGTGTCTCCACACCGTAGACTCAAGACACATCTACCCTAAGGAAGTGATCGTACACCAACCTTCCGGATCGATCACCATTCTCGTGATGATCCTATGGTCAGGAGCTGTTTATGAGTTATGTAAATTCATGCCTTAAATTTTCAACTCTTGAAAATATAAATTAACATTCCTACTAACTCAAAGGATGTATCACAGACACAATGTACACAATGTGATAGAAGAATAACCCATTTATTGATTTATAGTCAAAATTATAAATTTGTCTTTAGATTTGTACAGGAATGTGTCAGCCAATCTGGCATCTAGGGCACATCTAAAGCCAAATTTATAATTTTGACTATAAATCAATAAATGGGTTATTCTTTTATCACATTGTGTACATTATGTCTATGATACATCCTTTGAGTTAGTAGGAATGTTAATTCATATTTTCAAGAGTTGAAAATTTAAGACATGAATTTACATAGCTAACTCATAAACAACTCCTGACCATAGGATCATCACGAGGATGGTGATCGATCCGGAAGGTTGGTGTACGATCGTTTCCTTAGGACAGATGTGTCTTAAGTCTACGGTGTGGAGACACCGAAGCGAGAGTACAGATATTCGTTGAGAACGAGAGTACTGAGCGTGACCACCTCGAGCAGTCATAAGGAAGTCTACCTTCTCGTCGATGACTAGCTCAATGCTGTAGTTGTGTGTCTAGTTTTTTGACCTGAGGTGTATCGACAGTTCACCTTGAGTGTGTTATAGTTTGACTACACCATAACTCGGTCTCCTAGCCATTCGGAATCCTGAGGTGTATGTTGGCTGTAGCATATTCATTGTAGGAACCAGATCGCACCAAGATGGGATCTATCAACCTCGGTAGATGAGAGTAGTCATATGATAATCGAAAGATCGAGTCCTTAAGCCCATGGCCATGACAGAGTGAAATAATGGAAAAGAGTTTTCCATTGGGGTTTCACATCGGACTCGGATCGATCGATTGATTCATATGACTGATGTTGGGTTTGACGAGTTCACCTTAACTCTAATTCAGTCGGGACTCATGATAGAGGAACTCAATCACACAGGTAGCTGCATCGAGAGGTTCATCTTCAGTTCTGATGGATTGCCATCATATACTGCTAAGTGTCACTGATGGATTTTGGGAGCAATTAGAATGATCTTGATGATCGATCATTCTAATTGTCTGAATTAAAAGAGTTATGATCCATCGAAAGGAGTTTCGATGATGTCGATGATGAGATCACGACATGTCTCATTACCATACAGAATTGAACCTAACTGGGTCACACTAACAAGGGTTAGGATCTGGATGTCATCAATTGGGTTAGCCCAATTGATTTGGATTAGATCCAATTAGGTTCAAGAAAATCGTGCTAGCACACGATTGAGCCTAACTTTCTTCTCGTGTAATCTTTTTTATCTCGACTGAGCCAAATGTGATTTGACTCACCCAGAGAACCTTGAGAAGGTTTCTCTCAGTCTAAATGAAGCTTGTCCACTCAGAAAAGTCTTGTCTTAATTCATTAGATGAATTTAAGACAACACCTGCTAAATTCTAATACCTGTCATTTTTATTTTAGGACATCTGGCAAATGTTGACATATGGGTCTTAAACTGAAGAGAGCTCATTGGAGGATTTTTGTGGGGTGTCCACATGCCAAATCCACATTGAATTGGGCGCCATAATCAGATTATGGCGTGAGCCCAATTGGATTAAAGTGGGCACCCTAAGTGGATAAGGATGGAAGAGTCTTGATCAACATGGACTCTTCGGCGCATCTCCCTTGTGCTTATCCATTGTTGGCGCCAACATAGGAGAGAGGGTGGGGGTTCTTATCTGATGTGATCAGATGACATCACTCCATCAATCAGAATTTTTCTGGATTAAATAGAATTTTCTGATTGGTCGAATAATGTGGCACTCCGCAGCATACAGGGTCTAATAAAAACCCTGTCTGCGTCTAGGATTTTAAGTTTTTGTGAAAAATCATCAAAGCTGCCGTCCCCTTTTTCTTCTTCACATCCCATCTGAAGTTCTCCCTCCCCTCTTCACGTCCAAGGAGTTGGACGTCCATCTGGCAAAGGTTCAAGGCATGGTGACGCCTTGAACAGGAAGGCTGCAGGACTTCTTCGACAGGCTGCTGCTCCAATTTCAAGAAGACTTTTGAAGATCTTCCTAATCAGATTTAATTCTGATTTTTGGAGCAGAGATTTGTGAGGAGAAGACGATCCATATCTTGCCCGAGTGGATACTGGTAGAGGCCAGGCGATTGCGTGGCTAAATAAGAACTTCAGGATTGCTGCGATCATCTACAGGGTAATCAGATTACCCTTGAGGTATTACTTGTTTCCTCATCCCTTTTAGATTTATTTTAGACTTAATATCAGATATGAAGATTAGATCTAGAGACTTAGATCTGAAATAAATGTAGAATAAAATTTTAAAAAAAAATTATTCCGTCCCAGATTTGATGAAATCTGGAAGATCCTACAAGAAAAAAGCGATTTTTCTTCAACTGGTATCAGAGCCAGATTTATGGTTCAGTTTTAGATCTAATTTAGATCTGATTTTAATTTTAATTTATCTGATATTAAAGATTTTAGATGTCACATCAGATGTGATAGGATCTGAAATCAAAATATTTAAAATTAAATCTAATAAGATCTAACATGCATGAGATGCATGACTAGACTAGGATTAGTTGAATCCATGAACAGTCTTAAGTTTTATGTTTTAATGAGATTAAAATATAAATTAAATCTAATTTATTCTCTATTTTTCTGATGTTATAAGTGTTATAATCAGATCAGAAAATAGAAAATAAAATTTTAATTTTTTCATAAAATTGATCTGTTGCATGCCTAGACTAGTTGTAGAATTGTTCCAGTAACTTGTCTAGAATAGATTTAATTTTGAATAGTTCAATTTAAATTTTATTTTTTAGATATTACATGTGATGTATCAGATCTGAAAGCATGTTAATTAGATCGATTTTTGATACATGAGATGTATGCAAAGCATGTATTAATTAGATCTTAAATTGTATATGAGATATGTAAATTTAGATCTAATTAGTTTTGTAGTTAAATTTATATTTCTGATTAAGGTATTTCTCATGGCCGTCCGATCATAAGAACGAAGTAGGGTTTTAAGACCCTCTCTTCCCATTTAATGGGGTGTTCTTATGACGTGTAGGGGTGCTGCGCGTTCATCCTTAATCAGAAATCAAAATTTTTTTGCAAAATCCTAGATCCTGAAACCCTAGGATTTATTTTACATGTTTTGTTTATGAACCCAAACTTAATGAATTAAGTTTATGAAATCAATTTGGTTTCAAATTGAGAATTTCAGATCTAAGACATTTTTATAAAATTAGGTCGGGCTTGGGTAGCTCAATTAGGTCTAGCGGTTGATCAAACCGAATTAAAAGTTGGTTAGGTGGGATCATGAAAGCTAATAATTGACCAGCCTAATAGGATTAAGTTTGGATCAAGGTCGAATCACATTTAGATGTGACTCGATCAAGTTAAGACCTAATTTGGCTCAATGGTTAGAGTCTGGATTGTAGGCTAACCTAATTGGTTCTGGTTCGACAATTTGGTGTCTAAGGTAAGTTGGGCAGATATGACTGACTGGTTTTTAATTGGGAGCTACTCGACTCGAATGCGTTCTTGTCGAGTTAATGGCATATCCCTTCCACCGATCTCACTTATCTGGCCATATGTGTCGACCTAGTTTTGATTTGAGGTGGCTAACAATTCGAGCTAACCCATGCCGCTAGATTAGTTATAATTGTTATGACATATCAAGTCAAGTTTAATGAGACCTAAATCAAATCTCTCTAAGAAAATATTAAGTCTAGGTCTTCCACCATTGTGGATGTGCGGGCCCTTTCCGGGATTGATTGTTCTCGGCTGGTTATAGTGGCTCAGTTGCACCGAGAAGACGCAACCATGTCCATTAGGCATTGGATGCTACGAATTAGAGGATGGGTTGGGCTCAATATTCCGGATACAGTGAGGGACCCAATCAGGAATCTAGTTCGTGCAAATGGTGGGTCTGACTTAACTAAAGATTGGAGCAATATTTCGGACACGGTGAGCTTCATGAATTAGAGATCAAGTTTTGGGTGCACAATGATTAGAAAATCATTGGACAAGAGTTGTCCACTCATCGGTTGATCCATCACTATAACTGTTAGGTGAGGTGGTGAGCCAGTCGGTGAGACCGCACCACCCACTAGAAATCACTGATCATGAACATTTTCACATCTTTACCAAGGGAGTGTAGGGATCTGAGAAAATAGTGGGAGCTTAATTTGTTTAAAAATGAAATCTCTAAACAAATTGGTTAAGTTTGATTACAAAAATCTAACTAGAAACTTTCGACTCTCTACAGGAAACATGTCTACCTCCAACCCGACCAAAATACTAGACACCCACAGATTGACTGGACCCAATTTCAAAGACTGGTTGAGGAACTATAGAATTGTTTTGGGTTCTAAAAAATTGACTCATGTCTTGGACCAGGACCCACCTGCCATGCCAGCACGTCCGACTGCTGAACAGAGAGCGTCTCTGGAAAGGTGGATGGATGATGATAACAAAGCAAGGTACTATATATTGGGTGCAATGTCTGATAACTTGTAGCGCCAGCATGAGAACATTTTGACTACCCGCCAAATGTTGGCTCACCTGTAAGAGTTGTTTGGTGAACAGAGTCGCGCGGCCAAGTATCAAGTCTGTCAAAGACTTTTTAAGGCCAAGATACGTGATGGGCAGTCAGTTCAAGATCATTGTTTGACAATGATCAAGGACCTTGAGGAGTCTGAAAAACTCGGTATCATCTTAGACAAGGATTTTCAGATTGATGTGATCCTTCAGTCCTTGTCCGATGCATATGGTCAGTTCATTATGAACTTTCATATGCATAAGATGCAGTGTACCTTGGCCGAGTTAATGAACTTGCTGGTTACGGCTGAGCTTTCTATGAAGGGTTCAAAAGGCTCAGTTCTTACTGTGGAATGGACTTCTTCCAAGAGAAAGTCTTTTGGAAAGAAAAAGAAGTCTGCGAAGAAGTAGAAGGTGGATGGCAAGAAGAAGAAGACAAAACCGAAGAAGAAGGCTGCTGATAAGGAAAAATGTTTCCATTGCCAATCAGACGGTCATTGAAAGTGGAACTGTCCTCAGTACCTGGCCACCTAAAGAACAAGAAGGATGGTCCTTCTGGAGGTATGCTCGTTATAGAATCTAACCTTACGGTTTCTTCTGCATCCAGTTGGGTACTTGACTCTGGTTCTAGTGCTCATTTGTGCACTTCTATGCAGGGTCTTGAGGAGAGCAGGAGGCTGAGGGATGGGGAGATGATCCTATGCGTCGGGAATGGAGCAAGAGTTGCTGCTGTGGCCGTGGGAACCTACCCTCTGCGATTGCCGTTAGGATTAGATTTAGTTTTAAGAGACTGTTATTATGTGCCTGTAGCAAGCAGAAATTTGATTTTTGTTTCATGTTTAGCACAAGAAGGCTATGTGATTAGTTTTTATAAGGACCATTGTAACAATTTTTATGAAAATAATAAAGTTGCAAATGGTTTTGTCATTAACGGTCTCTATCAGTGACATGTTGATGTATCTGTATTTAATATCGAGTAAAATGTGAATGCCATAGAAATTAAAAGGCCTAGAGATAGTCTAAATGATAGGTATCTGTGGCACCTAAGGCTAGGTCATATAGCGGAAGACAGGGTTAACAAATTGGAGAAATTCGGGCTATTGAGTCCGTTGACTTTCGAGTCATATCCAGTTTGTGAATCATGCCTTCAAGGCAAAATGACCAAACTTCCTTTTGTAGGACATGGAGAAAGGGCCACAGACCTACTTGTCCTAGTACATACGGATGTGTGCGGCCCATTTGATGTGCCGGCTAGAGGCAACTGTATCTACTTCATTATCTTTACCGATGATATGTCTAGGTACGGGTATGTGTTTCTAATGAAACAAGCTTTTGAAAGGTTCAAAGAATTCAGACATGAGGTAGAAAAATAAACAGGAAAGTCCATTAAGGTTCTTCGATCAGATCGAGGAGGTGAATACCTTAGTCGGGAGTTCCTAGACTATCTTAAGGATAATGGTATAGTCTCTCAATGGACTCCACCTGGAACGTCTCAACTCAACGGGGTTTCAGAACGGAAAAACCGGATCCTATTAGATATGGTCCGTTCCATGATGAGCTTCACGGACCTCCCTGAATTTCTTTGGGGACATTGTCTCATGACACAATTTATGTATTGAATAGGGTTCCCTCTAAAACCGTTCCTACCACACCGTATGAGATATGGCATGGTAAGAAGCTAAGTCTGAATCATCTCAGAATTTGAGGTTGTTCGGCTCATGTTAAGAAACAACAGGCGGACAAGTTAGAGTTCAGGTCTTTTAGAGCTCGGTTCATAGGATATCCTAAAGAGTCATTAGGATACTATTTTTGTATTTTGGAAGACCACAATGTGATTGTGAGTCGAAATGTTATTTTTCTTGAAAAATAGTTTATTCAAGATGGTGGCATCGGAAGAATAATTAAGCTCAAGGAGAATGTCTCCCAAGAGCAACGAGCTAAAGAACCTGAGGAACCAAATCAATCAGAACCAGTCCTAACACAACCTCTTCCACCTCGTAGATCGACTAGGGTTTTTCGTCCTCCTAAAAGGTACTTAGGTACCATACAAGAGGATATAGAGGAAATGTTCCTCACGGGAAATGGGGCTCATGGTGATGACCCTAAGACCTATGATGAGACGATATCAGATATCGACTTCGAGAAATGGTTAGAGGCAATGAGATCAGAAATTGACTCGATGTACTCAAATCAAGTCTGGACCTTGGTAGATCCACCTGAAGTATTGTACCTATTGGGTGTAAATGGATCTTCAAGAGAAAGATAGGTGCAGATGGGAATGTAGAGACATTCAAGGCTAGGCTCGTAGTGAAAGGTTATAGTCAGCGCGAAGGCATTGACTATCAGGATACCTTCTCGCCCGTAGCCATGCTAAAATTCATCCACACATTGCTTGCTGTTGTAGCTTATTTCGATTATGAAAATGGCAGATGGACGTGAAAACGGCATTCTTAAATGGACATCTTGAGAAAGATATCTATATGGAACAGCCACTTGGTTTCACATCCTGTGATGATAATCACAAGGTCTGCAAGCTGCAAAGGTCCATTTATGGACTTAAGCAAGCATCTTGGAGCTGGAATTCTCGTTTCAATGATGTGATCAAAACGTTTGGTTTCATCAAGAACGAGGAACCATGTGTGTGCAAAAAGGTCAGTGGGAGTACGGTTGTCTTCCTCGTATTGACGTAGATGACATCCTCCTAATTGGGAATGACATTCCCATGTTGACCTCAGTCAAAGTATGGTTGTCGAAGGAGTTCTCTATGAAAGATCTAGGAGAGGCATCCTTTATATTGGATATTAAGGTCTATAGAGATAGACCAAATAGGATGCTCGGATTTTCATAGAAGATGTATATAGAGGAGGTGCTAAAAAGGTTTAGCATGGAAAACTCCCAAAGAGGTTTAGTACCTTTTAGACATGACATTCATCTCTCCAAGAAGATGTGCCCTAGCACACCTGAGGAATTGAACGCATGAGCAAGATCCCTTATGCTTCGGCAATAGGAAGCCTCATGTATGCCATGCTATGTACACGACCTGATATAGCCCATGCTGTGAGTGTCACAAGCAGATATCAGTCGAATCCAGGCGAAGAGCACTGGACTTCTGTGAAATGTATCCTTAAGTACTTGAGAAGGACTAAGATATGTTTCTAGTCTTTGGGAATGGAGAACTCCAGATTCAGGGATATACAGACTTAGACTTTATGTCTGATATAGATGATCGAAAGTTGACATCTGAAAGTCTGTTTATTTGCAATGGTGGTGCAGTCAGCTGGAAGAGTTCCAAGCAGACAGTGATTGCTGATTCCATCATGGAGGCAGAGTACATTGCTGCATCGGAAGCTGCGAAGGAGGCATTCTGGTACAAGAAGTTTGCTGCGGAGATTGGAGTGATGTCATCGGATGCCATCCCTCTTTACTGCGATAATAATGGTGCCATAGCCCTAGCTAAGGAGCCAAGGTCTCACCAGAAGTCCAAGCACATTGAGCGGTGATTCCATCTGATCCGTGATTACCTCGAAAAGGGTTATGTCGAGGTCAAGAGAGTCGACTCCACAGACAATGTGGCAGACTCACTGACAAAGCCATTGGGCCAGCAAAAGATCAAAGCCCATCTTGAGAAGATGGGACTTAGATATGTAGCCAATTGGCATTAGGTTAAGTGAGAGTTTGTTAGATGTGTGCCCTAGATGCCAGATTGACTGACACATTCTTAAATCTAAGGGCAAATTTGTAATTTTGACTATAAATCAATAAATGGGTTATTCTTCTATCACATTGTGTACATTGTGTTTGTGATACATCCTTTGAGTTAGTAGGAATGTCAATTCATATTTTTAAGAGTTAAAAATTTAAGGCATGAATTTACATAACTAACTCATAAACAGCTCCTGATCATAGGATCATCACGAGGATGGTGATCGATCCGGAAAGTTGGTGTACGATCGCTTCCTTAGGGTAGATGTGTCTTGAGTCTACGGTGTAGAGACATGAAGCGAGAGTACAGATATTCGTTGAGAACGAGAGTACTGAGCGTGACCACCTCGAGCAGTCATAAGGAAGTCTACCTTTTCGTTGATGACTAACTCGATGCTGCAGTTGTGTGTCTAGTTCTTTGACCTGAGGTGCATCGACAGTTCACCTTGAGTGTGTTATAGTTTGACTACATAACTCGGTCTCCTAGCCATTCGAAATCCTGAGGTGTATGTTGGCTGTAGCATATTCATTGTAGGAACCAGATCACACCAAGATGGGATTTATCAACCTCGGTAGATGAGAGTAGTCCTATGATGATCGAAAGATCGAGTCCTTAAGCCCATGGCTATGGCAGAGTGAAATAATGGAAAAGAGTTTTCCATTGGAGTTTCACATCAGACTCGGATCGATCAATTGATTCATATGATGATGTTAGGTTTGACGAGTTCACCTTAACCCTAATTCAGTCGGGACTCGTGATAGAAGAACTCAATCACACAGGTAGCTGCATCGAGAGGTTCGTCTTCAGTTCTGATGGGTTGCCACCATATATGCTAGGTGTCACTAGTGGATTTTGGGAGCAATTAGAATGATCTTGATGATCGATTATTCTAATTGTCTGAATCAGAAGAGTTCTGATCCATCGAAAGGAGTTTCGATGATGTCGATGATGAGATCACGACATGTCTCATTACCATACAGAATTGAACCTAGCTGGATCACTAACAAGGGTTAGGATCTGGATGTCATCAATTGGACTAGCCTAATTTATTTGAATTAGATCCAATTAGGTTCAAGGAAATTGCGCTAGCACATGATTGAGCCTAACTTTCTCCTCGTGTAATTTTTTCTATCTTGACTGAGTCAAATGTATTTGACTTACCCAGAGAACCTTGAGAAGGTTTCTCTCAGTCTAAATGAAGCTTGTCCAGCTCAGAAAAGTCTTGTCTTAATTCATGAGATGAATTTAAGATAATACCTGCTAAATTCTAACACCTGCCATTTTCATTTTAGGATATTTGTCAAATATTGACATATGGGTCTTAAACTGAAGAGAGCTCATTGGAGGATTTTTGTGGGGTGTCCACATGCCAAATCCACATTGAATTAGGCGTCATAATCAGATTATGGCGTGAGCCCAATTGGATTAAAGTGGGCGCTCCAAGTGGATAAGGATGGAAGAGTCTTGATCAACATGGACTCTTGGGTGCTATCTCCCTTGTGCTTATCCATTATTGGTGCCAACATAGGAGAGAGGGTGGGGTTCTTATCTGATGTGATCAGATGACATCACTCCATCAATTAGAATTTTTTTGGATTAAATAAAATTTTTTGATTGGTCGAATGATGTGGCACTGCGCAGCATACAGGGTCTATAAAAACCCTATCTGCGCCTAAGGTTTTAAGTTTTTGTGAAAAACCATCAAAGCTGCCACCTCCTTCCTCTTCTCCACGTTCCATCTGAAGTTCTCCCTCCCCTCTTCACATCCAAGGAGTTGGACATCCATCTGGCAAAGGTCCAAGGCGTGGTGACGCCTTGAACAGGAAGCTGCAGGACTTCTTCGACAGGCTGCTGCTCCAACTTCAGGAAGACTTTTGAAGATCTTCCTAATCAGATTTAATTTTGATTTTTGGAGCAGAGATTCGTGAGGAGAAGACGATCCAGATCTTATCCGAGTGTATACTGGTTGATGTCAGACGATTGCGTGGCTAAATCAAAACCTCAGGATTACTGCGATCATCTACAGGGTAATCAGATTACCCTTGAGGTATTACTTGTTTCCTCATTTCTTTTAGATTTATTTTAGACTTAATATCAGATATGAAGATTAGATCTAGAGACTTAGATCTAAAATAAATGTAGGATAAAATTTAAAAAAAAAATTATTCCACCCCAGATTTAATGAAATCTGGAAGATCTTACAAGGAAAAAGGCAGTTTTTCCTTCAACAGCTACCTTGAAAAGTTTCAAGGAGATCGTCCGACTCAACCTCTTGCCGATTGATAATCTCAGCCACAACCTGAGGAAGCGATTGATAATTGATCGATGGTAGGGGTAATCAATATGATTTTTGGGCGACCAAAAAATTGGGAGGCAACTTTTGAAGAAGAGTCTGCAAAGAAGCAACGATTTGATGATAATGTAATCTCTTTTTCAGATGATAATGTTAGGGGAATACAAACTCATGATGACGCTGTTGTCGTCTCGGCGATGATAGCAAACTTTGATGTAAAAAAATCTTAATAGATAATGGAAGTTCGACTGATATTTTGTTTTACTCGATTTTTTTTCGAATGCGACTACCGACTGACCTACTTAGAAGAGTCTCTACGCCCTAGTCGGTTTTATTGAAGATGCAATCGATATGGAAGGAGAAATTACTCTTCCACTAACTGCGAAAACAGATCCATGACAAAGCACCATCCTCTTGATGTTTACGGTTGTTCGAGTTCCTTCGGCTTACAATGCCATACTTCGATGATTGGGATTTAACACGTTGAGAGCAGTGGTATCGACATATCATCTATTGGTCCAATTCCAAACAAAAAGTGGAGTCGGAGAAATGCATGGGGATCAACAACTAGCCCGATGCTGCTTCATGATTTCTGTCAAAAACAGTAAGCATGAAGACCCTCTGTCAGTTGACAAACTGAATCAAAGGAAAAATAAAAAAAGGGATGAGCCAGTTGAGCAACTGGTTTCGATCCTATTAGGAGAAGATGACCCTATAAAGACAATTCAAATTGGATCGCAAGTATCGAATTTGGAGCGAAAATAGAGCAAACGTCGACGTTTCTGCTTGGTTGGTGACTAATATGTCAGAGATTCCTTCGAAAGTAATAAATCACTAGTTAAACATCGATCCCAAAGTTAAACCGATGAAATAGAAGAAAAGATCTTTTGCCTCTGAAAGGTCGAAAATCATCGACGAAAAAATTGATAAGCTTCTCGCAGCTGGCTTCATAAGAGAGGCCAACTATCTCGATTGGCTAGCCAATATGGTAATGGTGAGAAAGGCCAACGAAAAATGGTGAATCTGCATCGACTACAATCTAAATGAAGCTTGTTCGAAAGATAGCTTTTTCTTATAAAAAATCGATCAATTAGTCGATGCGACATCAGGATATCGACTTCTGAGCTTCATGGACGCCTTTATAAGCTACAATCAAATTTGAATGGCGTCGAAGATAAGGAGCACACTGCCTTCGTAACTGACAAGGGCATCTATTGCAATAAAATGATGTTGTTCAGTTTAAAAAACATCGGAGCGACTTACCAACGGCTGGTCACCAAGGTGTTCTGACACAAATCGGACATAATATGGAAGTCTACGTCGACGACATGCTGGTAAAAAATGTCGAAACTTCTGATCATGTTCGAGACTTAGAAGAAGCCTTCGACACACTTTGACGACATCGAATGAAGTTAAATCTGATCAAATATGCATTCAGAGTGAGTGTTGGAAAATTTCTTGGATTTCCTATGTCGCAACGAAGAGTTGAGGCTAATCTGGAGAAGATAAAGGCCATCATCGACATGAAGCATTCCAGCTCCAAGAAAGAGATACAACAATTCAATGAAAAGATCACCGCACAGTCGATTCTCTCAAAGTCGGCAGAAAGATATCTGTCCTTCTTCAAGATCTTACGGCAAATGAAGGACTTCTCGTGATCGGATCAATACCGACAGTCCTTCGAAGATCTGAAAAAATACTTGACATCTCCCCCACTACTCAAAATCGAAGATGGAGAAATGTTGTATCTTTACTTGGCGATTCCGCATAAGCGGTTAGTTCAGTGCTTGTCCGAGAGGACGAAAATCAGATTCAATGGTCAATTTACTATATCAGCAAGATGCTCCATAATGCCGAAACATAATATTCAAGAGCGGAGAAGATCTATGCTCTGATCATATTGGCCCAATGACTTCGACTATACTTTCAAGCACATTCAATAGTGGTCTTGACGGACCAACTGCTGAAGGCAATTTTGTATTGACCAGATATCTTCGGTCGGATGGCAAAATGGGCAATCAAACTCAGTGAGTTCGACATCCAATATCATCCACGACCGTCAATGAAGGTCTAAGTTTTAGCTGATTTTGTCATTGAGTGCACTATACCCGACGATAGATTTGATAATAAATCTAACGATAAGTCGGAACAAGTTAAGAATCCTCAGGCTGAACCTACATCGGTATGGATGCTACATGTTGATGGGGCATCCAATGCCCAAGGGAGCGGAGCCGGTCTCATCCTCACCAACTTCGAAAGGATTTGACCGAATATGCCCTTCGGTTTGATTTTAAAGCATCAAATAACCAAGCCGAATATGAAGCCCTACTAGTTGGCTTGAAAATTGCTAAAGAGCTTGACATGGATATCCTGAAGGTCTTCATCGACTCACAACTGATCATTGAACAAGTCAAGGGCGAGTTCGAAGCCTGAGATCTGATTATGATGAAGTACCTTCAGAAGGTGAAAGATCTCATGCCAACCTTCAAGTATTTTGAGATTTCGTACATTTCGAGAACAGAGAATGCCTGAGCCGATGCGCTATCTCGACTCGTAACTACTTCATCCAACTTACTCGATCGAACATTCATTGAATATCTCCAACAGTTGAGTATCGATAAGGTTGATGAAGTGCTGCAAATAAATGATGAACCAAGTTGGATGGATCCGATTATCCAATACTTGATCGATGGGACTTTGCCCATAGACCCTTTGGAAGCAAAATGACTAATGTGGATAGCCTCGCAATATGTCCTAATGAATGGACAATCTTACAAGAGATCGTTCTCCCTTTCGCTGCTTAAATGCTTGGGATCAACTGATACCGACTATGCTCTTCGAGAAGTTCACGAAGGGATTTGCGGAAATCACTTAGGGGGCAAGTCATTGACTTCAAAGTTCTACGATAGGGGTATTATTTGCCCACCATGAAGAAAGATGTAGCTAAGTTTGTTCAGAGGTGCGAACCATGTCAGAAATATATCAATATACAGCATCAATCGGCCAACCAATTGACATCAATCATTGCACGATGGCCATTTACGCAATGGGGAGTTGACATACTCGGTCCCTTCCCTCCGACGTCTGGTCAGAGAAAATTTTTGATGATCGTAGTAGATGACTTCATCAAATAGGTAGAAGCTGAACCTCGACGTAGATTACTGAAAGCAAGATAGAAGATTTCATTTAGAGTCTATCATTTGCAGATTTGGTTTGTCGCATACCATCATCATCGACAATAATCGACATTTCGATAATCAGAATTTCAAAAAATTGTGTGAAGCTTCATATTATGCACAAACTCACTTTAGTCGGCCATCCACAGTCTAACGATGAGGTGGAGGTGACAAATCGGACGATTCTAGGTTGCAAGATCCGACTAAATGAAGTCAAAGGTCTCTGGGTGGAAGAATTATATCCAATTTTATGGGTGTATCGAACGACTCCTTGCATCCCAACGGAAGAATCGCCGTTCAACTTGGCCTATGGAACAGAAGCAGTGATCCCAGTGGAGATCAGACTGCTATCAATGAGGGTCGAACAGTATGCGGAGCCAAGTAGCTTTGAATGTCGAAGAGTCGATTTAGTGTTGCTCCTGGAGGTTCGGCAGCATGCACAAATAAGAATGGCAGCATACCGACAGAGAGTAGCCCGATACTACAATACAAAGATCAAATCGAAGGTCTTCCATCCAGGAGACTTGATCTTGAGGAAAGTAGAAGTTTCAAAACCTTTGGATCAAGAAAAATTATTTTCAAACTAAGAAGGACCCTACAGGATGATCGAAATGCTTCGTTCGGGTGCATACCGCCTAGAGACTTGATGGAACGACTATTTCTCGAACATAGAATGCCGATAATCTGAAAATGTATTATCAGTGAAGTTGTCTATATGTACGACATATCTGAAATGAAATGATTGGATTTCGACTTTCCTTGGATATTCAATTATATACAAAATGATAGCTGACTGATGACTAATTGGCCAAAGCACACTGGCTCAATTTCGGTTGGATGACTATATATGCCGACTCAAGTTGGACAACTACAATATGTCGACTTAGCTCCGACTGAGCGGAACGACATGCCAACTCAACCATGATTGGGCGGAATAATAAGTCGACTTGACTTCGGTCAACCGGAACATATGCCAACTCGACTTCAGTCGGTCGAAGGATATTCGGCTTGCCCTCGTATATCAAATACTTAAGAAAATTTATGCCTAAAGTTCAGTCGGCTGATATCCAGCTAACAGGTGAATCCTATAACTTCTACCACTTCAGCTATTGATTCTAAGTCGGCTTACTGATTGACGATCTGTTGTCTGACTGATATTCGACTGCACTGGCGATGACAATGAACAACACATGCAAGAAGTTCAATACTTGAAAAATTTTCAACACTTCGAAAATTTTTCTTTTCATTCATGAGCAAAGGATTACAAAATTGGATCTAAAGTCCGATTACAAAAGGTAAGTTGGACTATTGTCTGATTACAAGAAATAAAAAGATATCTACACCGATCACCAATCGGCCCCCTCAGTTGTGTCGGCAGCTGCCGCAACTTCGATTTCGTGGCCTTCGACAACAGTCGGTTCTGATCCGACGACTTTGGTACGGTTTTCTTTACAGCTGGGGCAGACTCTATCATAGCTGGTGCAGCTTCCTCAGTCGGGGTAGCCCCTCCAACGAC
Source organism: Elaeis guineensis (assembly GCF_000442705.2). NCBI lineage: Eukaryota > Viridiplantae > Streptophyta > Magnoliopsida > Arecales > Arecaceae > Elaeis > Elaeis guineensis. The sequence goes on from NC_025996.2 coordinate 75,852,330, forward strand.
TTCTTCGTCGGGGTCTTTGCATCATCGGCTGGCACCTCTTCTAGCACTCCAACTGGAGCAGTGATGTGACTTAGGTCTAGATCCAGGTAAAGCTTCTCGACCGCACCCCTACCGTCCTCATAGCCGACCCAATACGACGCGCTGCCACCCTTGAGGATCTCATTCTTGAAATCTTTTGAGTTCTTATGATCTTTGACGGCTTGCTCCCATGTCCGACTGAGAGCATCCTGAACCGATTTCGCTTTCTCCTTAGTGGAAGCTGACTCAGCATCGGCCAGTGCCAGTCTTGCTTTGGTGGCCCGATGCTTCCTCCGTCTTCCTCCAGCTCTTTAGTGCAGCCATCACGTTCCTTCCAAAGCTGATTGACCTCATGTTTCTTCTTTTTGATCTGAGACTCCTGGGACTTGATGGTCTGTTGCTCCGATTCTGATTCGACGCGAGCCGACTCTAACTCGGCCTTCATGAGGGAAATCTCTTCTTGTTTTTTCTCCCGCTCTGCCGCCACTTTCTCTTGCTCGGTCGCCACCTGGAGATGCTTAAGAGCAGCGGCCTTCTCGGTGTTTGCAGCCAAAACCTTGTTGGACCAAGCCTGACAAGAGTCTGTGATCGGTTGATATTTCTTCTCTAGCGTCGACATGTCGTGCGCCAGCTGAAAAGAAGAAAACAAGTTAGGAAAATAGGTAAAAGAAAAAGCAACTAAAATATGTATATCGACCAGCTTACGCTGAGGATCATCAGGTAGAAGGAAGAAAATATCTCGGACACCGTCCAACTCTTCCTATTTTCCCTGTCAGTTGGAAGAAGTGTCTTCAATGAGCCGTTTGGCCAACCTTGGGTTTGCCAGGGCCGACTCACTGACGGGAATACGGATGTCAAAAAGCTCCATGGAGTCAGTCGGAGCTTCACTACTGGCAAAGGTTGTGGGTGCCTTCCCTCGTCTCTGGGTCGACAGCTGCTCAACTGGAGCTAACATCCATTCAGGCATAGGTGTTCGAGATACAGTCGGCCCCTGTTTGGCTGACCCTAATTCGGACATTGGAGAAGCCCGAGACACCATCGGCTCTATGTTTGCGGTTGGCGCTTCAATGACTACGACATCGCCATGATCGCCCGGCTCAACTGTTAGAGGAGCTTTGATTGGTGAAAGGGTCACTGGAGCCGATAATGCGATGACTGCCTCAGTGAGTCTCAGGAACTATTACCGATGGAATGTCGGTCTCAGTCACTGTTGCTGATGATGTATCGGGCCGACTCTTCTTTGGTGCTCGAGATGGCCCTGCATCAGTCGCGGCTCTCTTTATGGCAGTATGTTGTCGGATGTCAGCTGATGAAACTCACACCGGTGGCCGCATAGCTGCAAACAAAAGACAAAGCAACTTAGTTACAAGTTTGAAGCCAAATAAAAATAAAATGAGAGACCGACTAAGCTATATCTATGATGGGTGCTGGATCAAGTCCGGTGTCATAGAGAGCCTGCTCCAACAGTTCCTTCTGTGGAGAAATTTTCATGTCCTTCAGATGGAGAAAGTCTTCTCTGTCGGCATCATCGACTCGACTGTTTTCATTCGGGCTAACATTCGGATTTCTCTAGATGGAAGGGAAGCCCCACGGCAAAGAAGAGGAAATGAAAAAGAATCGTTTCCAATCATGAATAGAAGCAAAAGACCGGTGATGAAAGACAGACCCTTTCTCGGAGAAAAGAACCACCAACCCTCAGCCTTAGGGTGGGGTTGAAGGAAGAAGGGCCAGAAAAGAGATACCCGAGGAATGATCGGGATCATATGACAGAGAAGGGCAAAAGTAATAAGAAGCCGAATGGAATTCGGTGCAAACTGGGTTGGACAGAGTCGGTAGTAGTTTAAAATATTCTGAATAAACTCCAAAATCGAAAATCAAAGCCTAGCTCGAAGGTTCTCTAGATAGAAAGCGACTTAATTCGGAGGTGGGGATATCACCCGATCGTCGGGGTCAGACGCAAACAGGCGAAACTGGTCCGGAATGTGATACTGCTCCCGGAGCCGAGCAACGGCGGACTTCGATAGAGAGGAAACTTCACTGCCAGATTCGACACAGAATCGCCAGTCGGATCAGCCGGCCGACTACCCTGAGAGGGACCAGGGGCTCTATTTATGGGTCTGTCACCTTCCTCTCTAACTCTTACCTTATCCTTCTCTTTCTTACTGCTAGTAGCCATTGGCAATGGTATCTAAAGGAAGGCAAGGGAATGAAAGAGAAAAAGGGGAAGCCTAACCTAGAAGCTAAGAATGCCTGAGGGACCACGAAGATGGGAAGAAAAGAGCCTGTAGTCTTTAACACTCGCAGGGAAGCTTTCAGTTGCAAGAGTTCTCAAACTCTCAGAATAGCACCAAAAGGAACTGACAGGATAAAATGGACCCAATATATATGTATATATATAGGAACCCCAAACGGTCGAGATGAATTCATTCAAATTGAGATTCTCCCAAATTTCGGCATTTGGCGACATCCGAACCGACTATCGATCGGACCTTTCAATGCATCCATCACCTGAACATGCCACGTCACCACTATCCGCGAGAATGATCAAGAGCCAATGATGGCTAGACGCGTGGCGGCAATTGATTGGTCATAATCAAATTAACCGGATTGTCCGGTCGCTTAACTGACTACAACATTTAAGAGCCATCTCGAATTGACACCCCCAATAATGATCACAGCACCATCGAAAAGACAAAACGATCGGAGATCTTTCGACTTTTGAAGGAATCATTAATGCCTGCAGCTGAATCGAGGCTTGAGATAACATGAGACAACTCTCTTCGTCCAATGTGTCAAGCCACGTGTCAATCCACATGTCAGGCCATCTTGGACTTCGGAGTGGGGTGCAATGTTGGGGCAATTGAATCTGCTCTCTCGATTCACAGTCGGCCAACCGACTACCTGTCAGTTACGGGTGATGGACCATTAAAGCTACACTGCAAGATGAGTTCCGGTTCAATTACAACACATCATCTGACTTTCAATCGGCCTAATAGGCATAGGCCACCAACTATCAATCGGTAAGCCGACTGACAGTCGGCAACTCTTAACCAACTTGGCAGATACAATGTAACTATAGTGACTCGACGGACTTCAAAATCGATGGCAGTCGGTATGCCAGAGTCTCCAACTGATGGTCATCCGGAACCCTACAAGCACCGACATATAGTCGGCATATTCAGACTATCGACATAAAGTCGGCATATCAAAAACCGCCAACGCAGAAAGCGCGTAACGACCATATACTATGACTATCAGTGGGTATTAACTGTCCACTCCGATCATATAATGCCGGATTAAGTGGGCGCCACATGCCTAACTGTTACAAACGGTTACGAACAACTCATCTATAAAAAGGAGGTAAATGAACAGCATAGGTAAGACACTTGTGGGTTGATATTCTGTCATTTTGAATATTTCATCTGTTGTTCACCACTCTCCATTGACTTAAGCATTGGAGGGTCCCCATCGGACACGATTCCAGTTAGTGGACTTCTTTTGCAAGTTGCTCTTCGTCGAAGCTAGGTGCAATAGGGGATTGACCGCAACAGCCAGTAATATCGAAGCCAGATTTGTACCCACGTAAAAATTTCGATGCATGCATCAGGAAACTTGTGTTTTCCCTATCATGCACCTGCTCTTTACTTTTTGGAATATGCATTCCAACTAATCCTAGTAAAACTCATTCACTGAAGATGTACAACACTCCAGTCCCTATGCATGTGAAATTCTCCTAGAGTTTTCTGCCTGACACCTTTATGTGTCTTGAGTAACATGGGGCCTTTCTAAGTACATGGCCCACCACATTATTGTTTCAGAAGGATAAGCTTGCATTACCAAGATCTGTTGAGAAAACTGACAAATTTCTCTAACCATACAAAACTTTGGGAGGGCAAAAGAGTACCAATTAAGCTGAACATTGCACATGATAGACTCTAAATCATGGCAGGATGAGATATTGATGAAGTATCAATATTCTTGTTGATATCATAGGCAGGTCCTCCCTCTGGTACTGCAATCAATAATCTGGTATGGTGCATGTTCGCTTCCATCTCTCTAATTTGGAGATGTTAGATTAAAATAGTTGTAGCCACGGTTCAACAATTTGACTGATTTTATTGTTTTAGTTATCAGTGCTGCTCTCATTGCTGGGTGAAGTGGTCTCACTTGACCCAAAATAATGAAATGCTGAAAGGGGGAAGAAAAAAAAAGAAGCTTTGTTATTTGCAACATTTTCATTTTCGTATTTACTGATAGCCATGTATGACAGGTCGAGGTAGAAAGAATGAGAGCTCGTGCACATGAGAGGCTTATGAATAAGCTAGCAGCTGCAAGGCACAAAGCTGAGGAAAAGAGAGCAGCAGCAGAGGCCAAGAGAAACCAACAAGCTGCTCGAACGGCAAAGCAAGCAGAGTACATCAGAAAAACTGGCCGCATTCCTTCCTCGTTCACCTGTTGGAGTTGGTGCTTTTAGTTACATTTCACTGAAATGCAATTCGAGTTGTCAGGTAAGCTAATGTGAAATGCTCTCATGTTTCAATGATGTCATAGACAAGCATCCTTTCCGGGTAGTTTCATTTAATTGTAAAATATGAATGTATTCCATGTAATTCTGTTTCTTTCAACCATGAACTCCTTTACCAGCAATGAAGGTGTCATCATTCTTTTTTATTCTTTGCAAGGTTCTGATCTTCAACAATGTTGGTTCTTATATCTGGAGCCCGTGTATTACATTGATAGATTTCTGAGTACTTGTCAAATAACCTGCTAAGATTGCCTAATGCTACCAAACTTGACTAAGCTATCCTACCAGCTGCAATGTGATCTTTGTTTTTTGACAGTGTTTCCTGTGAGGCTTGAATGATATTACTGCATGGATGATAAAATACATAATGTGAGGTTTATCATGAAAACCTACTCATTTCTTTAGACTAGAGCTCTATCTCTTTAGCTTGTTAATTCCTCACGGGAATAGAGTTCATTTTACATGATCATACTCCGTATTAAGTTTAAGAAGGCATGAAATAAATTTTTATATATCTAATGGGCAGATGCGATGTTGCAATTCTAATTAATGTACTTAACTGAAACTTGGTGCAAGTAATCAATTCCTGTTGCTGTATATTTTTGAGAGTCAAAATTCAGTTTTTTAGTAAAATTCACCAAATAATTTTTGGTTAAATTTTTTCCTCCAACTTTAAATCAGAGTTGTTAATGCTCAGCTTGTTAACTCCTTAGCTTGTTAATTTCTCTGGCATATAGAGCATCCTTTTAGATTATCATGCTCAGGTATTAGGTTGAAGGGGTATGAAATTAATTTTGAAATATGTGATGAGCGGATGCAATTTTTCGATTCTAGTTAGTACACCTAACTGTAACTTGGGGCAACTAATCAATTGCTATTGTTAAATATTTTCGAGTCAAAATTCTGCTCTTTAGTAAAATTGACCAAATAATTTTTGGTATTTTTTTAAAAAAATCTAAGACTCCAAATCAGAGTTGTTAATGCCTAGGATGCCGGTCGTTCTTGGAAGTTAGCAGAAATTGTGCCATTTACAACTTCCAAGCAAAATCTTTGCTAGCAGAAAATGAATAAATGGTTCACCTGTGCAATGAAACAGAGAGCTTTTGTTAAAGGACCCAAAATTAATTTGCGGTTGTAGAGTAAGAGTTTTAAGTTGGGATTGGAGATTGTGTCTGCCCTCAGAATAGGAAATATTATCAACATGATGCAATTATTTGATTCCTCCATTAGTTGATTTGGGTTGAGGCCATTCAGAATGTTTGGAGCAGCTACCACTGAGATAAAAGCAGTTTAGGACGCTTGTCGTGGAGATGATGTATGAGAGTGGGGGTCTTTCTGCTTGAGATTGCTGACAAGAGAGCCAGGTCGCTGGGTTCCCATAAAGCTGAATAGCAGACTTTTTAGAGATAATTGAAGAGGTTACGGAAATCCTGGTGTTGGGTATAAAGTATCCTCCAGTCGAAGTTCGTGACGGGAGTGACCCTCCGGAGATCCAACTGACTCTCGATCTCTGGTAACGTCATTTCGAACCTCCCGGGCGGCTGAGTCTCCGCCACACTCCCAAGTTTTGCGGACGGACAGGATCCCGCCAGCATCGATCGGATTCTTCGTGGCGTCCGGACTCCTACGGGAGCCGGACCTCGCCCACGACTTCACCTGCAGACTCCGTCCGGGCTCTTACGGGAGCCGGACTCCGCCCACGACTCCAGCTGCAGGCAAACTTCGTCCGGACTCCTACGGGAGCGAACTTCGCCTCTGACTTCAATTGCAGGCAGACTTCGTCCGAACTACTATGGGAGCCGGACCTCGCCCACGACTTCACCTGCAGACACCGTCCGGGCTCCTACGGGAGCCGAACTCCGCCCACGACTCCAGCTGCAGGTAAACTTCGTCCGGACTCCTACGGGAGTCGGAGACTTCGCCTCTGACTTTAATTGCAGATAGACTTTGTCCGGACTCCTATGGGAGCTGGACCTCGCCCACGACTTGACCTGCGACTCCGCCCGGGCTCCTACGGGAGCTGGACTCCGCCCACGACTCCAGCTGCAGGTAAACTTCGTCCGGACTCCTACGGGAGCCGGACTTCGCCTCTGACTTCAATTGCAGGCAGACTTTGTCCGGACTCCTACGGGAGCCGGACCTCGCCCACAACTTCACCTGCAGACTCCGTCCGGGCTCCTACCGGAGCCGGACTCCGCCCACGACTCCAGCTGCAGGTAAACTTCGTCCGGACTCCTACGGGAGCCGGACCTCGCCCACGACTTCACCTGTAGACTCCGCCCGGGCTCCTACGGGAGCCGGACTCCGCCCACGACTCCAGCTGCAGGTAAACTTCGTCCGGACTCTTACGGGAGCCGGACCTCACCCATGACTTCACCTGCAGACTCCGTCCGGGCTCCTATGGGAGTTGGACTCCGCCCACGACTCCAGCTGCAGGTAAACTTCGTCCGAACTCCTACGGGAGCCGGACCTCGCCCACGACTTTACCTGCAGACTCTGCCCGAGCTCCTATGGGAGCCGGACTCCGCCTACGACTCCAGCTGCAGGTAAACTTCGTCCGGACTCCTACGGGAGCCGGACTCCGCCCACGACTCCAGCTGCAGGTAAACTTCATCCGGACTCCTACGGGAGCCGGACTTTGCCTTTGACTTCAATTGCAGGCAGACTTTGTCCAGACTCCTACGGGAGCCGGACCTCACCCACGACTTCACCTGCAGACTCTGCCCGGGCTCCTACGGGAGCCGGACTCTGCCCACGACTCCAGCTGCAGGTAAACTTCGTCCGGACTCCTACGGGAGCCGGACCTCGCCCACGACTTCACCTGCAGACTCCGCCCGGGCTCCTACGGGAGCCGGACTCCGCCCACGACTCCAGCTGCAGGTAAACTTCGTCCAGACTCCTACGAGAGCCGGACCTCGCCCACGACTTCACCTGCAGACTCCGCCCGGGCTCCTACGGGAACCGGACTCCGCCCACGACTCCAGCTGCAGGTAAACTTTGTTCGGACTCCTACGGGAGCCGGACTTCGCCTCTGACTTCAATTGCAGGTAAACTTCGTCCGGACTCCTACGGGAGCCGGACCTCGCCCACGACTTCACCTGTAGACTCCGCCCGGGCTCCTACGGGAGCCGGACTCCGCCCACGACTCCAGCTGCAGGTAAACTTCGTCCGGACTCCTACGGTAGCCGGACCTCGCCCACGACTTCACCTGCAGCTCCGCCCGGGCTCCTACGGGAGCCGGACTCCGCCCACGACTCCAGCTGCAGGTAAACTTCATCGGACTCCTACGGGAGCCGGACTTCGCCTCTGACTTCAATTGCAGGCAGACTTCGTCCGGACTCCTACGGGAGCCGGACCTCACCCACGACTTCACCTGCAGACTCCGTTCGGGCTCCTACGGGAGCCGAACTCCGTCCATGACTCCAGCTGCAGGTAAACTTCGTCCGGACTCCTACGAGAGCCGGACTTCGCCTTTGACTTTAATTGTAGGTAGACTTTGTCCGGACTCCTTCGGGAGCTGGACCTCACCCATGACTTCGCCTGCAGACTTCGTTCGGGCCCCTACGGGAGCCGGACTCCACCCACGACTCCAGCTGCAGGTAAACTTCGTCCGGACTCCTACGAGAGAAGCTGCAGGTAAACTTCGTCCGGACTCCTACGGGAACCGGACTTCGCCTCTGACTTCAATTGCAGGTAGACTTTGTCCGGACTCCTACGGGAGCCGGACCTCGCCCACGACTTCACCTGCAGACTCCGCCTGGGTCCTACGGGAGCCGGACTCTGCCCACGACTCCAGCTGCAGGCAGACTTTGCCCGGACTCTTACGGGACCCAGATCACGTCC
>NC_025996.2:75860815-75941610 GCF_000442705.2 Elaeis guineensis
AGATATAGCACTGTTGGTGCAAAAATTCGCTTGCGCCGGAGAAGCTGGAGTCGGGGAAGCCGCGGTCGCCGTCGGGACCTGCAAGGGAAGTCTAAACCGGAGGTGGGGTTGCTCCGGCAAGACCCTCCGATGCTCAAGTCAGTTCTCTGCCTCAACAAGAATGGAGTGCTCGAACAGAGAATTTAGCAGAGTTTTGAGATAAGGAAAATAAGCTTAAAGAATAACGTATCTGGATCCCCTTTTATAGACGGAGGAGGCAATGGATTGATGGCGACGTTTGTAACCGCCTGGTAGTGCGCCGCCCATGGTCAGGGGAATTGATTGCGAAAGATAATGGAGCAGACACGTGGCCGTCATCTCGACCTGCCACGTGGAATCTGTTATGAGGGGTGGAGCAGCGTCCGTTGTCAGCGGATAGGAGAATCGCATGGTATCCATCGCAGGAGGTGGAGCAGGTTCGTGGCCGTTACTGTGGCCTGCCAGGGGATAGTGGAGCTGTGCGGAGTCGCCACAGGAGGTGGAGCAGGGTGGCTATGGTTACTGCGGCCTGTCAGGGAATGATGGTACTGCGCGGAAGTCCGCCACAAGAAGTGGAGCAGGGTTGTGGCCATTTTGAGGGCCTGTCAGGGAGCGTGGATCTGTCGATTGAAGCTCGGCAACGGTCGGAGCCCGTTTCTGTTGAGGTCGAGAGAGGTCCTCCTGGCGGTAGGGGTCGTAAGTGGAGCCCTCTCGGAGCCGAAGTTGCGGGTGGAGTCCAGCTCTGGTAGGAGTCCGGATGGAGCTTACCAGTAGTTGATACTAAGAGCGGAGCCCGGCTCCCGTAGGAGTCCGGGCGGAGCTGTTCTGATGTTGGCGGCGGAGCCCGACTCCCGTAGGAGTCCGGGCGAGCTGCACTTGCTGTCGGCGGTGGAGCCCGGCTCCCGTAGGAGTCCGGGCGGAGCCGCACTTGCTGTCGGCGGTGGAGCCCGGCTCCCGTAGGAGTCCGGGCGGAGCCGCACTTGCTGTTGGTGGTGGAGCCCGGCTCCCGTAGGAGTCCGGGCGGAGCTGCACTTGCTGTCGTCGGTGGAGCCCGGCTCCCGTAGGAGTCCGGGCAGAGCTGCGCTGGAATCAAAGTTAAGGGTGAAGTCCGGCTCTGGTAGGAGTCCGGACGGAACTTACCAGTAGTTGATACTGAGAGTGGAGCCCGGCTCCCGTAGGAGTCCGGCGGAGCTGCTCTGATGTTGGCGGTGGAGCCCGGCTCCCGTAGGAGTCCGGGCGAGCTGCACTTGCTGTCGGCGGTGGAGCCTGGCTCCCGTAGGAGTCCGGGCGGAGCCGCACTTGCTGTTGGTGGTGGAGCTCGGCTCCCGTAGGAGTCCGGGCGGAGCTGCACTTGCTGTCGTCGGTGGAGCCCGGCTCCCGTAGGAGTCCGGGCGGAGCCGCACTTGCTGTTGGTGGTGGAGCCCGGCTCCCTAGGAGTCGGGTGGAGCTGCACTTGCTGTCGTCGGTGAGCCCGCTCCCGTAAGAGTCCGGGCAGAGCCGCACTTGCTGTCGTCGGTGGAGCCCGGCTCCCGTAGGAGTCGGGCGGAGCCGCACTTGCTGTTGGTGGTGGAGCCCGGCTCCCATAGGAGTCCGGGCGGAGCCGCACTTGCTGTCGTCGGTGGAGCCCGGCTCCCGTAGGAGTCCGGGCGGAGCCGCACTTGCTGTTGGTGGTGGAGCCCGGCTCCCGTAGGAGTCCGGGCGGAGCTGCACTTGCTGTCGTCGGTGGAGCCCGACTCCCGTAGGAGTCCGGGCGGAGCCGTACTTGCTGTTGGTGGTGGAGCCCGGCTCCCGTAGGAGTCCGGGCGGAGCTGCACTTGCTGTCGTCGGTGGAGCCCAGCTCCCATAGGAGTCCGGGCGGAGCCGCACTTGCTGTTGGTGGTGGAGCCCGGCTCCCGTAGGAGTCCGGACGGAGCTGCACTTGCTGTCGTCGGTGGAGCCCGGCTCCCGTAGGAGTCCGGCGGAGCTGCGCTGATGTCGATTCCGTTGAGGGTTTCGGCTGTGGGTATTTTATACCCAACACCAGTCCCCTTACATCCGAGTTTGAATTTCAAACGAAGAAAGTACACAGAGGTACAGCCGGAACCGTCCCTTCGAATCCTGCGCCTGCCGCTCCCAGATATTTTGGCATTAAATGAGCGCGTGCCGGAGTCTTTTCGATTTGGAGCGGCACGAGGGGAGCTTCGAAAACCCTGCAGGTACGCTGGCCTAGGTACGACGCAATTATGACCCTGCTAACCGCCAGCCGCCTTTAGCCGTCTACCACGGGGAGTGGGACACGCGTCGGATGCGGACTGGCCTGGGGGGATTCGCGATCATTATGGCACCGGATCCCAGGGTTTATTTAAACCCGTCCTCCCCCCTTCAGGCGTCCTACTCCATTTCTGATTTCTTGCTGGCGTCTGTCTTCTCCCCGAGAGCCTGCTCTAGCGAACGCCCTCTCGAGCCGTAGGCGCCTCCCGCTTCTCGCTCCCCAGGTCCCCAGAGCAAGATAGGTTAGTGCCAACCTTCTTCTTCTTACCGCCTAGGGGCTTCTCCTCTTTTCATTTCTTTTGTGTCTTCTTCTGAGTTGACCTTCGGCGTCTCGTTCCCTTCTCGGTTTGCCTTTCTAGGATCCTTTAGGTTCTCCCCCCGAAAAATATCTTCCGACTCTTCTGCCCCCGTCAGTTCTGGGAGTTCTTCTGCTTCGAACCCCCAGGCCCCTGTCTCTGTGGACGAACCCGCGTCCGGGGCAGGGCCTCGCCCGATTTTCGCACCGGGCGCCATTCCATGTTCGTCGACTCCGGACGAACTCCTCCTGATAAGGGCTGGTACGGGGTTCCTTCGGAGTACGACCTGGAGCTTCCTGGCCCCTCTGACCGGGCCAGCGCTCCCCCTCCTGGTCGCTTTTGTTTGTACCAGGAGGCATTCCGTGTCGGACTCCGGCTTCCGCTTCTGCCTTTGTTGCCACCTTCTTTCGCTTCTTAGACATTCTCTCGCCTCTGTGGCCCTGAATTTCTTTAGGTTTTTGATAGGGTTTCTCTCTCTCTGCCATATAGCCGAGGTCCAGCCATCCCTTTCCTTGTTCAGGCATTTCTACACCTTCAAACGCCATCCTTCAGCGAAGGACTGGTGGTACTTCTCCCCCCAGTTCGGTAAGAAGGGGTTGCTGAAGGGCGCCCCTTCTTCGATTCACAACTGGAAGGGGAAATTTCTCTTTGTCTACTGCCCGACCCTAGAACTAGGTCTGCCCCCTTGGGGGTCTCTGAGGGATTCCGTCCGTCGGGCTCCGAGCCTGGGAGAGGACGACCTCCAGGCTGCCCAGAAGCTTCTGAGTTATCCCGCTCCTTCCCTTCCTAACCTTCTGAGGGAGCTGCTTCTTTTCAACATCGGCCTGAGCCCTCTGGATCCAGCAAGTATTTATCTTTTTTTTCTTGCCTTCTTCTTCTCTCTCTTCTCTCCCTTTTTTTTTTTTTTTTTTTTTTTGACTCTGGACTGATCGGTGCCGCTTCTTCTTTCTTCTTTTCTCTTTTTTTTTTTTTTTTTTTTTTAGCAATGGACGCCGAAGCCACGCGGATGCTCGCCAAGGCTATGAGAGCTCAGAAGAGGAAGGGCGCGACGACCTCCGGTTCGGCGAAGAGGGCCAGGGTGGAGGAGACGAGCTTGGCCGCGTCGTCCAGGCGACCCGGCCATCGACATCTCGGATGCGAGCCAGCGGGGCCCTCAGGAGCCGCCGACTCCCATCGGGGTTCGCCCACGGAGCACCACGGGGGAGGAGGAAATCGGTGGCCCACAGGGTGAGCAGCCACGAGCCGCTGCAGACGAGTCCGTCTGCTCCGAGGGGGGATCGGAGAACCCCTTCAACGACAAGGCTCTGATCAGGCGGCTGCTCGATGGCTGCATTCTGTCCGATATCGTGGAGAGGATCGACCGCGTCGATCCCGAGCAGCGGGCCTGGGACACTTTGGGGTCCTTTCTTGAGGTAAGCGGATGCTTATTTGCATGGTCGCTCGGTCTTTGTTGTAATTCTCTATCCGTCCTCGCAGATCGGGCACCAGCTCTTCGCCTATGTCGAGGCGTCGAGCCACATGAGAAGGGACCTCTTCAGGCGGAGGAGCGCTGCCAGGACGAGGTTGCTCGTCTCCAGAGGCAGTTGGTTACTAGGGCGCAGCTTGCTAACGCCCAAGATACCGAAGAGCTCCTAGCCCTGAGGGCACTGTCGAGGGAATTTCCGTCTCCCTTGGGGAGAAGACAGCCGAGCTTCAACAAGTGAAAATTCAACTGGCGCTCGAGCGGAAGGCCATCGCGGATGCAGAGGCGGAGTCTGAAGTTCTGCAGAAGCGGCGTCGAGAAGCGGAGACAGAGAGCCGACATCTTCGTCAGACGCTCCGGGATACGCTGCAGAAGAAGGAAGAACTAGAAGAAGCAGTGGAGAATCTGAGGCAGTCCTGGTTGAGGGATGGAGGTGATCACCCTAGGTCAGAGGGAGCAGGACCTCCTTAGAGTTCTTTTGTAGTCACCCCCTTTTTGTAGCTGCTTTCTTCTTGTCGTTTTGTCCCTCTTTCCCTGGCCGTCCTGGCCCTGTAGTACGTATATCGGAAATGAAGAAAAAGCGCTTTGTGTTACCTTGCCCACGCATAGCACCGATATTGTCATCCGTTGACCCTTTCTCGTCGTTTGGCTTGTTTGGCTTAGATGTCGACGTGGGAAGGGACTCTCCCCTTCACTCCGATCTCGTCATGTGGCCAAGTCTCGCCACCATTTTTAACCCTTGCTGGCGAAGTAGCGGATGGAGCCCGGCTTCCTTAGGAGTCGGGCGAAGTCTTTCTTGGCGACGGAACCCGGCTCCCGTGGGAGTCCGGGTGAAGCTTTCCTGGGCGGCGGAACCCGACTCCCGTAGGAGTCCGGGTGAAGCTTTCCTTGGCGGCGGGACCCGGCTCCCGTAGGAGTTCGGGTGAAGCTTTCCTGGGCAGCGGAACCCGGCTCCCGTGGGAGTCCGGGTGAAGCTTTCCTTGGCGGTGGAACCCGGCTCCCGTAGGAGCCCGGGTGAAGCTTTCCTGGGCGGCGGAACCCGGCTCCCGTAGGAGTCCGGGTGAAGCTTTCCTTGGCAGCGGGACCCGGCTCCCGTAGGAGTCCGGGTGAAGCTTTCCTGGGCGGCAGAACCCGGCTCCCGTGGGAGTCTGGGTGAAGCTTTCCTTGGCGGCGGAACCCGGCTCCCGTAGGAGCCCGGGTGAAGCTTTCCTGGGCGGCGGAACCCGGCTCCCGTAGGAGTCCGGGTGAAGCTTTCCTGGGCGGCGGAACCCGGCTCCCGTAGGAGTCCGGGTGAAGCTTTCCTCGGCGGTGGGACCCGGCTCCCGTAGGAGTCCGGGTGAAGCTTTCTTGGTGGCGGAACCCGGCTCCCGTAGGAGTCTGGGTGAAGCTTTCCTTGGCGGCGGAACCCGGCTCCCGTAGGAGTCTGGGTCTTCCATTTTGCTTGAGCCGGCGCGAGGTTCTCGTTATCAGCCTGGCTTGTGGGGGCGCGTTAAGGCGCTGTAAGGCCTCTCCCCCCTCCGGTCTAAAAGAACCGGGCCTTCAACTTTGCTCATGTCAGGATGAGGTTCTCCTCCTGTTCCTGACATGGCTGTGGGGGCACATTAGGGCGTTGTAAGGCCTCTCCCCCCATCCGGTCTAAAAGAATCGGGCCTTCAACTTTGCTCATGTCAGGACGAGGTTCTCCTCCTGTTCCTGACATAGCTGTGGGGGCACATTAGGGCGTTGTAAGGCCTCTCCCCCCATCCGGTCTAAAGGAACCGGGCCTTTGACTTTGCTCAAGTTAGGGCGAGGTTTTCCTCCTGTCCCTAACAGGGCTGTGGGGGCACATTAGGGCGTTGTGAGGCCTCTCCCCCCATTCGTCTAAAAGAACCGGGCCTTTGACTTTACTCAAGTTAGGACGAGGTTTTCCTCCTGTCCCTAACAGGGCTGTGGGGGCATATTAGGGCGTTGTGAGGTCTCTCCCCCCATCCGGTCTAAAAGAACCGGGCCTTCGACCTTGCTCATGTCAGGACGAGGTTCTCCTCCTGTTCCTGACATGGCCGTTGTTTTTGGAGGGGTCATATCCAGTCATAACACATCCACGTTAAGTAGGAGGAGTGTGTTAGCTAAAAAGAAAAGTAGATTCAAAGCGAAATAGTAAGCGATACATTTACGGTATTCCCGCTCCTTCTTGAGGCCCTCCGATGATGGAGTCGATGGTCCCGATGGGCGGCTGATCCCCGGGCTGCTCCTCCCTTTTCTGCGGTTCAGGCGGCGGGAGGGCTCTTGGCCGGTCTCTTCTATCCTCAGGCCTGCGACGGATGAATCTGTCGAGTCGACCTCGCCGAATGAGCTCCTCGATCTCGTCCTGGAGCTGGATGCATTCCTCCGTGTCGTGGCCATGGTCGCGGTGGTAGAGGCAGAACTTGTTGGGGTTGCGCTTCCCGGGGTGTGTGTGCATCCTCTCCGACCTAGGGAGCTGCTCCCTGACCTCCATCAGCACCTGGGCCTTCGAGGCGTTGAGGGGGGCGTAGCTGCGAAATTTCCCTGGCGGGGAACCCCGCCGAAACCTGTTGTCCGGGCTTCTCTGCCTGCATGCCCGGGGGGGAGTATGGGCGCGCTTATGTCCAGGAGGGGATCGGGAGCGAGGCTGGGCTTCCTTTGGCCTCTTCTCAACTGCGGGCTTACTAGAATCTCCCGCCTGACACTCCCTCGCAGTCTCTTCGTCCTTCATTTTGAAGGCCTCTTCCGCTCGGGCGTATCCTTCAGCCCGAGCCAGTAGATCAGCAAAATTCTGGGGTACTTCTTCTCCAGGGAGTACAAGAGGTCATTCTTCTGAAGGCCACCTTTCAGGGCGGCCATGGCAACTGACTGGTCCAAGTTCCGGACCTCCAACGCCGCGATGTTGAATCGGTTGATGTAGGCCCGTATGGACTCCCCTTCCCTCTGCTTGATGTTGATGAGGGACTTCGAACCTTTCCGGGGACGTCGGCTGCTGACAAAATGGGCCACGAATTGGTGGCTCATTTGATCGAAGGAGAATATGGTACCCGGCTTCAGAGCCGAGTACCAGTTTCTTGCTGCTCCCTTTAAAGTAGACGGGAAAGCCCGGCACAAGATGGCATCAGGAGCACCGTGAAGCAGCATCATCGTTCGAAAGGCCTCCAGATGATCAACCGGGTCCGACGTCCCATCGTAGCTTTCGAACTGGGGAAGCTTGAAATTCGGCGGGATCGGTTCCTGCATAATCATTTGAGAGAAGGGAGGGTCAGTGCAAATATCCTCACCATAAGCGGGAGGCGCGTGGCGGAGTTCTTCGATCCGTCGGATCATCTCCTGGAGCCTCCGGTCCTGGAAGTCCTCTCGACTCCGAGTCTCGAGGGTCCTTTGGCAGAACGGGGGCAGGGATCTCCCAGGGGTGGAGTCGTGGTCCGATTGAGGGCTCTCTACCCTCGGATTCGCCTTCCCAGGAAGGACGGGGTGGCTGGCCCAGGTGGCCCGCCCCACCGCCGGGTTCTGGCGTTCCGGAGATGCCCCCTCCGGATGCGCCGACGCCTGCGGCGGCTGCTGCTGCATTGCCTGTACGGCTTCGACGAGGCCTTTGACCTGCTGCGCCAGCAAGTCAAATTGCTCCGCACCGACCGCCGTCGTCGGAGGGGGAGGAGGTTGAGAAACTGGAGGGGAGGCCGGAGCCCGAGATCTGACCGCGGAGGCCGTGGACCGCCGGGTGGACGCCCTGCGCGGAGGCATCGGGTGTCGATCTTGCGGGGGGGGATTAGGAGTGGATGACGGAGAAACGGTCGGAGGCAGCTCTGTTGAACACTCCTTCAAGAACAAGGGTGCTGCGAAGACACAGCCCCTTCCTCTAGCGCCAATCCTGTTGGTGCAAAAATCCGCTTGCGCCGGAGAAGCTGGAGTCGGGGAAGCCGCGGTCGCCGTCGAGACTTGCAAGGGAAGTCTAAACCGGAGGTGGGATTGCTCCGACAAGACCCTCCGACACTCAAGTCAGTTCTCTGCCTCAACAAGAATGGAGTGCTCGAACAGAGAATTTAGCAGAGTTTTGAAATAAGGAAAATGAGCTTAAAGAATAACGTATTTGGATCCCCCTTTTATAGACGGAGGAGGCAACGGATTGATGGCGACATTTGTAACCGCCTGGTAGTGCGCTGCCCATGGTCAGGGGAATTGATTGCGAAAGATAATGGAGCAGACACGTGGCCGTCACCTCGACCTGCCACGTGGAATCTGTTATGAGGGGTGGAGCAGCGTCCGTTGTCAGCGGATAGGAGAATCACATGGTATCCGTCGCAGGAGGTGGAGCAGGTTCGTGTCGTTACTGTGGCCTGCCAGGGGATAGTGGAGCTGTACGGAGTCCGCACAGGAGGTGGAGCAGGGTGGCTATGGTTACTACGGCCTGTCAGGGAATGATGGTACTGTGCGGAGTCCGCCACAGGAAGTGGAGCAGGGTTGTGGCCATTTTGAGGGCCTGTCAGGGACGTGGATCTGTCGATTGAAGCTCGACAACGGCCGGAGCCCGGTTTCTGTTGAGGTCGGGAGAGGTCCTCCTGGCGGTAGGGGTCGTGAGCGGAGCCCTCTCGGAGCCGAAGTTGCGGGTGGAGTCCGGCTCTGGTAGGAGTCCGGATGGAGCTTACCAGTAGTTGATACTGAGAGCGGAGCCCGGCTCCCGTAGGAGTCCGGGCGGAGCTGTTCTGATGTTGGCGGGGAGCCCGGCTCCTGTAGGAGTCCGGGCGGAGCTGCACTTACTGTCGGCGGTGGAGCCCGGCTCCCGTAGGAGTCCGGGCGAGCCGCACTTGCTGTCGGCGGTGGAGCCCGGCTCCCGTAGGAGTCCGGGCGGAGCCGCACTTGCTGTTGGTGGTGGAGCCCGGCTCCCGTAGGAGTCCGGCGGTGCTGCACTTGCTGTCGTTGGTGGAGCCCGGCTCCCGTAGGAGTCCGGGCAGAGCTGCGCTGCAATCA
Organism: Elaeis guineensis; assembly: GCF_000442705.2. NCBI lineage: Eukaryota > Viridiplantae > Streptophyta > Magnoliopsida > Arecales > Arecaceae > Elaeis > Elaeis guineensis. The sequence continues at coordinate 75,869,795 of NC_025996.2, forward strand.
AAGTTAAGGGTGAAGTCCGGCTCTGGTAGGAGTCCGGACGGAACTTACCAGTAGTTGATACTGAGAGCGGAGCCCGGCTCCCGTAGGAGTCCGGGCGGAGCTGCTCTGATGTGGCGGCGGAGCCCGGCTCCCGTAGGAGTCCGGGCGGAGCTGCACTTCTGTCGGCGGTGGAGCCGGCTCCCGTAGGAGTCCGGGCGGAGCCGCACTTGCTGTTGGTGGTGGAGCCCGGCTCCCGTAGGAGTCCGGGCGGAGCTGCACTTGCTGTCGTCGGTGGAGCCCGGCTCCCGTAGGAGTCCGGGCGGAGCCGCACTTGCTGTTGGTGGTGGAGCCCGGCTCCCGTAGGAGTCCGGGCGGAGCTGCACTTGCTGTCGTCGGTGGAGCCCGGCTCCCGTAGGAGTCCGGGCAGAGCCGCACTTGCTGTCGTCGGTGGAGCCCGGCTCCCATAGGAGTCCGGGCGGAGCCGCACTTGCTGTTGGTGGTGGAGCCCGGCTCCCGTAGGAGTCGGGCGGAGCTGCACTTGCTGTCGTCGGTGGAGCCCGGCTCCCGTAGGAGTCCGGGCAGAGCCGCACTTGCTGTCGTCGGTGGAGCCCGGCTCCCGTAGGAGTCCGGGCGGAGCCGCACTTGCTGTTGGTGGTGGAGCCCGGCTCCCGTAGGAGTCCGGGCGGAGCTGCACTTGCTGTCGTCGGTGGAGCTCGGCTCCCGTAGGAGTCCGGGCGGAGCTGCACTTGCTGTTGGTGGTGGAGCCCGGCTCCCGTAGGAGTCCGGGCGGAGCTGCACTTGCTGTCGTCGGTGGAGCCCGGCTCCCGTAGGAGTCCGGGCGGAGCCGCACTTGCTGTTGGTGGTGGAGCCGGCTCCCGTAGGAGTCCGGGCGGAGCTGCACTTGCTGTCGTCGGTGGAGCCCGGCTCCCGTAGGAGTCCGGACGGAGCTGCGCTGATGTCGATTCCGTTGAGGGTTTCGGCTGTGGGTATTTTATACCCAACAAGCACTTTGTCTTATTATCTTCATCCATCCACTTCTCAAGTGCAGCTCGTGTTGAGAATTGTGTCCTAAAATCAATCGTTAGCCTGTTAATGGTTGTGCTTATCATTGTAATTGTATATAAATTATTAAATTAATAAATATTATTTGATTTTATCATCACTATGTACATCTCATTTTGAACTCTTGTTATGTGATGAAGTTCTTAGGACTATTTAATTTGATATAGAAGGATATATCATTTAATCCTTAAACCTTACGTTCATGATCAAATGATATACTATTATTAGGATGATAGCTATATCAAGTATAGGTCGTTGTGTGCCATGTATGTTGGTTGTCCTCTTAACCAAAGAGTGTAGAGATATTGGTATGGCATGCAAGTGAGATGTAGGAGTACATCTCACTGAACGTGACCAATTACTGAGCACTTTACTGTCAAGAGTAGCTCGTGAAGGATATGGGTATAAGTATCCCTCCGACCTAAGATCACCACGATGGCTTGCAAGTAACTCACTATGCTTTGGTGCCGGACTACCTAAATTTTTAATTTAGTGATAAAAGATTTCTGAGTATGGTCAAATACTTGCGAAGTCGGTGTGTAAGTCAAGATGGAATTGACCCCTCCGAATAAGTAGAAGTTAATGTATCAATGTATTTCAATTCAGTAAAACCTTGGCCGAGGTAATCTATGTGATGAATTTTGAAAATTAAAATACAATGTGGATGACCATATCAGGGTTAGCAGTTAAACCCTAGGTCACCTTGAGCATTTGAGTCGAAGAGATGAATTATACGGTAAACATATGCCAATCAGTTCTTGAATGATGCTTTACAATCTTTCGACCTATCTGGATATCGGGTATCATTACTAGATGATTATTTTGATTGGTATAGAAAGATTGTTTTCATATTATTGGCTTAGGTTCGAACCTATGGGGTCACACTCAAAAGAAGTTTCTTACTGATCATATGGTTGATCAACGATTAAGAATCGTTCTAGGGTAAAACAGTCAATTCGATTGATGGTTAACCCTATACAAAAGTTGCAATAAATCAATTCACTAATTATTGGTGAATTATGAGAGGGTTAATTAGTAATTAGATCGTTAATTAATTTAATTTAATTGAATATTAAGGTTTGGATCGAATCTGTTGGGTATAAAATAACCCCAGTCGAAGTTCGTAAAAGACCGACCCTTCTAGGGCTCTTCCGGCTTCCGACCTTGTATGGCATCTTTCCAAACTCCCCCGACCATCCGGACTTCTTCAATAATGGGCTCCTCCATTCATCTATCGGATTGCTTCAAACGCTCTCTGAGATTCACTATCAGTCGATTTTCTACAGTGATCGACTATTCTCCGAATCTCAGCCTAGACTTCTTCTGGTCATGAACGACTCTACTCCGAACTTCTTTCTGGCTTCATCGACGTTCGAGCTTCTCAATAGCAGGACTTCTACAGTAATCAGACTTCATCCAAGTTTCTACAGTGGTCGATTGCCTTCTGGATTTCATTCGAGCTCCAACAAGAGTCGGATCCCAGCCGAACTTCTACAGCGGATGGACTCCAGACGAACTCCTACAATGGACGGGCTCCACCAGTAGAATCTCTACTCCAAACTTCTTCCAGACTTCGTCAAGGACCGAGCTTCTCTAGCAGCGGGACTTCTATAATAAGAAGTCTCCATCCGAGCTTCCACGATAACTGATCTTCGTCTGAACTTCTACAACAGAATTGAATCCCGGACTCCTCCAACGTTTGACCTTCCACAGTGCCCTCAAGACTCCTCCAGTGGATGAACCTTCACAATGCCACCCGAACTCCACTGTCGGTCGACCCTCTGTCAGATTCCTCATGAAATCGGACTTCTCCAATAGAAAGTCTCCATCCGAGCTTCTACAGCAGATGACTTCGCCTGTAGCATCAGTGCTCTAGGCACCTGACAATAGTGGACTCATCAGCAACCTTGAAAAATCTGAGCCTCTCTTAGATTGCAGAGACAGAGAGCCATTCCACTCCATCAGACGTTCCAACCGAGCTTCACCCATCAGGCCCGAACTCTCTGGCAAGTCACGACAATGGCCACTACCCCACTCCACTCTCTGTAACAGATTCCATGTGGCCCCACCACTCTCTGGCAAGTCGTGACAATGGATACCACTCCACTTTCCATAACAAACTCCACGTGGCTCTGAATGGCCCACTAATGCCACTACTCTCCGTAACAAACTCCGCGTGGCCACGAACAGTTCACTGCCAGGCGGTTACAGACGTCGCTGTCAATCAATTACGCTCTCCATCTATAAAAAGGGGACCTCCAGATACGTTTTTCCCTAAGCTAAAAGCTCTATCTCGAAACTCTGCTAAAATTTCATTTGAGTGCTCTATTTCTGTTGAGGCAGAGTACTGACTTGAGCGTCGGAGGGTCTTGCCGAAGCACCCCCAACTCCGATTTAGACTTTCCTTGCAGGTCCCAGTGGCGGACGCGATCCTCCTCGACTCCAGCTTCTCCGATGTTGGCGGAATTCTGCACCAACAGAATTCGATGGGATTGTCTTCGTAGTACCCTTGTTCTTAAAGGAGTACTCAGTGGGATTGTCTTCGATCATCTTTTTTGACATTTTCTCCTTCTTCTCCTGCCAGATCTCCACCTGATGCCTTTCCAAAGACATCCACCAGGCGATCCACGACCTCCGCAGCCAGATCTCAGCGAGACCCGCAAGCTCCGACCTCATCTCCAGTTTTCCAGACTCCTCCTCCTCCGACAACGGCAGTCGGTATGGAGCAGTTCGACTTGCTGGTTCAGCAGGTCAAGGGCCTCACCGAAGCAGTGCAGGCCATGCAGCAGCAGCCACAACAGCGCAGGCATCAGTGCGGCTGGAAAAAGCATCATCGGAGTTCCAAATCCGACGATCGGGCGGGCCACTTGGGCCAGTCGCCCTGTCTTCCTCAAAAAAGGGAAGCAGAAGGCGGGGAGCTCTCTGTCCGATCATGATTCCATCCCTGGAGGGTCCTTACCTCCATTCTACCAGAAGACCCTTGAGACTCGCAGTCGAGAGGATCTCCTGGATCAAAGATTCCAAGATATGAACCGACAGATCGAAGAGCTCCATCATGCTCTCACTATTTACGATGAGGACATCTGTACTGACCCTCCTTTCTCTCAAATGATCATGCAGGAACCAATCCCGCCGAACTTCAAGCTCCCCCAATTCGAAAGCTACGATAGGACCTCAGATCCGGTTGACTACCTGGAGACCTTCCAGACAATGATGCTGCTTCATAGCGCACCAGACGCCATCCTGTGTCGAGCTTTTCCATCCACCTTGAAGAGAGCAGCAAGAAATTGGTATTCGGCATTGAAGTCGGGTACCATCTTCTCCTTTGATTAGATGAGCCACCAGTTTGTGGCTCATTTCATTAGCAGCCGGTATCTCCGAAGAGGTTCGGAGTCCCTCATCAACATCAAGCAAAAAGAGGTAGAATCCATCCGAACTTACGTCAACCATTTTAACGCCGCCGCATTGGAGGTCTGGAATCTGGACCAATCAGTTGCAATGGCTGCCTTGAAGAGTGATCTTCAAAAGAACGATCTTCTATTTTTTCTGAAAAAGAAGTATCCCAGGGACTTCGCTGATTTGCTGGCTCGGGCCAAAGGATATGCCCGAGCAGAGGAAGCCTTCAAGCTGAAGGATGAGGAGGCCATGAAGGAATGGTAGACGGGTGATTCCAGCAAGCTCACAGACCGAGTGAAGCTCGGCCACGTTCTCGAACTCCCTTTGGACACAAGCATGTCCGAACTCCCCCCCGAGCTCGTAGGCAGAGGAGCTCGGACTGTAGGGTTCGGTAGAGCTCTCCCCTAGGAAGATTTCACAGCTACGTGTTGATCCCAAACATCGGCCGATGAAGGAAAAAATCCGAGGTCATGCACTGGAAAGGCAGAAGGCAATAGCTGAGGAAGCTGATAAGCTCCTGAAGGTTGGGTTCATCAGAGAAGTCAACTATCCAAACTGGGTCTCCAATGTGGTTCTCGTCAAGAAAGTGAACGGCAAGTGAAGGATGTGTATAGACTTCAAAAAGCTGAACAAAGCCTGCCTAAAGGACAATTACCCTCTGCCCAGAATTGACCAATTAGTGGATGTAACCTCGGGCCACGAGCTTCTCACTTTCATGGATGCATTTTTTGGCTACAATCAAAACAGGATGGCACCGAAGGACGAAGAAAAAACTATTTTTATTACTAACCGTGGTCTTTATTGTTATAGGGTCATACTTTTTGGCCTAAAAAATGCAGGGGCGACCTATCAATGATTGGTGAACAAGATCTTCAAAAGCAGATCGGCCGCAACATGGAAGTCTACGTGGACGATATGCTTGTAAAAAGCAAATCCACAAAGAACCACGTCGCCGACCTTGAGGAGACCCTCAGCACCCTCCAAAATATAAGATGAAGCTGAACCTTTGACAAAAATTACAGAAGCTAAAGTGCAGGACTTCATCTGGAAGTCAATCGTTTATAGGTTCAGCTTGTCCAGAACTCTCATTACTGACAATGGGCGACAATTTGCTGGAGCAAGATTTGCTGAATTTTATGAGGACTTAAACATCTCCCATAACTTCACGTCGATAGCCCATCCGCAGGCAAACGGCGAAGTCGAGATGACTAACAGGACTCTGTTGCAAGGAATCAAGGCAAGACTTGAAAAAGCAATGGGAGCTTGGACGGATGAGCTTTATCATGTGTTGTGGGCATACCGAGCTACCCAAAGACTGCTCACGGGGGAGACCCCCTTTGCCTTAGCCTTCGAAATAGAAGTCGTGATCCTGATCGAACTCAAGCTTCCGTCGGTGCGAGTCATGGCATTCAATGAGCTGCGCAACTCACAAGATCTCATGGCCAACCTCGATTTGTCAGAAAAAAAGTGGGAGACAGCTCAAGTTCAGATGGCAGCCTACAAGCAGAAAGTAGCCCGCTACTACAACTCTCGGGTCAAGAGCAAAGCCTTCAGAGTGGGAGACTTAGTACTTCGGCAAACCGCTGTTTCACAACCATAGAACCAAGAGAAACTTGCCCCGAACTGGAAAGGCCCGTATGAAGTTAAGGAGGTAGCTCGACCCGAAACATACTATCTAAAAGAGCTCGGAGGAGCAGACCTTTCGCGACCGTGAAACTCGAAAAATCTACGAATGTATTACCGGTAACTTTGCCTTAAATGAAAATTTTTGCATATCTTTTCTTTTGGCATAAGCTTATAACGACAGGGAGTAGCTCCTTCAGACAATCGAAACTAAGCGTGTCAGGAATAAGAGGAGAACCTCATCCCGACACAAACGAAGGCCCGATTATTAAGAGACCAGATGGGGGAGAGGCCCTCGCAACGGCTTTTATGTACCCCCACAGCCATGTTAGGAACAGGAGGAGAACCTCATCCTAACATGAGCAAAGTCGAAGGCCCGATTATTAAGAACCGGATGGGGGGAGAGGCCCTCACAACGGCCCTTATGTGCCTCCACAGCCATGTTAGGAACAGAAGAAGAACCTCATCCTAACATGAGCAAAGTCGAAGGCCTGATTATTAAGAGATCGGATGGGGGGAGAGGCCCTCGCAACGGCCCTTCTGTGCCCCCATAGCCATATTAGGAACAAGAGGAGAACCTCGTCCTAACATGAGCAAAGTCGAAGGCCCGATTATTAAGAGATCGGATGGGGGGAGAGGCCCTCACAACGGTCTTTATGTACCCCACAGCCATGTTAGGAACAGGAGGAGAACCTCATCCTAACATGAGCAAGGTCGAAGGTCCGGTTATTTAGAGATCGGATGGGGGGAGAGACTCTTGCAACGGCCCTTATGCATCCTCACAGCCCTGTTAGGAACAGGAGGAGAACCTCATCCTAACATGAGTAAAGTCGAAGGTCTGATTATTTAGAGATCGGATGAGGGGAGAGGCCCTTGCAACGGCCCTTATGTGCCCCCGTAGCCCAAACATGAGCTAAAATTGACTGTGTTAAGAATAGGAGGAGACCTCATCCCGACACAAATGAAGACCTGATCGATCAAGACCAGATGAGGGGAGAAATCTCCTCAACGGCTCCTCTACACCCCTACAACCCCATTAAGAGCAGAGGAAAAACCCTCACTCGAACATAAAAAAAAGGAAGAAGAAAAAAGGGAAAAGCGATGAGCTACACCGGTGATAAGGGAAAAACAAACTACATCAAAGACACAAGGAACCTCATCTCAACGAGGAAGGAGATCCTTGTCAAAAACCCTCAGTCTCTAAGAGGGAACCCAACACTGGCAGGAGAAAATCAACTTCCTCAAGGTAACAAAAAGTTCGAGCCCCCAAACTCGAGCACCGGGAGGAAGCGTCAAACTCGAGTGGCCTCGAAAAGACTTTCAGTCATGAACAAAAAAGGGCAAATCAACATGGCGACGATCAGGAACCTTCAAACAACGTCAACATCGAACAAGACGAAAGACGAAAGAAGCTCAGTAAACAACAACTCAAAACAAGAATAGACAAGGTAATAAGAAAATTCTTTCTCATTTCATTAGTAAAGTGTGCATTACAAAGCCTTTGAAGGCCAAAAAGGAAAAATGACAAGAAAAGAAAAGAATGCATGGAAGAACAAAAGGTAAAAGAAGCTCTAAGGAAGCTCGGCTTCTTCCGACTTCGAGCTCTCGGTTCCAGTCATTGTCAGGAATTGCTTTAAGTTTTTGACTTCTTCTTCCAGTTCCTTCTTTCTTAAAAGCATCTCCCGATACATCTAGTGGAATCGTCGGCTTTTGCCCTCCAACTCCTGAAGCCTCTTCCTCAGAACCTCAGACTCTGTCTCGGCATCCTTGACCGCCTGCTACTCGTAGGCCAGCTGAATCTTCAGCCGCTATAGTTCGGCCTTCTCCTGCCCAAGAGCCACGGATAGTTCTTTCATGGTCCCCCTCAAGGAGCGGAGCTCGACGGAGCCTTGTGCAGAGACGGCCCAAACTCTCTTAGACAACTGCCTCTGAAGGCAGACAACTTCTTCGATCGCCATCTTGAGCTTCCTTCGGTAGTCGTCTATTTGCCCGCACCAGTCGACTAGGTAGGCAGCTGACAGCGGACAGAAACATTATTACACCATACCTAGAGCAATGCTTCAGTAAAAATTTCGAAAAAATCTTTTCGGATCATCTCGATTTGAAAAGGCTCCGGCACCAGTGCGCCAAACGCCAAAATATCTAAAAACAATCGAATGCGGAAATCAAGGGAGGCAACTTTGGCTGTGAAAATTTCTCTGTACTTCCTTTATTCAAAATTCAAACTCAAAAGTAGGGGGACTAGTGTTGGGTATAAAATAACCCCAGCCAAAGTTTGTAAAAGGCCGACCCTTCCAGGGCTCTTCCGGCTTCCGACCTTGTGTGGCATCTTTCCGAACTCCCCCGACCATCCGGACTTCTCCAATATGGGCTCCTCCATTCATCTATCGGACTGCTCCAAACGCTCTCTGAGCTTCACTATCAGTCGATTTTCTTCAGTGATCGACTATTCTCCAAATCTTAACCTAGACTTCTTCCGATCATGAACGACTCTACTCTGAACTTCTTCCGGGCTTCGTCGACGTTCGAGCTTCTCCAATAGCAGGACTTCTACAATAATCAGACTCCATCCAAATTTCTACGACGGTCGACTGCCTTCCAGATTTCATTCGAGCTCCAACAAGAGCCGGATCCCAGTCGAACTTCTATAGCAGATGGACTCCAGATGAACTCCTACAACGGACGGGCTCCACCAGTCGGATCTCTACTCTGAACTTCTTTCGGACTTCATCAAGGATCGAGCTTCTCTAGCAGCGGGACTTCTATAATAAGAAGTCTCCATCTGAGCTTCCACGATAACTGATCTTCGTCCAAACTTCTACAACAGAATTAAATACCGGACTCCTCCAACGTTCGACCTTTCATAGTGCCCTCAAGACTCCTCCAGTGGATGAACCTCCACAACGCCATCCGAACTCCACTATCGATCGACCCTCTGTCGGATTCCTCATGAAACTGGATTTCTCCAACATAAAGTCCCCGTCCGAGCTTCTACAGCAAATGACTTCCGCCTGCAGCATCAGCGCTCTAGGCACCTGACAATAGTGGACTCGTCAGCAACATCGAAAACATCCGAGCCTCTCTTAGATTACAGAGTGATAAGTGGTATATTTTTATATTTATTGAAGATATTTTTAATAATTTATGATGCTAACATCTTCTTAAAAATCCTAATTTATGAATTTATTAAATTTTTCTAAAAAATAAGTGATTTTGAAAAAAATATGAAATTAGATATATTTATAAAAAAATAGATGTTAATTTAATTGAGCAATTTAAGCACCAAAATGAAGAGAAATTTTTGAGAAATTTAATATATATTTTTTCTAATTTTTTAGATAAAAATCAGAGTGAAAATAGAGTTTAAAATATCCTAAAAAATAAAAAATATTACCTCCAGTGCATGGTGGATCGATCGGTCGGTCCACAGAGCCAGGACACGATCCATAGGAATAGTTATGCGGTCCACAGGCGCGGCTCACAGCGAGAGAAAGATTCTAGGTGTGATCCAACGACTGAGATTTAATCCAACCCAGATCCGACGGTTCAGACTCGTTGCCGACTTTGAATAGGACTCTTTTGCACGATCCGACGGCCCAGAAGCAATCCATCATGCGATCCAATGGCTGTTATCGCTCCCGACTATGTTAAGGACTCTTTTGCATGATTCGACGGCCAGAACTTCATCAGAACCCAGATCGAACGGCTAACATTTGATCCAATCCTAATAAGGATTATAACTCTGATTTTTGAGCTGATCTGGGCGGTCCAAGCTTGATCCAACGGCCAAAAAAATTCTTAGAAGATTAATACGTTTTCTAAGGGTTTTAGGACTACTTTTGTGATCAGAAAAATATGAAAAAATTATCTATAAATAGGAGGTCTGAGAATAAGCTTTAAAAAAGAAAAAAATCAGAGAAAAAGTAAGGAAAAAAATAGAAAAAAATTCAAAGAGCTTTAGGGATCAAATATTAGGAGATTATGGAGCTAGAGAGCTTGATGCGTGGCTAAATCTCTTCAATCCAGGAATATGATGAAGCTTGTAAATGAATTTTTATTTTCTTCTTTTTGTATTTAATTTTTATGCAATAAAATTATGCTTTTATTTCATATCTTTTTATTTTTTTTTGAGATATTAATCCAGCCTACACGGCCTATACCCTCTATTGACGTGCCGTGATCCCTGGATACGGTACGTGCTTTGAAGAGATAGATCGTGGTATGTTAGATTGAATCTTAGATTTTGTAATTGAATTTAGATAGTTTATACTCCAACAGGACGAGTTGTGATCTACTGATACAGTTCGTATCTCTTAGAGATAAACTATACTAATACCATAATTACAAGAATTAAAATTGTAATATAGAAAAAAGAAGAAAATAAATCTCTTTGCATGGTGGATTCAGAACTCCTGGATTATTTCTCTGAATTATTTTCTTTCATAATTTAATTTACACTTTTGATTTTTTTTTACTATTCTATTTCTTGTTAATTCTTCTACAATTAATTCTCTTTTTATTTCTTTTAAAAGAAAAATATAATCGCCCTAGATCCCCGTGGAAATGATCCCTACTCACCCTATCTATATAGTTTGAGTTGTTTTTATTCTTGACCATCTATGACAGTGATCAAATTTTGGCATCGTTGTCGGAGATCTAGGCACGATTATTTAAAAAAAAAAAATTTACATTGACACCACATAATCTACTTAAAGAATTAGATACTTAATCACAAAACTAAAAAATAAAATAAATCAATTTACTCTTAACTAACTATCAAATCTGGTCATCTTTTCTTCTTGCATTACATAAATCCATAAAACATCTTAAGGGCACAAATCCTAAACAAGATAAGGTAAAAATTTCATCACCCTTCCTTGACCCACAAACCACTATTCTGCATATTGCATTGACCTAAACCTTAATTTAAAATCAATTAGACGTTGGCCCTTAAGGACTTTCGAGCTCAATAGGACAAGGGATCCTAAGAGTAAGATCGGGTTAGGATTAGTCAATTTGACTGGTGTCTAGGAAAGTGGTTCAAGGACTACATCCTGAAGGAAAGTGGTTATTTAATTGGTTCCGTTCGCTTACCTGGCAAACTCAGTTGGTGTCTAAGGAAAGCAACGGGGGGGACCCCCACCGACCTTACACTTACCTGGCCAGTTGAGTGGCTAGTCTTTTACCTGGAATGCTCAAAGGTAACCTTAACAAGTTAGGAGCTGTCTAGATTTAGGGTTACCCTTAGCTAGGATTGATTGAGTAACGTGACTACTAACCTACAAATATTAACCCTAATTAAAATGCTCCTTTATCGTCTCTAGATTTAGGACTTCTTAGGCTCCCATCTTTAGAATTCTTTTCTATTTTAAAAAAAAAATAAAAAAATAAAAAATAATAAAAATAATTTTTTTGCAAAAATAACTAAAAATTCTCAAATTTCTTCGTGGACAAGGTTATCTGGTCGATTAGTGAGAATAGATCCAAACTTTACATCGAGTCCAGTAGACCTTAAGCCCACCATGGGTGAACCCGAACATGAACCTAGGATCTTGAAAGACCTTTGCTATCCAGTTAGGACAGCCCAACCATCATGTATTCGACTGTCACAAACTGATGCCAATTTTGAAATTAAACCTCAGATCATAAACATGCTTCCCAAATTCACCAGAATCGAGGATGCATATATTTTTATGAGAGAATTTGAGGAAGTATGTGCCACGATGCGGCTTCAACAACTCATTGAGGATGCTGTAAAACTTAGGTTGATCAACTTTGCCCTCAAGGATAGTACCAAAAAGTGGTTATACAGTCTTCCTAATCAATCCATCGCATCATGGGAGGGTTTTGTTAGAGTGTTCCTAAAAAAATTTTTCCACACCATAAGACTGCCAAATTTAGGAATGAAATTAATCAATTTTATCAATTACCAGGTGAGTCTTTTTGGAAGTACTTTGATCATTTTAAGAATCTTTTGAGTCAATGCCCACATCATGGAATAGAAACTTGGAGGCTGTGCCAAATCATTTATGAAGGACTAGATCCAAACTCAAGAACCATGTTAGAATCAATGTGTCAGGGTCAATTCATGAATAAAGACTCATAGAAGCCTGGCAATTTCTAGAGGACCTAGCAGAAAAGAGCCTACAATGGAAGATTACTAGAGAATCCGACAGACACATACTTTCCAGAGGGGGTGTATATCAAGTTCAACCTTTCCTAGCTGAAGAGGCTAAATTCGCATCTTTGATCCGTAGGATAGAGGCTCTAGAACTCAAGGAACATACCCAAGTGAACCAAGTTGCAACAACAACTTGCAATGGGTGTAATGCCATAGACCACACGATGGAAGGATGTCCTTTCTTGATGGGTCCAACGAGAACGAAGTAGCACAGGGAACGCAGCCTATCAAAGACCCACAAATGACCCCTACGCACTAACATACAATCCAGGATGGAGGAACCATCCCAATTTTTCTTGATCACAAGGGTCCAACTTAATTAGACCTGCTTTCACTCAACCCAACCCCAGACCCACTCAATCATCAAATACCCCATCAGGTTTCAGCTATGATCAAAAGCTTAACTCACTAGAAAAGAGTCTGAAAATCCTAGCAAAATCATCTGCTAGCACCAACACTACACTAAACAACTTCATGCAGACCACAAGCCAGCTTCTAACTTTCAACACCCAGGCTATTACCCGTTTAGAGATGCAATTAGGTCAATTAGCCACGGCTGTAAGTGAAAGAGAAAAAAGTAAACTGTCAAGTCAATCCGAGGCTAATCCTAGGACCCAGAATAATCAAGGACCACAATAAGGAGCCCAGATCAACTAATTAAATGCAATTCATACTTTAAGGTCTAGAAAATAAGTAGACAACCATGTCGGTACACCTGAAGATCAAAATAAATCATTGTCTAAACCACCTCATGAGCAAGTAATTGATCAGATCGAGTTGGAGGATCCAGATAAGTCTAAGGAGTCAATAGAGATTAACAAACCACCCAAGCCACTGGAAGAATCCACATCAGGGATTAAGCAATTCGAGACATCACCCACCAATTCTGTAGCTCCTTTTCCAAATAGACTTAGGACAAACAAATACTCAACCCATATGGATCAAATTTTAGAGATGTTTAAATAAGTTAAAGTGAATATCCCTCTATTAGATATGATCCAACAAGTTTCCACATATGCCAAATTTCTCAAAGACCTATACACAAAGAAGAAGACCACCAACGTTCCCAAGAAAGCCTTCTTGACGGCTAGTGTAAGCTCATATCTATCAAGCCACATGCCTGTCAAGTATAAAGATCCAAGTCTCCTACAATCTCTTGTGTTATTGAGAAAACCATCATTGACAGGGCCTTATTAGACTTAGGGGCTAGTGTGAATATCCTACCGTATTCGGTCTATGAAAAATTGGGATAGGAGAATTAAAGCCTACAGAAATTATATTGCAATTAGCAGATCGATCAGTGAGGGTCCCCAAAGGAGTTGTGAAAGATGTGTTAATCAAGGTAAGTAATTTTATTTATCCTGTGGATTTTGTGATCCTCGAGACTGAACCAGTGATTAATCCAAAAGGTCACATTCCAATAATCTTAGGAAGACCATTCTTAGCGACCACCAATGCCCTAATCAATTGTCGCAATGGACTCATGAAACTCTCATTTGGAAATATGACCATTGATCTTAATATTTTCAATCTTGAAAAAAAAAGAGACCAATTCATTGATGTAAATCTGATTCAGGATGAGATCTATGAGACCATTGACCTAGGAGAAGAAGATTTTGACTGTAATCTCTGATCAGATCAAGAATTTGAAATAGCTTATGAAATATCTCCATCTAGTAATCAGAGAGTTCATCCACAATGGCAACCACCTGTCGAACTACTTATGAGGATGGATGAACCTATACACAAGCCATCGATTGAGGAAGCACCTAAACTAGAACTCAAAACACTCCCTCAGCATCTCAAATATGCATATCTAGGTCCATCAGCAATCCTACCCATAATTATCGCATCAGAGCTAGATCAAACTCAAGAAGAGAAACTTTTAACTATCCTCAAAGAAAATAAGGAAGCCATAGGCTGGACCATGGCTGACATCAAAGGGATCAGTCCTTTAATTATCCAACATCGAATTTATTTAGAGGAGGAAGCCAAGCCAATCAGAGACCCCCAAAGAAGACTTAACCCAGCTATGAAGGAGGTAGTAAAGAAAGAAATTCTCAAGTTACTAGACAATGAAATTATCTATCCTATTTCAAATAGTTCATGGGTTAGCCCAATTCAAGTAGTGCCTAAAAAGTTTGAGGTAACAGTGGTCCAAAATAAAGCAAATGAGTTAGTACCGACTAGAGTCCAAACTGGATGGAGAGTTTGTATTGATTACAGAAAATTAAATGCGGCCATAAGAAAGGACCATTTTTCCCTACCATTCATTGATCAAATGTTGGAAAGGTTAGCTGGACATGAGTTCTATTATTTTTTTGATGGATATTCCGACTATAATCAGATTCCTATAGCACCAGAGGATCAAGAGAAGACCACATTTACCTGTCCATTTGGAACTTTTGCCTATAGACGTATGCCCTTTGGTTTATGTAATGCTCCATCTACTTTTCAAAGGTGCATGATCAGCATCTTTTCTGATATGATTGAAAGATTTCTAGAAATATTCATGGACGATTTTTCCATCTTTGGCTCTACCTTCTCTGAGTGTCTACATCACTTAAGATTAGTCTTAGAAAGGTGTAAGGAGAAACACTTAGTGCTTAATTGGAAAAAATATCAATTTATGGTTGTTGGTGCAAAAATCCACTTGCGCCGGAGAAGCTAGAGTCGAGGGAGTCGTGGTCGCCGTCGGGACCTACAAAAAAAGTCTAAACCAGAGGTGGGGTTGCTCCGGCAAGATCCTCCGACGCTCAAGTCAGTTCTCTGCCTCAACAAGAATGGAGTGCTCGAACGAAAATTTTAGCAGAGTTTCTAGGTAAAAATGAGAGCTTAGAGAGTAACGTATCTGGGGTCCCCCTTTTTATAGGCGGAGGGTGCAACAGACTGATAGCGACATTCGTAACCGTCCGGTCATGGGCCGTCCATAGTCAGGAGAAATTTATTGCGAAGGGTAGTGGAGCAGATTCGTGGCTATCGCCGTAGCTCGCCACGTGGAATCAGTTGCGGGGAATGGAGCGGCGTCCGTTGTTGTGACCCGTCAGGGAGGGGTGGAATCGCACCGGATCCACTGCGAGGGGTGGAGCAGAATCATGGCCGTTAGTACGGTCTGCCAGAAAGTAATGGAGCCGCGTAGGGTCCGTCGCAGGGGGTGGAGCAGAATCGTGGCCGTTAGTACGGCCTGCCAGAAAGTAATGGAGCTGCGTAGGGTCTGCCGCAGGGAGTGAAGCAGTGTTATCTGTTACTGTGGCCTGCCAGGGGGTCCAGACTTGTCAGTCGAAGTTCGGTTGGAGTCGGAAGCGAGGTCCGGCACCTGTAGGAGCTCGGACGAAGTCTCCCTGTAGCAGTAGTTGAAGTTGAGGATGGAGCTCGGCTCCCGTAGGAGTCCGAGCGGAGTCTTCCTTACAGTTAAAGTTGGTGGCGGAGCACGGTTCCCGTAGGAGTCCGGACGGAGTCTTCCTTGCGGTTGAGGTTGGGGACGGAGTCCGACTCCCGTAGGAGTCCGGGCGGCGCTTACCAGTAGTTGGAGTTGCGGACGGAGCCCAGCTCCCGTAGGAGTCCGGGCGGAGTCTGCTTGCAGTCGGAGTTGTGGACGGAGTCCGGCTCCCGTGGGAGTTCAGACGAGGTCTGTCTGCAGTCGGAGTTGGGGATGAAGCCCGGCTCCCGTAGGGGTCTGGGCGGAGTCTTCCTGCAATTAAAGTCAGGGGCAAAGTCCGACTCCCGTAGGAGTCCGGATGAAGCTTACCAGCGGTTGAAGTTGGTGACGGAGCCCGGCTCCTGTAGGAGTCTGGGCGGAGTCTGCTTACGATCGGAGTTGTGGGCGGAGTCTGGCTCCCGTAGGAGTTCGGATGAAGTCTCTCTGTAGCTGGTGAGATCAGGCTCCCGTAGGAGTCCGATCAAAGTCTACCTGCAATTAAAGTCAGAGGCGAAGTCTGGCTCCGTAGGAGTCCGGACGGAGCTTACCGGCAATTGAAGTTGGGGACGGAGCCCGACTCCCGTAGGAGTCCGGGCGGAGTCTTCCTTGCGGTTGAAGTTGGTGACGGAGCCCGGCTCCCATAGGAGTCCGGGCAGAGTCTGCTTGCGGTCGGAGTTGTGGGCGGAGTCCGGCTCCCGTACGAGTCTGGATGAGGTCTATCTGCAGCTGGAGTCGGGGATGAAGCCCGACTCCTGTAGGGGTCCGGGCGGAGTCTTCTTGCAATTAAAGTCAGGGGCGAAGTCCGGCTCCCGTAGGAGTCCGGACGAAGCTTACCAGCGATTGAAGTTGGTGACGGAGCCCAGCTCCCGTAGGAGTCTGGGCGGAGTCTGCTTGTGGTCGGAGTTGTGGATGGAGTCCGACTCCCGTAGGAGTTCGGATGAGGTCTGTCTGCAACCGGAGTCGGGGATGAAGCCCGGCTCCCGTAGGGGTCCGGGCGGAGTCTTTCTGCAATTAAAGTCAGGGGTGAAGTCCGACTCCCGTAGGAGTCCGGACGAAGCTTACCAGCGGTTGAAGTTGGTGACGGAGCCCGGCTCCCGTAGGAGTCCGGGTGGAGTCTGCTTGCGGTCAGAGTTGTGGGCGGAGTCCGACTCCCGTAGGAGTTCGGACGAAGTCTCTCTGTAGCTGGTGAGATCAGGCTCCCGTAGGAGTCCGGTCAAAGTCTACCTGCAATTAAAGTCAGAGGCGAAGTCCGGCTCCCGTAGGAGTCCGGACGGAGCTTACCAGCAATTGAAGTTGGGGATGGAGCCCGGCTCTCGTAGGAGTCCGGGCGGAGTCTTCCTTGCGGTTGAAGTTGGTGACAGAGCCCAGCTCCCGTAAGAGTCCGGGTGGAGTCTGCTTGCGGTCGGAGTTGTGGGCGGAGTCTGACTCCTGTAGGAGTCTGGATGAGATCTGTCTGCAGCCGGAGTCAGGGACGAAGCCCGGCTCCCGTAGGGGTTCGGGCGGAGTCTTCCTGCAATTAAGGTCTGGGGCGAAGTCCGGCTCCCGTAGGAGTCCGGACGAAGCTTACCAGCGGTTGAAGTTGGTGACGGAGCCCGGCTCCCGTAGGAGTCTGGGCGGAGTCTGCTTTACGGTTGAAGTTGGTGGCGGAGCCCGGTTCCCATAGGAGTCCGGGCGGAGCTTACCAGCAGTTGGGGTTGGGGGAGACTCGCGAGGGTTAATCCCGTTGGAAACTTCGGCTGAGGGTATTTTATACCCAACACCAGTTCTCCTACTTTCGAGTTTGAATTTTGAACGAAGGAAGTACAGAAAGATCGTCGCAACCGAAGTTGTCCCCTTGACTTCCGCGCGCGACCGTCCTCAGATGTGCTGGCATTTAATGCACGCATGCTGGAGCCTTTTTTCGATTAGGACGACCCGAAGAGCCTTTTCGAAATTCCCACCGGGTCGTGATCCCAAGCATCGTGCCATGAAAGTTTGTGAACGGTCAACTCCAGGTCGAGGCGAGTGGGACACGTGGTGGGCATTGGTTGGCCTAGGGGCACCTACCACCATAATTGCGCCAGGCTCCGTTGCCTATTTAAACCCCCCACCCCTCCTCCAGAGGCCTTACTTCGCCTAAAGGATGATATTTTTCTTTCGCCTGAGAGCTCAGTCACTCAGCTACTCCATCGGTTCCCCTTCCGACTCCGAGCATCCTCCACGCTGGTCTTTGCCATCTCTCTGCCGTCTCCAGCCCCCCAATTCCTCTCTAAGGGGTTCCCCTGCCAGGGCCTCCGCCCCAGAGGCCAACCTCCAGAGGATGCCACGGACTTGGAAGAGCGCAAGGAGGAGAACAGCAGTCTGCGAGTTCTCTGGTTGTCGAGCTGCCGCTGAGGGTTCCCGTCGCTTTAAAAGGGGCTCGAGGGAGAATTCCTTCAACAACAGGGGTTTAATAACGGGGACAACCGGTGAAGGCATTCTGTCTGAGAATTTTGGAGTAGCAGGACGGGGTGACACCGGTCAAGAGGGCAGAGCTGTCGTCACAAGCTGTGGCGAGATCCTTGATGTCGTCGGGGCCGAGGGACCAGAAGCGGTCGCGCCGATGGTGGGGCGTGAAACTTGTTGCAGGGATGGTGGAAGTAGCGCATGCCGACCTTGTCGGAATGCTTAGGACAGTGGTTGTCGTGGAGCATTCGGTGATGGCGCATATCTCCGACGCCATTGCTACCTCCGGGGTAACTCCGGTTCTTCTTGAAACAGATCGTCGTCGCTGCTGCCGTTGCCCTTACTGTCCCCTGGAATCTATCCCATCTTTTTCCCCCTAGGGTTGGGATTTCGGAGGTGGTGCGGAACAAGGCGGGGGCGAGAGCCGATAGGCTTGTCACACGTACTGGAAAATACGACTGGGAAGGATAGAAACGGGAAGAGAAGTTTGCAGCTTGAAGTGGCCTCCGGTGTATCCCTTCCAAGTCGTGTTCTCGAGTCTTGTAATAATGTATTCTTTTCTGGTCCTCTGGGTCTTGTAACGTACATCTTGTTAGTCAAAAAATGAGAAGATAATTTTGTTACCTCGTCCGTACTTTGCGTCGAATCGTTGTCTGTCGAACTTTTTCCTTTACCATTGTTATTGTTGTATTCCCTTCTCCTCTCTCTCTTTTTTTTTTTTGTGGGGCTGCGGGGGTTCGGCTCCCACAGGTGAAGTTGGGGCGAGGTTTGGCTCCCGTGGGAGTCCGAACGGGGTCTACCTGTAATTGAAGTCAGGCAAAATTCGGCTCCGTGGGAGTCCGGGCGGAGCTTACCAGCATTCGAAGTTGAGGACGAAGCTCGGCTCCCGTAGGAGTCCGGACAAAGTTTGCCTACAGTCGAAGTTGGAGGAGGAGTCCGGCTCCCATAAGAGCCCGGATGGAGCTTGCTTGCAGTTGAGGTCGGAGATGGAGTCCGATTCTCGTAGGAGTCCGGACGGAGCCTTCTTATGATCAGAGTCGATGGCGAAGTCCGGCTCCCGCAGGAGTCCGGATGGAGTTTTATCATGAAGGGGCCGCTGGGGAAGGTCCCCCTTTTTCTCATCTGGTCTTGAATGACCAGATCTTAATTGATGTCGGGGCGAGGTTCTTTCCCTATTTCTGTCATAACAAGGTTCAGCTCTGGCTAGGGCGAGGTTCGCCTCTTGTCCCTAACACGGCTGTAGGGGCACACTGGGGCATCGCTGGGCTCCTCCCTCCATCCGGTCTAAACCTTCGACTTTGCTCAAGTTAGGGTGAGGTTCGTCTCTTGTCCCTAACAGGGCTGTGGGGGCGCATATGGGCGTTATAGGGCCTCTCCCCCCATCCGATCTAAAGGGAATCGGGCCTTCGACTTTGCTCAAGTTAGGGCGAGGTTCTCCTCCTGTCCCTAACAGGGCTGTGGGGGCGCATATGGATGTTGCAGGGCCTCTCCCCCCATCCGATCTAAAAGGAACCGGGCCTTCGACTTTGCTCAAGTTAGGGCGAGGTTCTCCTCCTGTCCCTAACAGGGCTGTGGGGGCGCATATGGACGTTGCAGGGCCTCTCCCTCCATCCGATCTAAAGAGAATCGGGCCTTCGACTTTGCTCAAGTTAGGACGAGGTTCTCCTCCTGTCCCTAATAGGGCTGTGGGGGCGCATATGGACGTTGCAGGGCCTCTCCCCCCATCCGATCTAAAAAGAACCGGGCCTTCGACTTTGCTCAAGTTAGGGCGAGGTTCTCCTCCTGTCCCTAACAGGGCTGTGGGGGTGCATATGGGCGTTGCAGGGCCTCTCCCCCCATCCGGTCTAAAAGGAATCGGGCCTTCGACTTTGCCGAAACGGGTTCCCCTGTTACTTCTGATACAATTTGTTTGGATTGTCCTGTAGATGTAGGATAGTGCCAAAGACATGTAGATATACAACTTTTAATTAAAATGAAGTTATTGGTAGTACATCCGTAAGTTCTCCGAGCTCCATGGTCGCGGGAGGTCAGCTCCTACGAGCTCCTTAAGATAATAAGTTCCGGGCCGGACTACTTCTTTGACCTCGTACGGGCCTTCCCAGTTTGGGGCGAGCTTCCCTCGATCCTGAGGTTGTGAAACAGCGGCTCGTCGAAGCACTAGATCTCCTACTTTAAAGACTTTGTTCCTGACTCGAGATTTGTAATAGCGAGTGACTTTCTGTCTGTAGGCTGCCATTCGAACCTGAGCTATCTCCCGCCTTTCCTCCAGCAGGTCGAGGTTGGCTTTAAGTCCTTGCGAATTTTGATGTTCGTCGAATGCCACGACTCGTGCCGATGGGAGTTTAAGCTCAATTGGGATGACGACCTTCGTACCGAAGGCTAAAGCAAAGGGGGTCTCCCCTGTGGGCAGCCTCTGGGTAGTTCGATACACCCACAACACATGATAAAGTTCGTCCGCCCAAGTTCCTTCGCTTTCTCGAGCCTTGTCTTAATCCCCTGTAGAAGGGTTCTGTTAGTTACCTCAGCTTCGCCGTTCGCCTGAGGATGGGCTACTGATGTGAAGTTGTGAGAGATGTTCAGATCTTCGTAGAATCTGAGGAATTTTGCTCCCGCGAATTGTCGTCCATTATCAGTGATTAGGGCCCTAGGCAGATCGAACCTGCACACGATTGACTTCCAGACGAAATCTTGCACTTTTGCTTCTATGATTTTTGCTAGTGGTTCGGCTTCAACCATTTGGTGAAGTAGTCGATCACTACAAGGAGGAACTTCCTCTGCCCAGACGCCATGGGAAAGGGGCCAAGGATGTCCATCCCCCATTGCGCAAAAGGCCATGGGGCACTCAAGGGTGTGAGCTCGGTGGCGGGCTATCTCTGGATGTTGGCATACCTCTGGCATCGATCACACTTTCTGACATATTCAATCGAATCATGATGCATTGTCGGCCAGTAATATCCTTGGCGGAGCAACTTGTGGGATAAAGATCTAGCCCCCAGATGGTTTCTGCAGATTCCTTCATGCACTTCCCACAAAGCGTAGTCGGTTTTCGAAGGTCGGAGACATTTTAAGAGGGACAAAGAGTATGATCTCTTGTACAATTTGCCTTCATAGAGGATGTATCGGGAGGCTTGATTTCGGAGCTTCCGAGCTTCTTTCGCATCCTGGGGGAGAACCCCATCTCTGAGAAATGTTATTAGTGGGTCGATCCAGCTAGGCTCGTGGTCAATTTCCATAACGGGTCATGATTCTTCCATACTCGAGCACTTGAGTACTTCGAAGAGAACACCTTTGGGTAGTTCGGTCGGAGCCAGTGTTGCCAGCTTGGAGAGAAGGTCGGCCCTGATATTTTCCATCCTCAGAATCTGTCTGATGTCAAAGTTGCCAAAGGCAGGGACGAGCTCTTTTATCTTTTCAAGATATTTAGCCATGCTGTCCTCCCGTGCCTCATAGTTTTCATTGACTTATCCCACTATTAGCTGAGAGTCGCTGTGGACCCAGAGCCGATCTATTCCCAGCTCTTTGGCGATCCTCAGTCCCGCGATCAGAGCTTCATATTCCACTCCGTTGTTCGTTGTGGGGAACTCGAAGCACAGAGCGTACTCCGCGACAATTCCCTCCGGACTGATCAAGATCAAGCCCGCACCTGCACCTGACATGTTTGAAGAACCGTCCACGTAGAGGGCCCAAAAGCAATCAGAGGGATCTGCTTTTTCTTTGGGGGAGTTCGGTCGGGGTTTCAGGTTGTCAATTTCACCCTGTTCAGGTTCAGCCTCATCTGGGATAGTACACTCCACTATGAAATCCGCCAATATCTGGGCCTTCACTGTCGGCCTGGGTCGATAGTTGATGTCGAATTCTGTGAGCTCGATCGTCCATTTTGCCATTCTTCCGGAGGCATCCGTCCGGTGTAGAATCGCCTTGATCGGTTGGTCAGTGAGCAGTGTTATGGGGTGCCCTTGAAAGTAGGGTCGGAGCTTCTGAGCTGCAATCAACAGGACGTAAGTCAGTTTTTCTAATTTGGTATACCTGGTCTCGGCATCTCTCAGCACGCGACTGACGTAGTAGATCGGCCGTTGGACTTTTGCCTCTTCTTTGACAAGGACTGCCGCGAGAGCCATAGGAGAGACCGTCAGGTATAAAAATAGTTCCTCCCCAGGCTCCGGCCTTGCCAGCAGTGGGGTGAGCCGAGGTAGCTCCTCAGTTCTTCGAACGCCGTTGACACTCAGAGGTCCAACAGAAGTTCTTCGGCTGCTTGAGGATTTGAAAGAAGGGTAGGCACCATTCGGCCGACCTTGCGACAAAGCGATTCAAGGCTGCTACCCTCCTTGTAAGGCGCTGAACCTCCTTTATAGACTTCGGGGCGGCCATCTCCTGGATGGCACGAATTTTTTCTGGATTGGCCTCAATCCCGCGCCCCGACACCATGAAGCCCAGGAACTTTTCCGAGGCTACTCCGAAAGCGCATTTAGTCGGGTTCAACTTTATTCTATATTTTCGGAGAGCGTCGAAGGTCTCTTCGAGGTCGGCGACGTGATCCATGGAAGATCTGCTTTTTACAAGCATATCATCCACGTAGACCTCTATGTTGCGGCCGATCTGCTCCTTGAAGATTTTGTTCACCAACCGTTGGTGGTTGCGCCTGCATTTTTGAGGCCGAAAGGCATGATCCTGTAATAGTAAAGGCCACGGTTAGTAATGAAAGTGATCTTTTCTTCATCTTCTGATGCCATCCGGATTTGATTATAACCGGAGAATGCATCCATAAAGGTAAAGAGCTCGTGCTAGAGGTCGCGTCTACCAGTTGATCGATTCTGGGAAGGGGGTAGCTGTCCTTCGGGCATGCCTTATTCAGCTTTTTGAAGTCTATGCACATCCTCCACTTGCCGTTTGCCTTTTTGACTAGGATAACATTGGAAATCCAATCAGGATAATTGACTTTCCTAATGAATCCGGCCTTGAGGAGTTTGTCTACTTCTTCGGCTATCGCCTTCTGCCTCTCTGGTGCATGACCTCGAATTTTCTCTTTCGTCGGTCGATGCTTTGGATCGACGGTCAGACGGTGCTCCATGACTTCCGCATCAATCTCCGGATGTCTGCTAGAACCCAAGCGAAAACGTCGCATTCTTTCGTAGAAAATCGATGAGACGCGTTCGCACCTCCTCCCCCAAGTTGGAGCCGATCATCACCACATGCTCCGCATTTCGTCGTTCAGAGGGATCGGCACCAGATCTTCGATTGGGCCGCCCCTCTCTTCAGTGAGGTCATCGCGGACATCCAACCCGTCAACTGGACAGGGGTCGGACTGATCGCTTCTTTGCAAGGCTATGTTGTAGCAATGTCTGGCCAGGGCTTGGTCTCCTCGGACCTCTCCGATCTCCTGGCTGGTGGGGAATTTCAACTTCAAATGGTAGGTCGATACGATAGCTCGGAGGGCATTGAGGTCGGATCGACCGAGGATTGCGTTGTAGGCCAACGGCGCCTTCACCACTAGAAAATTCACCAGAGCCCTGGATTGCCTTGGATATCGATCTGCGGCCACAACCAAAGCTATGATTCCCTCCGTAGGAACAGCGTCACCAGTGAACCCTACCAGAGGTGAGCTGATCGGCCTCAAATGGCCGTCAAGGATGGACATTCTTGAAAAAGCATCGTAGAACAAAATGTTGGCCGAACTTCCATTGTCGACAAGGATGCGGCGGACGTCGTAATTTGCTATATTCAAGGAAACTACAACTGCATCGTTGTGAGGGAATTGAACTCCCTGAGCGTCTTCTTCAGTAAAGGTTATGGGCTCCTCGATCTTTTGTCGCTTGGGGAGTATGGCCAGTGCGTCGATTGCTTCTTGCTGGGATCCTCCTGAGATGGTGTTGGCGAAATCCGTCGGAGGCTGATCGTCCGACCGCTCCATGCCAGCGACCATTGCCGGAGGATGTGGGGCCTGGGAAACTAGAGGTGAGACCAGGGCCCGAGACATGGCTGCAGGGGTCGTGGGTCGCCGCGTGGACGTTTCGCGAGAAGACATCGAGCACGGATCCAGTGGGAGGAAGGAGGAGCGGATGTCGGAGAAGATAACCAGAGGCGGTTCTGTTGAGACTCCTTTAAGAACAAGGGTACCGCGAAGGTTCAGGGCGCCCTTCCTCTAGCGCCAATCCTGTTGGTACAAAAATCCACCTGCGCTGGAGAAGCTGGAGTCGAGGGAGTCGCGGTCGCCGTCGGGACCTGCAAAAGAAGTCTAAACCAGAGGTGGGGTTGCTCCGACAAGACCCTCCGATGCTCAAGTCAGTTCTCTCCTCAACAAGAATGGAGTGCTCGAACAAAATTTTAGCAGATTTCTAGGTAAAAATGAGAGCTTAGAGAGTAACGTATCTGGGGTCCCCTTTTTATAGGCGGAGGGTGCAACAGACTGATAGCGACGTTCGTAACCGTCCGATCGTGGGCCGCCCATAGTCAGGAAGAATTTATTGCGAAGGGTAGTGGAGCGGAATCGTGGCTATCACCGTAGCTCACCACGTGGAATCAGTTGCGGGGAATGGAGCGGCGTCCGTTGTTGTGACCCGTCAGGGAGGGGTGGAATCACACCGGATCCACTGCGGGGGGTGGAGCAGAATCGTGGCCGTTAGTACGGTCTGCCAGGAAGTAATGGAGCAATGTAGGGTCCGCCGCAGGGGGTGGAGCAGAATCGTGGCCGTTAGTACGGCCTGCCAGGAAGTAATGGAGCTACGTAGGGTCCGCCGCAGGGAGTGGAGCAGTGTTATCTATAACTGTGGCCTGCCAGGGGGTCCAGACTTGTCAGTCGAAGTTCGATCGGAGTCGGAAGCGAGGTCCGGCACCTGTAGGAGCTCGGACGAAGTCTCCCTGTAGCAGCAGTTGAAGTTGAGGACGGAGTCCGGCTCCTGTAGGAGTCCGGGCGGAGTCTTCCTTGCAGTTGAAGTTGGTGGCGGAGCACGGTTCCGTAGGAGTCCGGGCGGAGTCTTCCTTGCGGTTGAGGTTGGGATGGAGCCCGACTCCCGTAGGAGTCCGGGCAGCACTTACCAGCAGTTGGAGTTGCGGACGGAGCCCGACTCCCGTAGGAGTCCGGGCGGAGTCTGCTTGCAGTCGGAGTTGTGGGCGGAGTCCGACTCCTGTGGAAGTTCGGATGAGGTCTGTCTGCAGCCGGAGTCGGGGACAAAGCCCGCTCTCGTAGGGGTCCGGGCGGAGTCTTCCTACAATTAAAGTCAGGGGCGAAGTCCGGCTCCTGTAGGAGTCCAGATGAAGCTTACCAGCGGTTGAAGTTGGTGACGGAGCCCGGCTCCCGTAGGAGTCTGGGCGGAGTCTGCTTGCGGTCGGAGTTGTGGGCGGAGTCCGGCTCCCATAGGAGTTCGGACGAAGTCTCTCTGTAGCTGGTGAGATCAGGCTCCCGTAGGAGTCTGGTCAAAGTCTACCTGCAATTAAAGTCAGAGGCGAAGTCCGGCTCCCGTAGGAGTTCGAACGGAGCTTACCAGCAATTGAAGTTGGGGACGGAGCCCGACTCCCGTAGGAGTCCGGGCGGAGTCTTCCTTGCGGTTGAAGTTGGTGACAGAGCCTGGCTCCCATAGGAGTCCGGGCGGAGTCTGCTTGCGGTCGAGTTGTGGATGGAGTCCGGCTCTCGTAAGAGTCTGGATGAGGTCTGTCTGCAGCCAGAGTCGGGGATGAAGCCCGGCTCCCGTAGGGGTCCGAGCGGAGTCTTCCTGCAATTAAAGTCAGGGGCGAAGTCTGGCTCCGTAGGAGTCCGGACGAAGCTTACCAGCGGTTGAAGTTGGTGACGGAGCCCGGCTCCCGTAGGAGTCCGGGTGGAGTCTGCTTGCGGTCGAAGTTGTAGGCAGAGTCTGGCTCCCGTAGGAGTTCGGACGAGGTCTGTCTGCAGCCAGAGTCGGGACGAAGCCCGGCTCCCGTAGGAGTCCGGGCGGAGTCTTCCTGTAGTTAAAGTCAGGGGCGAAGTCCGGCTCCCGTAGGAGTCCGGACGAAGCTTACTAGCGGTTGAAGTTGGTGACGGAGCCCAGCTCCCGTAGGAGTCCGGGCGAGTCTGCTTGCAGTCGGAGTTGTGGGCGGAGTTCGGCTCCCGTAGGAGTTCGGACGAAGTCTCTCTGTAGCTGGTGAGATCAGGCTCCCGTAGGAGTCCGGTCAAAGTCTACCTGAATTAAAGTCAGAGGTGAAGTTCGGCTCCCGTAGGAGTCCGGACGGAGCTTACCAGCAATTGAAGTTGGGGACAGAGCCCGGCTCCCGTAGGAGTCCGGGCGGAGTCTTCCTTGCGGTTGAAGTTGGTGATGGAGCCCGACTCCCGTAAGAGTTCGGGTGGAGTCTGCTTGCGGTCGGAGTTGTGGACGGAGTCCGGCTCCCGTAGGAGTCTAGACGAGGTCTGTTTACAGCCAGAGTCGGGAACGAAGCCCGGCTCCCATAGGGGTCCGGGCAGAGTCTTCCTGCAATTAAGGTCAGGGGGGAAGTCCGGCTCCCGTAGGAGTCCGGACGAAGCTTACCAGCGGTTGAAGTTGGTGACGGAGCCCGGCTCCCGTAGGAGTTCGGGCGGAGTCTGCTTTGCGGTTGAAGTTGGTGGCGGAGCCCGGTTCCCGTAGGAGTCCGGGCGGAGCTTACCAGCAGTTGGGGTTGGGGGAGACTCCGAGGGTTAATCCCATTGGGAACTTCGACTGAGGGTATTTTATACCCAACAATGGTCAAAAAGGCATAGTACTTGGCCATGTTATCTCAAAGAAGAGAATTGAAGTAGATAAAGCCAAAGTAGATTTGATTGCAAATCTGTCACCAGCCAAATCAGTCAAAGAAATTTGCTCATTCTTAGGACATGCTGGCTTCTATAGGAGGTTCATAAAAATTTTAGTAAAATAGCTCGACCACTGACCAATCTTCTTGCTAAAGACATCAAATTTAATTTCACTTCTGAGTGCCTCGAGTCTTTTGAGCATCTTAAAAAGGCACTGACATCTGCACCCATCATTCATCCATCTGATTGGACTCAACCCTTTGAACTCATGTGTGATGTATCTGATCATGCCATCGGAGCTGTTTTAGGACAAAGAATTGATAAACTGCCATGAGTTATTTATTATGCTAGTAGAACCCTTAATGATGCGCAGCTTAACTATTCAACCACTGAAAAAGAGTTTTTGGCTATTGTCTTTGCTCTAAAAAGTTTAGATCTTATTTGGTTGGGTCACATATCATTATATACACTGATCACTCAGCCATTAGACATCTCTTGACAAAGAAAGATGCAAAAGTACATTTGATCCGATGGATTTTACTTCTTCAAGAATTTGATCTAGAAATCAGGGATAAGAAAGGAACCGAAAATGTAGTGGCTGATCACCTGTCCCGATTGACTGATGCACCCTTTAACAAACCATCAATAGAAGAATCTTTTCCTCATGAACAACTCATGTCCGTGACTAAAGAACCATGGTACGCTGATATTGCCAATTACTTGGCCACTGGTAGGATTCCTTCTTATTGGAAAACTCAGGACAAACACAAATTCTTTGCCCAAGTAAAGTATTTTATTTAGGATGATCCATATCTGTTTAAACAATGTCCTGATCAAATCATTAGAAGATGTGTCCCGGACCATGAGATCAACAGTATCTTATCTTTTTGTCATGATCAAGCCTGTGGTGGCCACTTTGGAGCCAAAAAAACTGCTGCAAAAATTCTTCAATGTGAATTTTAATGGCCCAATTTGTTTAAAGATGCACATGAGTACTGTAAAAGTTGCACTAGATGTCAACAAGTAGGGCGGATCACAAAAAGAGATATGATGCCATTAAATCCGATCTTAGTTGTTGAGATTTTTGATGTATGAGAATCGATTTCATGGGACCACTTCCAAATTCTTTCAAAAATGAATATATCTTACTGGCTGTCGATTATGTGTCCAAATGGGTAGAAGCTATGCCATGTAGATCGAATGATAGCAAAATTGTTATCAAATTTTTTTAAAAAAATATTCTCTCTCATTTTGGAATTCCTAAAGCCATTATAAGTGATCAGGGAACACATTTTTGTAATCGAACCTTTGCAACCCTGATGAAGAAATACAACATCACCTATAAATTGGCCACACCCTATCATCCCCAGACCAGTGGACAAGTTGAAGTTTCTAATCGTCAAATCAAATAAATTCTAGAGAAGACTGTAAGCACCAATAGAAAAGATTGGTTATTGAAGCTAGTAGATGCTCTTTGGGCATATCGCACTGCCTTCAAAACCAACTTAGGAATGTCTCCTTACAGGCTTGTGTTTGGTAAAGCATGTCACTTGCCAGTAGAGCTTGAACATAGAGCTATGTGGGCCATCAAAAAGCTAAACATGGATCTAGATGAGGCTGGATAACATAGGAAGTTACAAATTGATGAACTTGAGAAAATCAGGAATGAGGCATACGACAATGCTAAGATATACAAAGAATGAACTAAGGTGTTTCATGATTGAGCAATCCTTAGAAAATCATTCTATCTGGTCAAAAAATTCTTTTGTATAACTCTAGGCTACATTTATTTCCTGAAAAACTTAGATCTAGATGGATAGGGCCCTATATTGTAAAAGAGGTTTTTTCTCATGGAGCTGTAGAAATCAAAAACCCAAGCAATGGTGCTACTTTTAAAGTAAATGAACAACGATTGAAACCATTCTTGAAATTGCCTACTAAAATTGAGGAGGAGGCCATGGTTCTCCATGAGCCTATTTAATCTAATTGATTCTGTATCTCAAGTTCAGTCT
The DNA here is from genome assembly GCF_000442705.2 of Elaeis guineensis. Classification (NCBI taxonomy): domain Eukaryota; kingdom Viridiplantae; phylum Streptophyta; class Magnoliopsida; order Arecales; family Arecaceae; genus Elaeis; species Elaeis guineensis. The sequence continues at coordinate 75,898,624 of NC_025996.2, forward strand.
GGCTGAAGACTTAAAACTTAGCACTTTCTGGGAGGTAACCCAGTTTTCAATTTTTGCTTTTACTTTTTTTTGTATTATGTTCAGGTTAATCAAGCTTGCTTTGTATGGATTTAAAGGTAATATTGGCTAAAATAGGAGAAGCATCAATTTTGAAAAAAACTTCTGGATCTGGTGACATCCCTCCTTTTTCTTTTTCTTTTTATGCACCGTTTATTTTTTCTACTCCATTGAGGACAATGTCGATTAAGTTGGGGAGAAAATATTTTTAAAATATTTAAAAAAAATTATTTTCAAAAATCCTCAATTAAGTTAGTATTTAACATTTAAGCACCAGATTACATTTAAGAATTGATTAAACCAAGCATATTTTAAAAGAAAATTGATGTACAGACTAGAGAATTGTGAGATATCGAGGGATCAAGTATTAAAAAAACTCAATAAAGAGTTAAGTTTAGAACTTAAATAATTTTTTTGAGTATTTCTAAATTTTTCTACCAGCATCAAAGAAGAGTTTACTTCTTATGGACTTGTGTAAGGTAACTATATTTTCTTCATATATTAAATTTTTTTTTTTTCAAGTACTTCATGCTGAGTAACCGGGCCTCTTTGCCTAAGCAAGCATTGAGTTTCGCATCAAAAGGTATGAAGGGCAAAGAAGCTTTGTTGTAAAGCTAGTTTTAACTCGTAGCCTGTTTGATTCGAGCAAGTAGGTTCAAGGAGTATTTTATACCTAGTGCCCTAAAGCCATCTGGTTTGGGAGTCATTGAATGAAAACTCGCTACGTGGTCAAACAGAAAGCTTAAAGGGTTAAGACACTCAATAGCAGTACAATGTTAAAAAAAAAAAAATCAATCAATAAATGAAGGACAGAAGTAACAATATACTTGTTCATATGAAGGTTAATAATTTGGAGATAAAGGTAGTGATAATTTAGAAAAGTTCAGAAAATATTTAGTGTTCTTAGTTTAACTCTTATATTGACTAGTATTAATATCCCAATGACATATCTCATTTACACTCTACTGAACATCAATGGCCTTTTTAAAATTATTTGGTGAAATTTGAGACTTTAAGTTAAATGGTACTTAAATTTAAATTCTTTCTTTATTCGAGGATGAGCAAAGTTCAAGTTGGAGAGTGTGATAAGTGTATATTTTTATATTTATTGAAGATATTTTTGGTAATTTATGGTGCAACATCTTCTTAAAAACCCTAATTTCATGAATTTATTAATTTTTCTAAAAAATAAGTGATTTTGAAAAAAATATAAAATTAGATATATTTATAAAAAAATAGATATTAATTTAATTGAGCAATTTAAGCATCAAAATGAAGAGAAATTTTTAAGAAATTTAATGTATATTTTTTTTTAATTTTTAGGTGAAAATCGGAGTGAAAAAGAACTTAAAATATCCTAAAAAAATAAAAAATATTACCTCCAGTGCACGGTGGACCGGTCAGTCGGTCCATAGAGCCAGGGCGCGGTCCACAGGAATAGTTACGCGGTCCACAGGCGTGGCTCACAGTGAGAGAAAGATCTTGGGTGCGATCAATGGCTGAGATTTAATCCGACCCAGATTCGACGGTTCAGACTCGTTGCCGACTTTGAATAGGACTCTTTTACGCGATCCGACGGCCCAGAAGCAATCCATCACGCGATCCAATGGCTGTTATCGCTCCTGACTGTATTAAGGACTCTTTTGCATGATCCGACGGTTAGAACTTCATCGGAACCCAGATCGGATGGCTGACATTTGATCCGACCCTGATAAGAATCATAACTCTGATTTTTGAGCTGATCTGGGCGGTCCAAGCTTGATCCGACGGCCAGAAAAATTTCTAGAAGATTAATACATTTTCTAAAGGTTTTAGGACTCCTTTTGTGATTAGAAAAATATAAAAAAATTACCTATAAATAGGGAGTCTAGGAATAAGCTTTAAAAGAAAAAAAATTAGAGAAAAAGCAAGAAAAAAAATAGAAAAAAATTCAAAGAGCTTTAGGGATCAAATATTAGGAGATTATGGAGCTAGAGAGCTTGATGCGTGGCTAAATCCCTTCAATCCAGAATATGATGAAGCCTGTAAATGGGTTTTTATTTTCTTCTTTTTGTATTTAATTTTTATGCAATAAAATTATACTTTTATTTCATATCTTTTTATTTTCTTTTGAGGTATTGATCCAGCCTACACGGCTTATACCCTCTATTGACGTGCCGTGATCTCTGGATACGATACGTCTTTGAAGAAATAGATCGTGGTATGTTAGATTGAATCTTAGATCTTGTAATTGAATTTAGATAGTTTATACTCCAATAGGATGAGTTGTGATCTACTGATACAGTTCATATCCCTTAGAGATAAACTATACTAATACCATAATTACAAGAATTAAATATTGTAATATAAAAAAAAAGAAGAAAATAAATCTCTTTGCATGGTGGATTCAGAATTCTTGGATTATTTCTCTGAATTATTTTCTTTCATAATTTAATTTACACTTTTGAATTTTTTTGCTATTCTATTTCTTGTTAATTCTTCTACAATCAATTCTCTTTTTATTTCTTCTTAAAAGAAAAAGATAATCGTCCTAGATCCCCATGAAAATGATCCCTACTCACCCTATCTATATTGTTTGAGTTGGTTTTTATTCTTGACCGCCTACGACAGCGATCACAGAGACAGAGAGCCATTTCGCTCCATCAGACGTCCCAGCCGAGCTTCAGCCGTCAGGCCCGAACTCTCTAGTAAGTCACGATAATGGCCACTACCCCACTCCACTATCTGTAATAGATTCTACATAGCCCCACCACTCTCTAGCAAGTCACAACAATGGACACCACTCCACTCTCCATAACAAACTCCACGGGGCTCTGAACGGCCCATTGACGCCACTACTCTCTGCAACAAACTCCGTGTGGCCACGAACGGCCCACTATCAGGCGGTTACAGACGTCGCTGTCAATCAATTACACTCTCCATCTATAAAAAGGAGACCCCCAGATATGTTCTTTCTAAGCTAAAAACTCTATCTCAAAACTCTGCTAAAATTCTATTTGAGTGCTCCATTTCTGTTGAGACAGAGTACTGACTTGAACGTCGGAGGGTCTTGCCGGAGCACCCCCAACTTCGATTTAGACTTTCCTTGCAGGTCCCGATGGTGGATGCAATCCCCTTGACTCCAACTTCTTCGACGTTGGTAGAATTCTGTACCAACAAAATCTAATTGAATTGGATTCAATTTGGTTGGATCCAATTAGGTTATGAGATGACCTAATCGCTAAGGGTGTTCGATTCCTGATATAATCAGGATTTGAGCTCGATTAATTTTTGATTTGATTAAGATTTGATCAAAACTATTTGCTACCTAATTAGATTAGATTTAATGTTCTAATTTAACCTAATTTGATTGGGTTAATAATCTAATTGGATGAGAAAAATAATTCGAATTCAAATCCTTTGCACCTTCTTTATTTGTGCCCTCTTATTCTTCACATAAGAAAAATTTTATATGATTTTTTTCTCATACCTAGAAGCCTTTCTCATGCCCTCATCTGAGTTCTTTTGAATTAAAAATTGATTGGTTTAAATTTGAGTTCAAATTGGTTTGAATTTGAATGAAAACCTAGAGTCCAAATTGAGTTGGACTCTCCTTTTCATGCCACCACATTTCTCCATGCATAAAGTATTTTTGCATAAAATTTTTTATATTATTTTAATATTGGTTGACCTCTCTTTGAGTTCATAAGATAAAAATAAAGTTTGATTCAAAATTTAATTCAAATTTGATTTGAATTGATGATAAGGATCAACCAACATTTGAATTTGAACTGAAACTACCTTATTCTGATCCTTATCTTCCATGGGATGCCAACCTTAAAAGGAGATCAGTTTTGTGCATAATTAGAAATGATTTTTGGTGTGAAAAACCCGAGAGAGGGGATATAAAAAGTTGAGAGTGGGTTAGGCTTCCGTGCGTGAGAAATAGAGGAAGTGTTCTTCCTCTCGGGCGTGAGCTGTGGGTTCTATAGTTTTATCTCTAGATTTTGTGAGAAAAAAAATACAAGAGTGAGTCTTATCCAATCATCTGGAGGACTCTGAGAGATCTAAAAAAAGAGCTTGGATCAGTCATCCAGAGCCTTTGATGAGAGCTAGCACTCCTGCAAAGGAAGATCCGATCAGAGCTTCGAGTGGACGATCTGTGCGGCTGCTCGACACTAGCGACAGCTTTGTACCATATTTATCAGTAATAGAGATCATCGATCTATGAAAAGGTGATGAGTTCTGAACTCTACTGACATAATCTAAAAGTCAGATCAGATTCAGGGCATCGATGTGATCGATGTAGTTTTCTATTTTATATCAGATTTTATATATAAATTTTTTATATCATAAATTCTTAAGGTAGTTTAGATCTGATCTAAGGCATATTTAGAAGATTAAAATATTTAATCTTTATTATTTTATTATAAAATTTTAAAAATATATGCTTTGAACTATCCATTTTTCTTCAGATGGTATCAGAGCAAGGTTTCTTATGACATAAATTTTTTGCATATAATCTAATTTTAATTATTTAGATTAGATCTAAATAGTTAATTTTAAATCTGAGTAGTATAGTAATCTGATTGGATAGATCGTCATAGATGTCTGATCGTACGAGAAATCAAGATTTTACTATCTTATTTATCCATTCGATGGGATCTCCTATAGCGTGTAGGGGTGCTGCACGATCTTTTCCATAATAATGAACAATGAAAAAAAAATTTAAAATTTTATTTTAGATCTGAATTAATGTATATTAGATCTAAATTTGAGTCTTGATCATTAGATAATTGATTGTAAAAATATTTTATAAAATTAAAAACTATTTTTAAATATCAAACTTGAACCCATATCAGCCCAAAACTTAATTGAGAATTAAGTGATCATGATTTGAGAATCGAAGATCTAAGTTATTAATTTCATAATTCATGGGTTAATGGGTTAGCTCGAGTGAAATCCATTTAACTGGGTTAGACCTAGGGTTAGAAATCATTGATAATGGATCATGTTAGTAATTGATCAAATCTAATTAAAAGTTAATTTTGATTGGATCAATTTTTTCTCTTAGTTAATTTCAATAGATGTAGTTGGTCAAGTTCATGTCTTTGATTAGATCAATATAGATTTTGATCATAGCTCCATGGTGGAATTTAAGTCTATAAGTTGATTAAATTGAAAATGACTAACCATTTGATGTCTAAGGTAAGTATGGCAGCTTTGATCAGTGGTCATTAATTGGGAGCTACTCACATAGATTGAGTCTATGTCGAGTTAATAGCATATCCTTCCATTGATCTCACTTATCTGGCCAACATGGTGAATCATGTTTTGATAAGATCACTTAATGATTGGAGTTGACTCATGAGTTGACTCATGCTAACTAAGAAATCAGTGTGACTGATTTAGGTGCCTCTAGTTTGACTTGTCTTGAGTCTTCTTCATGACTTGGTGAAGTCAGTGAGAGGATTTATGACTAGTTGGTTGGATCAGCTTTTACCTAATCTTCTTTAATCTGACTTGATGTAGTCAGTGGGAGGATTAAGATTAACTGGTCAAGTCTTTTCTTATCTCTCAATTCAACTAATTAAATCTTCTAAAATTGTTAGATCTATAAAAATGAAATAGTTATAATGATAAGTAGATCACAACCTCCTATTAAATTAGGTGATAATAAGTTCAATAGTTTAGATGATCATTAGAGGGCCACACGTCTGGTGCTCGTCTGGCTGTCGGAATTATCATTCATAATATGTTGTTTTAGTTGTATCTTTCTGATGATGGTTAGGTTGGCCGAGCTACACTCGAGCCTGGTCACTCGTTTGTTAGATATAGTAAATTTTGGTATGTTAATGATTGGACCTAACTAGAACTTTTAGTGAAGGCCCACACGCCTGTTGAAGAGGTGTCTGGGGCAAAATTGAATACTAAAAATTATTTGGTGAAATAATTGATTAAGAACCTACCCATAGATACACAAGAGTTGGCCGAGCCATGTGGATTCTAGTACCCACTAAGGAATTAGTGTAATTCTTTGAATTGAAGGTAGAGGCTATCAATTCGAATAAAATAGTGAAAGAATCTTTAAACTAAAATCCATGTATTTAGGTTTAATCAATTCATATACTAATTAGGTTCTGATTTTTTTTTGCAGTTATAGCCACCATCTTGTTGCTCCAATCACTATTAGATAGTGATAAATTGATGGGACCAAATTTTGATAGCTGATATCGAAAGCTCAAAATTATCCTGGAGCACGAACGGATTTTGTATGTGTTAACTGATTCGGCATCCGAGGAGCCAGCTCCAAACATACGTAGCTCGATCAGAGATACTTATCAGAAGTGGCTCAATGATCGAACTATGGTTCGTTGTATTATACTGATGGCGATGAATGATGAGTTTAGCCATCGTTTCAAGAATGCTCAGTCACAGGACATGTTGCAAATATTGAACGAGTCTTTTGGCACACCCGACGATGTTGAGAGGCACAAGACTAGTTGTGCCATCTTCAACGCTCGAATGAGGGAAGGAGCATCTGTCACTGATCATGTATTGTACATGATCGAGATGATTGAGCACCTAAGCAAGCTTGATTTTTTCCTGCATGAGCAGTTGGAGAAAGATGCTATTCTGAACTCTCTGCCCAAGTTTTACCTCCCTTTTCTTATTTATTTTCGAATGACAAAGCCTGCAGTTAACTATCACGATTTGCTGGGGTTGCTACAAAACTTTGAAAAAGATCACCAGCTCCAAAAGGAGTTAGTGAATATTATGGGAGAGTCTTCTTCTGGACGTTGACCCTTTAAAAAAGAAAAGAAGAACAAGAAGAACAAGAAAATGGTGCAAAGTGCTGGGACACCCAAGCTCAGTCAGACCAAGAAACTCAAGTTCGATCAGAATCAGACAGAATGCTTCTACTGCAAAAAGTAGGAGTACTAGAAAAGAAATTATCCTCAATACATTGCCTCCCTGGATCCGAACAGATCGAGAAAGAAGCAAGTTGTTGCTGGACAAGGTAAGTATATGATAATACCTTGTAATTTTCAATTTATGATTCTACTACCTTGGTATTGAATACCAGAAGCTCTTTTAATATTTGTAATTCATTGTAGAGTCTACAGGTTAGTAGGAGATTTGAAGAAGGTGAAAGGTTCTTTAATATTGGAGATGGAAGATCAGTTTCAGTTCTAGCATTAGGGACTATTAAGCTTATATTCAAGTCTAATGTAATTGTTCTATGTGAATGTCACTTTTGCCCTTCCTTTGTATTGAATATTATTTCTGTAGGCCTTTTGGTCATGTACGGTTATGAAATTTTAATAACAAAAAATAATTTTAATATCATTATGAATAGTTTAATATGATAAATGGGCAGCTGAATAATGGTATTTACATATTGTCACAATCAGTTAGTGTAATGTATATGTCTAACAAATATCCTAAATTAGTGATGTCTCCAATATCTACCTTTGACATTATAGGTTAGGTCATGTTAACAAGAACAGAATAAACAGGTTAGCACAAGAGGAAATCTCGAAGTTAGTGATTGTAAATCACTTTCAACCTGTGAGTCTTATTTTCTTGAAAAAATGATCAAATCACTTTTTACTAAAAAAGATGAGCGAGCTAGTGAAGTTCTAGGTCTGATACGTATTGATATATGTGGACCAATGAACACTAGTGCTAAAGGTGAATATTATTATTTCATTACATTTACAGATGATCTATCGAGGTATGGACACATCTACTTAATGACACATAAGTCAGAATCATTTGAAATATTCAAACGATTCTATAATGAAGTAGAGAAACAAACTAAAAAGAGTATTAAAACTCTTCGATCTGATCAAGGAGAAGAATACCTCTCCAGTGAGTTCCTGACATACTTAGAAGAGAATAGGATTCTCTCACAATAGACCCTCCTGAAACACCACAGCATAATGGTGTATTAAAAAGAAGGAATCAAACCCTGTTAGACATGGTTCGATCCATGATGGGCTTTGCAAGTCTACTGATTTTTTTTTGGGGATACGCACTCGAGTCGGCTTGTTATATTTTAAATAAAGTTTCGAGTAAGTCTGTAAGTGAAACACTAGATGAGATGTGGATAGGATAGGGCGTAAACCAGCACTCTCTCACCTTAGGATTTGAGGATGTATGGTTTATGTCAAATATTTGAAAACTGACAAGCTTGGACCTAGGTCTGACAAATATCTATTTGTAGGGTATCCAAAAGAGACCAAGGGATATTACTTCTACTTTGCTGATGAACAGAAGGTGTTTGTCAGCAATAGGACAGTCTTTTTAGAAAAGAGTTTTTTGGTGAAGGAACTAATGCCTCAAAGATTGAACTTAATGAAGTTCGATCGGTAGAAAAGTGACACAATCAAGTAAACCCATAGAGTCAGACTTGATTAGATCAAATCCAGAACCTATTGTAGAAACATCTTTAAGAAGATTCGGTAGAGTACCACATCAATCGATAGATACTACGATTTCTTAGTCTAGGATGGGGATCCAGTTGAACTCGATGAGAATAATGAGGATCCGATCACCTATATGGATGCGATGCAGAGGTCTGACTCCGATAAGTGGCTGGAAGCCATAAAATCTAAATGAAGTCCATAAAAATTAACAATATATGGACATTGGTTGACCCACCTGAAGGGATAAAATTCATAGGGTGTAAGTGGATCTTCAAAAAGAAGAGAGGCATAGACGGGAAGGTGGAGACCTAGAAAGTCCATCTGATTGTCAAGGGTTACCGTCAGTATTATGGTATTGACTATGATGAGACATTTTCTTCTGTGGTAATGCTCAAGTCTATTCGGATTATGCTTGCGATAACAATACATCTAGACTATGAAATCTGGCAAATGGATGTGAAAATAACTTTTTTAAATGGAGAGCTAGAAGAAAAGGTGTATATGATACAACCTGAAGATTTCATATCTACAGATGAGTCTAAGGTGTGCAAGCTTCAAAGGTCCATCTATAGATTTAAGTAGGCATCTCAGAATTGGAATATGTATTTTAATAAAGTGATCAGAATGTATGACTTCATTAAGAATGGAGAGAAACCCTACATATACAAATGGGTTAATAACTCTGTGGTAGTATTTCTTATTTTATATATCGATGATATTCTCTTAATTAGGAATGACATCCCTGCATTACGGAGAATAAAAGTTTGGTTGTCATCATAATTTTTCATAAAAGACTTAGGAGTGAATTTCTCACATATCTAGGAGAGAATGGGATTCTCTCCCAATGGACTCCTCCAGGAACACCACAGCATAATGGTGTGTCTAAAAGGAGGAATCGGACTCTGTTAGACATGGTCCGATCCATGATGGGTTTTGCTAGCTTACCGATATCTTCTGGAGATATGCACTCGAATGGGCCTGTTATCTGTTAAATAGGTTCCAAGTAAGTCTGTAATTAAGACTCCATATGAGATATGGACAGGGCGTAAGCCAGTACTTTCACACCTTAGGGTCTGGGGGTGCCCGGCCTATGTCAAATGATTAGTCACAGACAAACTTGAACCTAGGTCTGACAAACGCTCATTCATAGGATACCCCAAAGAGACAAAAGGATATTTTTTCTACCATGTTGATGAACAAAAAGTGTTCGTCAGTCTTAAGGCAATCTTTTTAGAAAAGGAGTTCCTTGGTGAAGGAACCGTTGCCTCTAAGGTTGAACTTGATGAAGTTCAACAGGTAGAAGGACTGACACCAATAGCTGAACTTGAGTCGGATATGATTAGATCAGATCCAGAGCCCAATATACCTGCACCATTAAGGCATCCGGTAGAGTACCGCGTCAGCTGGACAGATACTACGGTTTCTTGGTCCGAGACGGTGATCCCATCGAACTTGATGAGAATAATGAGGATCCGATCACCTATATGGATGCAATGCAGAGACCTGATTTCGAGAAATGGCTTGAAGCCATGAAATCCGAAATGGAGTCCATGAAGGTCAATGATGTATGGACATTGGTTGATCCACCTGAAGGGGTTAAACCCATTGGGTGTAAATGGGTCTTCAAAAGGAAGAGGGGCGCAGACGAAAAGGTGGAGACCTATAAAGCCCATCTGATCGTCAAGAGGTATCGTCAACGTTATGGTATTGACTATGACGAGATGTTTTTCCCTATGGCAATGCTCAAATCATTCGGATAATGCTTGCAATAGCTGCCCATCTGGATTATGAAATCTGGCAGATGGATATAAAGACAGCTTTCCTGAATGGAGAGCTGATGAAGAGGTGTATATGATACAACCTGAGGGGTTTACATCCACAGATGAGTCCAAGGTGTGCAAGCTTCAGAGATCCATTTATGGATTGAAGCAAGCTTCTCGGAGTTGGAACATGCGTTTTGATAAGGTGATCAAAACGTATGGCTTCATTAAGAATGGAGAAGAGCCCTGCATCTATAAATGGGCAAATGGTCCAGTTGTGGTATTCCTTATCTTGTATGTGGATGATATTCTCTTAATCGAGAATGACATCTTCGCACTACAGGGAATAAAAGTTTGGTTGTCATCACAGTTCTCCATGAAGGACTTGGGTGAAGTATCCTACATCCTAGGGATGAAGATCTATAGGGATAGATCTAAAAGGATGCTTGGATTATCCCAGTCCATGTACATAGACACTGTGCTGAAGAGGTTCAGCATGGAGAATTCCAAGAAGGGCTATCTATCGATAGGCCAAGGAATTTCTCTCTCTAAGAAGGATTGTCCGACAACTCCTGAAGAGAGAGAGTGTATGAGTAGAATCCCATATGCTTCAGTCGTGGGATCTATCATGTACGCCATGACATGTACAAGATCAGATGTGGCATACTCACTAGGAGTAGTGAGTAGATATCAATCTGATCCTGGAGAAAACCACTGGAAAGTGGTTAAAGCCATCTTTAAGTATTTGAGAAATACTAAGGACCAATGGTTGGTTTATGGCAAGTCAGATCTGAAACTTGTGGGGTTCACAGACTTTAGCTTCCAATCTGACCATGATGACAGCAGGAGCATATCGGGTTATATCTTTACTCTGAATGGTGGAGCCATCTGCTAGAAGAGTTCCAAGCAGCATACTGTGGTGGACTCTATTTGTGAAGCGAAGTACATCGCAGCATTGGATGCTGCAAAGGAAGCTGTGTGGTTGAGGAAATCCATCACTGAGCTCGGAGTAGCACCCTCCCTCGATGGTCCAGTCCTGCTCTACTGCGACAGCACTGGTGCCATAGCTCAGGCGAAGGAACCCAAAGCACATCAGCGGATGAAGCACATCTTGCACCGCTTCCACTTGGTCTGAGAGATCGTGGATCGAGGTGACGTCGACCTTCAGAAGATCGATGGAAAAGAGAACCTAGCCGACCCCTTCACTAAAGCCCTGGCGATAAAGGAGTTCGACAACCATAAGTCGAAGATGGGTATTAGATACTGTGCCGAGTGGCTTTAGGACAAGTGGGAGTTGTTGGGAAATGTGTCCCAAAAAACCAATCGTCAAGCTGTTGACGGTTGAGCAACCAAGTATTGTAATTGATTTGTTAATAAATAAAATATATATTTGGCATCTTCATCATAAGCTTTCATCTTCTAATAAACTCCGTTGTTATGATGAAGTCCTTAGGACTATTTAAGTTCGATAAAGAGAGGATTTATCGATTAGTCTTTAAAACTGTTCACGACCAAATGATAAGCTGTTAATAAGGACGACAGCTTCTATCGAGCATAGGTCGCTGTAGGCCATATGGGTTGGTTGTCCTCTTAACCAAAGAGTGTGGAGACACTAGTATGGCATACAGGTGAGATGTAAGGGTACATCATCATTGAACGTGACCAACTCCAGAGTATTCTGCTGTCGAGAATGTCTCTGATGGGATATAGGTATAAGTGTCCCTTAGACCTGAGATCACCTCAGTGACTTGCAAGCAACTCACTGTGCTTTGGTACTGGACTAACTGAATTTCTAATTCAGGGATGGAAGGCTTCTGGGCACAGTCAAGTACTTGCGAAGTCAGAGTGTGATCGAGATGGGATTGACCACTCCAAGAGTTGGAGAAGAATGAATCGCTGTATTTCAATTTAGCAAAACCTTGACCAGGGTAATCCATCAGATGGATTTGATATTTTGAAATACAATGTGGACAACCTGATCAGAGTTGACAGTTAAACTCTGGGATGTCCTATGATCATTTTGGTCAAGGGGATGAATTATATGAAAACTATATCCGCATGGGTTCTAAGGATATTGTTCTACACATTCGACCTATCCAATCGTCGGGTACCATTGCTAGATGGTCACTTTGATTGGTACAGAAATTTGTTCTGTGCTATCGGCTTAGGTTCGGACCTATGAGGTTACACACATTAGAGTTCATGATCCGATCAGATGGTTGATCAACGATTAAGAATAGTTCTAGGGTTAAATGATCAATACGATTGACATTTAACCCAGTGCAAGTGTTGCAGGAGGATCTATTAGCAATTCGATTGCTGATTGACTTAATTTGATTAAGCCAATGGGCTGAGATTAAGTCTAATTAAATATAATTTAATTATATTTGGTTTGGGCTTGATTGGATCAAGTCCAATTAGTTTATTGGATAAGCAAAGTGCAAGGAAAAACTAGTCCTAGTTCAACTAGGACTTGGGTCAATCTAATTTCTAATTTGATTAGAAAATTAAATCTAATTTAAATCTAATTTAATTTGATTAAATTAGGTTTTTAATTGGGTTAAGACCTATTTTAATTGGATTGATCTAATTTTGATTTAATTTGGTTTGGAAAACCAAATTAAAACAAGTCATAAGACAGAATCCTAGTAAGACTAGGATTCCACCTTGCGCCACATAATCCTTCTCCACGCCCTCTCTCTTATTCAATGCCAATCTCCACTTATTTTGTGTGACAAAAGCCCTCTCCCAGATCTCTCCCACATTCACAAAAGGTCTCCTCTCTTCTTTCTTACATGGAAGGTGGTTTGGATCAAATCTAAAAGGAATAAGTTTGGATTTTGAATTCTATGAGATAGAGTTTTAGAAATCCAAAACTCTTTCAATTTTGCACCGAATTTATCCAAATATTTTTTAGAATTTTTTTAGATTTTAGGGTATACATTGTGCATCCTTTTCTAGTGATCCATGCATGAAAATATAAAGGAGATGCTCAAGTGTTGGGCGTCCCTTAACTTGCCATGTTTGGATAAGCCTTGACTAGGTGTTTGACCTAGATAAGGACTCTATCATATCTCTCTATATAAGATGAGTTTCTTCATGAACTTTTAGGAAAAGTCAGAGATTTGAGAGATCTTTGTGCCATCCAAAAATCAGAGAGAAATACCTTTGGGTCATGGAGATATAAAAGACACAAGTTTGGGTGTCTAGAGAGAAAAACGTGAAGAAGAAGAGGGTCTTCTTCTAGGGTTTTTGTTTTCATATCTTTCCTCCTTCCATCTTGAGTTTTCTAAGAGTGTCTCAGATCTGAAACTCCTCCTTCTACTTTTATCTTTGGAAGAGTTTAAATCAAGAAGAAGGAGGCACCTGATCAACCATCAAAGAAGGATCAGCGCAGTACTAGCATACTGTGCTGATTTTCTGAAGCAGGACTTCTGATCGAGATTTGTGGGCTCGTGTGGATGACTCCTAGAGGCCGGATGCATGTGCGGCTTACAACATCATCCTCAATCCAGATCAACAAGGTTAGAACATCTAACTTGCAAGGTAATAGATCTGATCTATTGTTTAATACATAATTAGATGTAGTATAGAAACATGTTGATATGATCAACATGTAGTTCATGCTATATTTATATATTTTAATTTTTGATTTAATGCTATGTAATAATCATGTAATAGGATCTTAGATCTAGAGATTTTCTAATTTTAGAAAAAAAATTTTGATTTATTTTAGTCTTCCGCTGTATGATCTTGAAAAAGTTTCAAGATCTAACCCTGAAACCCTAAATATGGTTCCTACAGGCATTTGAGTGATAGCATCCACAAAAAGAATATTAATATGTAAGTTCTTTAAGATATTAAAAAAATTTAAAAACTTCTTATCTAGATGTTGTATCTATCTCTCAAGGAATGGCTGTGGCAGCTCATAGGGCTTCATATTTGGATCAGCAAATTTTATACCCAGAGACCACCCATCTGCTAGCTGTTTAGGTGATTGACAAACTTTAGTTGGCTGATTTGTGCTATTACTCGACTCCTTATTTGTTGTTTCCTCTATAGTCTCTTCTTTTTGATGTGGCTCTTCCAACTCTTTACCACTTCTTAGCATGATAGCATTGATTTGCTCCTTTAGATTGATCTCCGTGTTGCTAGGCAAGGATTTTTGGGGTCTCCTGGAAATCATCTTGACCATTTGACCCACTTGCATCTTCAAGTTCTGAATGGTTGCTGCTTGATCTTGTTTGAGCTTGATCTCCAAATTTTGTATGGCTGCTTCTTGGTTCTGTATGAATTTGGTCTCCAAGTTCTCATGATTGTTTCTTGGTTTTCCATGAATTTAACCATCAGCTCCTCCATAATAGGCTTCTTCTCAGATACTTGGAATCCCGAGGGTGGTTGCTGTGCTGCATTTTTATTGCTCCACGAGAAGTTCGGATGCTGCCTCCACCCTTGATTATAGTGTTGGGAATTCAAGATTAGGGGCATGCATGTGTATTTTAAAATTTTATTTTTAATACAAGATTAAAATACTTTTAATCTGAATCATGCATGCATAAAAACATAAAACCACAAAGATCTAATTCATATGCTGAAATTGATATATGCTGAAATTCAGATTGTGATCAATTTACATACCTGTTTCATAATTCCTTTCTTCAAATCTGAATCTGGAAGAGAAGAGATTTTCTTCTAGCCACACAAGTATCCAGCCTCTTTAGGTATCCACTCAGAATCAGTCTGGAATAGCCTTCTAAAAATTAAATTTTTTTTCTAAGAAAATTCAGTCTGCTAAATCTGAATGAAGTCTGGATCACGATCAACACTTAATTTCTTTCCTTGATCTTCTTCTTCTCTTCTCTAACCTTTTTTTCTTACTTTGTGCTACTGCTAGACACCAGGAATCAGCACCAATTGGGACGTCCAACACCCTAGGCATGAAGAAGAATTGGGATGCCCAAGGATGTGGGGCGTGTGGGACGCCAAGGAGAGAAGAGAAAGGGAGAGGAAGGGAGGGCATGGGGATCTCCAAAGGTGGCATGGGGCTACTGGTTGGATGCCCTGAAGACCTTAGGTAAGGTCTCTTTAAATAGGCATAAGGATTGAATCCTATTCAATCTTATAATACAAGTCCTACTTGTATTGGATTTTCTAATAACTTAAGTTATTCAACTTACTTTAGGAGATCCTTTAGGCACCAACAATTAGGACCCTTACACCCATTATTTTACATCCCAAAACACACCCAAGGGATGCCTTATATAAGATTAAAAGGCCTTCTAATCATAGGATATGCCCAACTTGATCAAATCAAGGTGGCGCCCAAGATAAACTATCAAAGGAATTAATTAGGGACTTACACCCTTAATTCAAATGATCCAAAATCTTAGACATCCGAAAATTGAGTCTCATGAATCTAATTCATGTAGGTTATTAGTAGGTAATTAAGTTTAAATTATCTTATCAAATAAGAAATCCAAATGAAAAAAGAATTGGGTCCAACCATGTGCTAGCAAGGGTACCTTGAACCCAATCGGGTTTCTCTAAACCAATTGATACTTCATAAGCTCAATTGCTAATTTTAGGCCTAATCTCTTTCTTGTGTGACCCTATAGATTTAATTCTATTTGGTAGTAAGATATACAATGATCTTATCAAAGTATCATTGAAACTCTTTTCAATGAGTCGGAACAATTTCACTTTAACTTATCAAGGATTGTCGATCCAGAACAATCTTAGTGAGCTCTCACAATCCATCAATGATGCCTAGCAGTATATAGTGATAACCCAGTAGAACTGAAATGAATCTCTAGGTGTAGTTAACGTGTGATTCAGTTCCTCTACCATAAGTCCTGACTAGATGGCAGATCATGAATAAATTGTGAAACCTTAACATCAGTCATATGATAGATTTGATTAGCTCAAGTCCAGTTGTGACTTCTATGGAAGCTCTTTTCTATCAATCACACTACTGTGGCCACAGATGTTGGATTTATATCCTAGAAGTCAATTGTTGGCTGACACATTATGTAATTCTTAGGCCTATACTTGCACTTATAATTTTTTTTATTATCAATAAAGAATTTTTTCTTTTCAATCATATTTATGTATCCATAATTTATCTTAAAAATTAATGAAGATAATTTTTATATATTCTTAAAGAGTTCAGAATTTGAGATATATATTAATTAGTTATTAATTTCTAAATACTCCCGATCAAAAGATCATCACGGAGGACAATGATCAATTTATTTACGATCGATGCACGATTCACCTCTTTTATGGATAGATGAGTCTTAGATCTGTGATGTAGAGATACTGGGGTGAAGGTGTAGGTGGTTGTTAGAGAATAACTTACACTGACCATAACCAACATGAGAACCATATGGATGTCTACTCACTCGTCGGTGGTCTTCTCGATGCTGCAGTGGTGTGAGTGGTCCTTTAATCTATGGTGTCATTGGCTATTTACAGCGAGGCTACTGATTTGACTGCATATTCTCTTGATCCCTAGCCATTTGGGTTCTTGCTGTATATATTGGCTTCAGTAGGTTCAGATTCGCTGTTTGGAGTAGGATGCACCTAAATGAGATCTATCGATCTTGGTAGAAAAGAAAAAGTCCTATACGATTTGTGAGACTGAGTTCAGAAGTCTTTGTCAAAACAAGTGTAAATACTGAAAAAAAATTTTCACGAGATTCTCAAATGAACTCGAGTCGAGCTAATCTAGCATATGACTGACGATGGGGTCTGACGAGCTCTCCATGACCTCCATCAAGTCGGAACTCATGATAGAAAAATTGAATCATACGATAACTATACCTAAGAGTTTATACTTTTATTCTATTGGGTTGCCACTATATACTGTTAGGTGTCACTGGTGAATTGTGAGACTCGTCGAGCATCATCTTGATGATCGATGGCCCTCGAAGGGTAGAATAAAAATATTTCAATCCATCGAAAAGAGTTTCAATGATATTGTGATAGAGATCACAATATATCTCACTACCAAATAGAATAAAACCTATGGGGTCACACATTAAGAGATTTAATCTTGAATTTATCAATTAAACTTATGAAGTTCCAATTAGGTTAGGGTTTATTGAAATCCTATTAGATTTATGAGAACCATGCTAGCATACGGTTAAACCTAATTCTTCTCGAAACTTTGATTTGATCAAATCCATAGTCTTGAACCTAACCTAAATTTATTTAAATTTAATTGAATCCTTAATTATGAGTCCAAGAAGATTTGATTAAGTCAATTAGTTAGCATAATTATCCTAACATTATCTCTTCTTTATCTCTTAATTATCTCTAAGTATGTATGTGGAATAGATGGAAGATATGTGATGCATCTTTTTTTTTGGAAATTAAAGGATCCCATATCCTAAAGGGGCCCACCCCCTCTTATGTGTCATGGCATGGAGGAGAGAGAGTGGGGTCCATGCCCCATCTCTTTTGGCTAGAGATCCCTTTGTGGGGCGCCAACTCACCTGACATGTATTCTATGGATACCTGTTATACATACTTGACTACCTTTTATATCTAATTTTATTTAGCATAAATCAAATTTAAAAGATAGAGGATTTTTATGAGATAAAAATCTACCTTAAGTTGATAGGATTCCTGATATGTGTCAGGGCAGTGTCTATATATAAAGGGTGATCTCTAGAGTTTCATAGAATGAATTTTTGATCAACAAAACTCTCCTTCTCTCTATCTCCACACCTCCTCTCATCATTTTCTTCCTTTTTATACCCAAAAATTGGGTGCTCTCTCTTCCACATGTCTACAAGAAGTTTTAGTGACTTAGAGATCAAGGATCGAGAAGAAGAAGAAGAAGGCTACAGATCAAGAAGTTGATCTCGCAGTTAAGATCAAAGGAGTTGATTAAAATCTTCAAGGTCAAGGCTCTTCTTGAGAAGAAAAATCTCATATGAGAAAAAAAAATTCAAGATCGATCTCAGTGGATATCCGTAGAGGTCGGACACGTGTGCGACTCAACCTTCTATGAATCCGAGATCATCAATAGCAGTAAATTTCTATCTGCGCAAAGATAATGAGATCTGAGCTCATAAATTTTTTTTAAAATTTTAGATTGATAATATGTGCTTTCTCTGAGCTTGGATAGGTTTAGATCTGGTATCTAGCATGTAGGATTAAAGGGTTTAACCCATTTTATTTTTTGCTGCCTATTTTTCAAAGTTCTGAAATCTACACGTGCTACCTATCCAATTTTCTAACAGTAGTATCAGAGCCATAGATTTTGAAAATACATATAATCTAATTTTTAGATTATATCTAAAAGTTTTAATAATTTAAAATTAATTTTGTGCTGATATAAGTTTGTCCTGGTATAGGATTTATCCCCTATATTGCAAAGATTGTACTAGTACAAGAATGATCGATTTTGAAAAATTATTTTTAAAATAATTAAATTAAATTTTTTAGATCTAAAATTTAATATATGTGATATATTTAATTTATATTTAGATCAAAATTAAAATAATTAAATACTCACATCAAACTGATATAAGGTTGTCCTGATATAAGGTTTATCCCTTATATTGTAAAGATTGTCCTAGTTTGATGTGAATCAATTTTTGAAAAGATATTTTTAAAATATTTTGATCATTATTTCAGATCTAATTTTATACATATTTGATATATATAAATTTAGTTTTAGATCTGAAATTAATGTATATATGATGCATATTTGATTTAGATCTGAAACTACATATATGTTAGAAAATATATCCCAAAGCCAATCGTTAGACGATTGTGCTCATCTTGTAAACTGTATATAAATTTTTATAATAAAAGTTATTTGACATTTTTATTATAAATTGACCATCTTTGAATTTTATGTTGTAATGAAGTCCTTAGAACTATATATATTAATTGACAAAGGAGGATTTGTCGTTAAGTTCTTAAAATTGTTCGCGATCAAATGATATGCTATTACTAGGATGATAGGATATCAAGTGTAGGTCATTATGTACCATATGAGTTGATTGTCCTCTTAACCAAAGAGTGTGAAATATCGTTATGGCATGCAGATAGAATGTAGGAGTACATTCTCATCGAATGTGACCATATATCGAGCATTCTGCTATCAACAGTAGCTTATGAAGGGTATGGATATAAGTATCCCTCTGATCTGAGACCACCACGGTGATTTATAAGCAACTCACTATATTTAGTATCGAACTATCTGAGTTTCTAACTTAGTGACAGAAAGATACTAGGTGCAGTTAAGTACTTATCAAGTCGGTGTGTGAGTCAAGATGAAATTGACCTCTCTGAATTGGTAGGAGATATGCATCAGTGTATTTCAATTTAGCAAAATCTTGACCAAGATAATCCATGAGATGAATTTCAAAGGTTGAAATACAATGTGATCGACTTAATTAGGGTTGACAGTTAAACCCTAAGTCACCTCAGTCATTTCAGAATGACGAAGCCTGTAGTCAACTACCACGATCTATTGGGATTGCTACAGACTTTTGAGAAAGATCACCAGCTCCACAAGGAGACAGTGAATCTAGTGGGAGGATCTTCTTTGGGTAGTCGTCATCCCTTTAAGAAAGAAAAAAGAAGAAGAATAAGAAGATGCCTGGTGCTGGGAGTCAGTTCCAAAAACTCAAGTTCAAGGCTGATCAAAGTCAGGCAAAGTACTTTTTTGCAAGAAGCAGGGTCATTGAAAGAGGAATTATCCTCAGTATATCACTTTCTTTGACCCGAACAGGCTAAAGAAGAAGAAGCAATCAGTTGCTGGATAAGATACTTTTGTGATAACACCTTATAACTTCTCTCTTATAGATACAATGACCTGGGTATTGATACTAAAAATCCTATTCATATTTGTAATTCGTTACAGGGTCTTCAGATTACTAGAAGATTTGGAGAAGGTAAGAGATTCCTGAATGTTGGAGATGGAAGATCAGTTCCAGTTCTAGCTTTTGGAATCATCAAGCATGTATTTGAGTCTCAGTATATTATTCTTAATGAGTGTCATTACTGTCCTAGTTTTCTTTTAAATATTATTTCTATAGACCTTTTGGCCAATTCAAATTATGAAATATCAATAAAAAAATTTTTGTGATATCATTTTGCATGGTGTTACAATTTTATGTGGACAGTTAAACAATGGTATCTATATTGTATCTAGGCTTAATATAATATACTTTTCAAATAAACGTCCTAAAATAGATGATGTCACATATGCCTACCTTTGGCATTATAGGCTAGGTTATATCAACAAGAACAGGATGAACAGGTTGGCTCAAAAAGAAATTCTTGATAAACATGATTATGAATCGTTACCTACCTGTGAGTCTTGTTTGCTTGAAAAGATGACCAAATCACCTTTCACTGAAAAAGGTGAACGAGCCAGTGATGTGCTGGGTCTGATACATACCGATGTATGTAGACCCATGAGCACATGTGCTAGAGAAGGGTATAGCTACTTCATCACGTTCATAGACAACCTATCTAGGTATGGGTACATCTACTTGATGAAATAAAGTTTGAATCATTTGAAATGTTCAAACAGTTTCGTAATGAAGTAAAAAAATAAACTGAAAAAAGTATTAAAATTTTTTGGTCTGACCAAAGAGGTAAATATCTTTCCAGTGAATTTTCGATATATCTAGGAGAGAATGAGATTCTCTCCCAATGGATCCCTCCAGAGACATCACAGCATAATGACATCTCAGAAAGGAGGAATCGAACTTTGTTGGACATGGTTCGGTCCATGATGGGGTTTGGAACTCTGCCGATCTTCTTTTGGAGATATGCACTTGAAACAGCCTATCTTGTGCTCAATAATGTTCTGAGCAAGTCAGTTAGTAAGACACCATATGAGATATGGTCAGGACGTAGGCCGAACCTCTCTTACTTTAGGGTCTGGGGGTGTCTAGCTTATGTTAAACGATTACAAACTGACAAGCTCAGTCCTAAGTCTGATAAGTATAATTTCATAGGGTACCCAAGGAAATGAGGAGATATTACTTTTACCTGCCTGCTGAACAAAAAATATTTGTCAGCAGTAAGGTATATTTTTTGGAAAAAAAATTTTTTAGTGAAAGAATAAGTACCTCTAAAATCGAGCTTGATGAAGTTCGACAGGTAGAAAAACTAACACCAATGATTGAATCTAAATCAAATTTGATGAGATTAAATCTGGAGCCCAATGAACAAACATCCTTAAGGTGATCCGGTAGAGTACCACATCAATCAGACAGATACTTAGGTTTCTTGATTCGGGATGGAGATCCTATCGAACTCAATCAGAACAATGAGGATCTAATCACCTACATGGATGCAATACAGAGATCCGACTCTGATAAATGGCTTAAAGCTATGAGATCCAAAATGAAGTCCATAAAGGTCAACGATGTATAGACATTAGTTGACCCACCTGAAGGGATAAAACCCATAGGGTGTAAGTGGTCTTCAAGAGGAAGAGAGGTGCAGACGGAAAGGTGGAGGCCTGTAAAGCCCGTTTGGTTGCCAAGAGTTATCGTCAGCATTATGATATTGACTATGACGAGATATTTTCTCTTGTGGTAATGCTCAAATCCATTCAGATCATGCTTGCGATAAAAGCATATCCAGACTATGAAGTCTGGCAAATAGATGTGAAGATAGCTTTCCTAAATAGAGAGCTGAACGAAGAGGTGTCTATGATACAACCTGAAGGGTTCATGTCTATAGATGAGTCCAAGGTGCGCAAGCTTCAGAGATCCATTTATAGATTGAAGCAAGCATCTCGGAGTTGGAACATACGTTTTGATAAGGTGATCAGAATGTATGGCTTCGTTAGGAATGGAGAGGAACCCTGCATATATAAGTGGGCAAATGGTTCGATAATTGTATTTCTTGTGTTGTATATGGATGATATTCTCTTAATAGGAAATGATGTCCCTACATTACAGGAAATAAAAGTATGGCTGTCATCATAATTCTCCATGAAGAATCTAGGAGAAGCAGCCTAATCCTAGGGATGAAGATCTATAGGGATAGATCTAAAAGGCTGCTCAAGCTCTTCCAATCCACGTACATAGATACTATGCTGAAACAGTTCAGTATGGAGAATTTCAAGAAAGGCTATCTTCTGATAGGTCAAGAAATTTTCTTTTAAAGGAGATTGTCCAACAACTCCTCAAGAGAGAGAGAGTATGAGTAGAGTTCCATATGCTTTGACAGTAGGTTCTATTATGTAGCCATGACATGTACGAGACCAGATGTGGCATACTCATTAGGGATAGTAAGTAGATACCATTCTGATCTAAGAGAAAATCATGAAAGGTCGTAAAGACCATTCTTAAGTATTTAAGAAATACTAAAGATCAGTGGCTTGTGTATGGTGAAACTGACTTGAAACTTGTGGGGTTCACTGACTCCAGCTTTCAGTCAGACCATGACGACGTAAGAGTCCGTCAGGTTATATTTTTACCCTAAATGGTGGAGTAATCTGCTAGAAAAGTTCTAAACAGAATACTGTGGTAGACTCTGTTTGTGAAACAGAATATATCGCGGCATTCGATGCTGCGAAGAAAGCTGTATGATTGTGAAAGTTTATCGGTGAGGACCCCTCCATTGATGGCCCTATCTGAAGGAACCAGATCTAGGGTTTCAGGATTAGATCTTGAAATTTTTTTCAGATCAGGCAGCGAAAGACTAAAATAAATCAAAATTTATCTTATAAAATCAGAGAATCCCTAGATCTAAGATCCTATTACATGATTATTACATGGTATTAAATCAAAATTAAAATATAAAGAGCAAGAACTACATATTGATCATATCAACATGTTTCTATACTACATTTAATGTATGTAAAATATAATAGATCAAATCTATTACCTTGCAAGTTAGACGTTCTAACTTTGCTGATCCAGGCTTGAGGATGATGTTGCGAGCCGCACATGTATCTGACCTCTAGGAGTCATCCACACGAGCCCACGAATCATGATCAAAAGTTCTGGTCCAGAAAATCAGCACGGTATGTTAGTATTGTG
This sequence comes from Elaeis guineensis, assembly GCF_000442705.2. Lineage (NCBI taxonomy): Eukaryota > Viridiplantae > Streptophyta > Magnoliopsida > Arecales > Arecaceae > Elaeis > Elaeis guineensis. The sequence goes on from NC_025996.2 coordinate 75,921,880, forward strand.
CTGATCCTTCTTCGATGGTCGATAAGATGCCTCTTTCTTCTTGATTTGAACTCTTCCAAAAATGAAAAGTAGGAGAAAGAGCTTTAGATATGAGACACTCTCAGAAAACTCATAGATGGAGGAAGGGAAGAGGTAAACATAGCAATCCTAGAAGAAGATCCTCTTCTTCTTTTTTTTGCTCTAACCCAGACACTTAGTCTTGTGTCTTTTATATCTCGATGCCCTAACACTCTTTCTCCCTGATTTTTACATGCCTCAAAGGTCTCTCAATGCTCTATAATCCACAAAAATTTTAAGAAAAAAATTATTTTAAATAATTAATATGAAGAATCCTTGTCTAGGTCAAATACTAGTCAAGAAAAATCCAAACAGGGCAAGACAAGTGGTGCCCAACTCATGGGCACCCCCTCATTTTTCTACCATGGACCACAAGAAAAGGGTGCACAATATGTGCCATAAAAATCACAAAAATTCTAAAAAAAATCTGGATAAAATCAATACCATAAGGAAAGAGTTTTGATTTCCTAAAATTCTATCTCATAGAATTTGAAATCCAAACTAATTCCTACTTTGACTTGGTCCACAACCATATTCCATGTAAGAGAGAAAGAGTGGAAAGCTTTGAGCATGTGTGAAGGCCTAGGAGAGAAGGTTTTGTCACACAAAATAAGAGAGAGTGGGCGTGGGGGGCTAAGGTGGCACAAGGTGGAATCCTGGTCTTACTAGGATTCAATCTATTACTTGTTCAAATTTGGTTTCTCAAACCAAATCAAACCAAAACCAAATCAACCAAATTAAAATAGGTCTTAACCCAATTAACAATCTAATTTAATTTTTTAATCAAATTAGAAATTAAGTTGACCCAAGTCCTAATTGAACTAGGACTAGTTTTTCCTTATTAACAGCCTATCATTTGGTCGTGAATAATTTTAAGGACTAATCGATAAATTCTCTCTTTATCGAACCTAAATCGTCCTAAGGACTTCATCACAACAACGAAGTTCATTAGAAGATGAAAACTTATGATGAAAATGCCAAAAATATATTTTATTTATTAACAAATCAATTACAATACAAGGTTGCTCAACCGTCAACAAGTTGATGATTGGCTTTTAGGACATATTTTCCAACAGCTTTCACTTGTCCTAAAGCCACTCGCACAGTATCTAATACCCATCTTCGACTTGTGGTTGTCGATCGCCTTTATTGCCAGGGCTTTAGTGAAGGGGTCGGTCAGGTTCTTCTTTCTGTCGATCTTCTGAAGGTCGACGTCACCTCGATCCATGATTTCCCAGACCAGGTGGAAGCGGTGCAAAATGTGCTTCGTCCGCTGGTGCACTTTGGATTCCTTCACCTGAGCTATGGCACCAGTGCTTCGCAGTAGAGCAGGACTGGACCATCGAAGGAGGGTGCTACTCCGAGCTCGGTAATGAACTTTCTCAGCCATATAGCTTCCTTTGTGGCATCCGATGCTGCGATTTACTCCGCCTCACAAATAGAGTCTGCCACAGTATGCTACTTGGAACTCTTCCAGTAGATGGCTCCACCATTCAGAGTAAAGATATAACCCGACATGTTTCTACTGTCATCATGGTCAGATTGAAAGTTGGAGTCTATGAACCCCACAAGTTTCAGATCTGACTCGCCATAAACCAACCATTGGTCCTTAGTATTTTTCAAATACTTAAGGATGACTTTAACTACTTTTCAGTGATTTTCTCTAGGATCAGATTGGTATCTACTCACTATTCCTGGTGAGTATGCTATATCTGGCCTTGTACATGTCATGGCGTACATGATAGATCCCATGGCCGAAGCATATGGGACTCTACTCATACGCTCCCTCTCTTTAGGAGTTGTCGGATAATCCTTCTTAGAGAGAAATTTTATGGCCTATCGATAGATAGCCCTTCTTGGAATTCTCAATGCTGAACCTCTTCAGCACAATGTCTATGTACGTAGACTGGGATAATCCATGCATCCTTTTAGATCTATCCCTATAGATCTTCATCTCTGGGATGTAAGATGCTTCACCCAAGTCCTTCATGGAGAACTGCGATGACAACCAAACTTTTATTTCCTGTAGTGCAGGGATGTCATTCCCGATTAAGAGAATGTCATCCACGTACAAGATAAGAAATACCACAACTGGACCATTTGTCCATTTATAGATGCAGGGCTCTTCTCCATTCTTAACGAAGCCATATGTTTTGATCACCTTATCAAAATGCATGTTCCAACTTCGAGAAGCTTGCTTCAATCCATAAATGGATCTCTGAAGCTTGCACACCTTGGACTCATCTATAGATGTAAACGCCTCAGATTGTATCATATACACCTCTTCGGTCAGCTCTCCATTCAGAAAAATTGTCTTTACATCCATCTGCCAGATCTCATAATCCAGATGGATAGCTATTGCAAGCATTATCCGAATGGATTTGAGCATTGCCACAGGAGAGAATGTCTCATTATAGTCAATACCATAATGTTGACGATACCCATTGGCAATCAGACGGGCTTTATAGGTCTCCACCTTTCCATCTGCGCTCCTCTTCCTTTTGAAGACCCACTTACACCCAATGGGTTTAACCCCTTCAGGTGGATCAAGCAATGTCCATACATCATTGACCTTCATTGACTCCATTTCGAATTTCATGGCTTCCAATCATTTCTCATAATCAGATCTCTGCATTGCATCTATATAGGTGATCGGATCCTCATCGTTCTCATCAAGTTTGATGGGATCATCATCCCGGATCAAGAAACTGTAGTATCTGTCCGACTGACGCAGTACTCTACCAGATCGCCTTAATGGTGCAGGTACATTGGGCTTCGAATTTGATCTAATCAAATCCGACTCAGGTTTAGCTATTGGTGTCGATCTTTCTACCTGTTGAACTTCATCAAGTTCAACCTTAGAGGCAACGGTTCCTTCACTAAGAAACTCTTTTTCTAAAAAGGTTATCTTAAGGCTGACGAACATCTTTTATTTATCAGCATGGTAGAAAAAATATCCTTTGATCTCTTTGGGGTACCCTATGAATGTGTATTTGTCAGACCTAGGTCCAAGTTTATCTGTAATTAACCGTTTGACAAAGATCGGGCACCTCCAGACCCTAAGGTGTGAAAGTGCTGGCTTACATCCTATCCATTCTCATATGGAGTCTTAATTACAGACTTACTTGGAACCCTATTTAACAGATAACAGGCTGATTCGAGTGCATATCCCTAGAAAGATATCGGCAAGCTGGCAAAATCCATCATGAATCAAATCATATCTAACAGAGTCCAATTTCTCCTTTCAAACACACCATTATGCTGTGGTGTTCATGAAGGAGTCCATTGGGAGAGAATCCCATTCTCTCCTAGATATGTGAGAAACTCACCAGAAAGGTATTTCCCTCCTCGATCAGATCGAAGAGTTTTAATACTCTTCCCAGTTTATTTTTCTACTTCACTTCGGAATCGTTTGAACATTTCAAACGAATCCGACTTATGTTTCATCAGATAGATATATCCATATCTGCATAGATTATCAGTGAAAGTGATGAAGTAAAAATATATACTTCTAGCACTTGTGCTCATGGGCCCGCATACATCAGTATGTACTAGGCCCAAGAGCTCAGTAGCTCTCTCACCTTTTTCAGTAAAAGGTGACTTGATCATTTTACCAAGAAGATAGGACTCACAGGTTGGAAATGATTCACAATCACTGACTTCGAAGATTTTCTCTTGAGTCAACCTGTTTATCCTGTTCTTGTTTATATGACCTAGCCTACAGTGCCATAAGTAGATATCTAATACACTATCTAATCTAGGGTGCTTGCCTGTAGAATAGACTACGTTAACAGGTTGTGATAATATATACACACCATTGTTCAAATATCCACAAAAAATAGTAACACCATTCATAATGATATTACAAACTTATTTCTTTGTTGAAATTTTATAATCATTTTTGGCCAGAAGGTCTACAAAAAAAATATTTAAAAAGAAACTGGGATAGAAATGACAATCATTAAGAACAACGGTATGGGACTCAAATACAAGTTTCAAGATTTCTAATGCTAGAACTGGAACTGATCTTTCATCTCCAACATTAAGAAACCTCTCACCTTGCTCGAATCTCCTACTGACCTGCAACCCCTGTAACGAATTGCAAATATGGTAAGGGCTACTGGTATCTAATACCCAGTTAGTTATATCACAAATAGAGAAATTGCAAGGAGTTATCATATAAATACCTTGTCCAGTAATAGCTTGCTTCTTTTTCTATCTGTTCGGATCCAGGGAGGCAATATACTGAGGATAGTTTCTCTTCCAGTGCCCCCGCTTCTTACAAAAGAAGTATTCAGCTTGACTCTTATCAGGCTTGATCTTTCTGGTCTGGCCCTGCACTGATGTCCCAGCCTGAACTTGCACCTTCTTCACTTTCTTCTTCTTGTTCTTCTTTTCTTTCTCAAAGGGTCGAGAACCAGAAGACGAACCTCCCACTAAGTTCACCGACTCTTTGTGGAGTTGGTGATCTTTTCAAAGTTTTGAAGCAACCCCAGTAATCCATGGTTGTTTACTTCAGGCTTTGTCATTCTATAATGAGTGAGGAATGGGAGATAAGACTTGGGCAGCGAGTTCAGTATTGCATCTTTCCCAAGCTGCTCATGCAAGAGAAAGCCGAGCTTGCTCAAATGCTCCATCAGCTCGATCATGTACAATACATGATCAGTGACAGAGGCACCATCCCGTATTTTGGTGTTGAAGATGACACAACTAGTCTTGTGCCTCTCCACATCATCAGATGTACCAAAGGCATCCTCCAACACTTGAAGCATGTCCTTTGGCTGAGCCGTCTCAAATCTGTGATTGAATTCATTGCTCATGGCAGCCAGTATGATGCAGCACACTGTGATTCGATCACTGAGCCACTTCTGGTAAGTATCTCTGACTGTTCCACATGCATTGGCAGCTGGCTCCATAGGTACAGGATTCGTTATCACATATAGGATCCGTTCATGATCCAGGACCATCTTCAACTTTCGATACCAGCTATCGAAATTGTATCCCACCAAATTTTTATTGTCCAACAATGATCGGAGCGATAGGGAAGTGGCCATATCTGTATAAAGAAAAATCATAACCTAATTAGTAATTGATTTATTAAACCTAAAGATTTAGACTTTAATCAAAAGGTTTCTTCCACTATTTTATTCGAGTTAGTAGCCTCTACCTCCAATTCAAGGAATTACCCTAATTCTTTAGTGGGTACTAGAATCCACTTAGACTGCACACAAGCCCAACTTTGGTTGGCCAACCCATGTACATCTAAGGGTAGGTTCATAACCAATTATTTCTCTAAATAATTTTTAGTAATTTTAATTTTGCCCCAGTCCCTAATCGGTAGGCTTTGGCCTCTACTGAAAAGGTCTGGTTAGGTCCAACCATTAACATGACCATACTTGGCCCATCTAGCCAATAAATGATTAGGCCCAATTTTGGTTGGCTAACCTAACCACCATTTAAAAAGATGCAGTCAAGAAATCATATTATGAATGACAATTCCATCAGCCGATAAGCACCAGACCTTTGGGCCTCCAATGATTATCCAACTAATGGACCCATTATCATCCACTTAATGGGAGGCTATGATCTAGTTATCACCATAACTATTTTATTTTAAGGATCTAATAATTTTAGAGGATTTAATTGATTTAGAGAAGGAGGTCAGATGAACCAGCTTATCATGATCCTCCCACTGGCTTCACCAAGTCAGCTTAAGAGAGACCATTAAAAGGACTGGTCTAGAAGCACCTAAATCAGTCACACTGATTTACCTAGCTGACATGGGTCAGTTCGAATAGTCAAGCGATCCGATCAAAATATAATTTCACCAAGAGGCCAGGTAAGTTCGATCGATGAGAGGGTCTGTCAAAGCTTGCCTTAGACACCATCAAAAATGGCCAGATAAGTAGGCTGCCAATTAAAAATAATCAGTCTGGTTTACCTTAGACACCAACTGGTTTAATTAGTTTCGGTTAGATCTGAAAGAAAAACTAGCTTTTTTCCACCGTAGGATCTACCAGATCTAATGAGATCTAGGGTGGAATATTTCAAAAAAAAAAATCCTATGATTATTTCAGATATAAAATCTATTAGATCTAATTTTTATTATCTGATATTAAATCTAAAATTAAATTTGAAAATATGAGGAATAGAGAAATACCTTTAGGGTAATTTGATTACCCTTTAGATGATCGCAGCGATGCCCGAGGTTCTGATGTAGCCACACAGTCACCTAGCCTCTATCAAAATCCACTCAAGTAGAATATAGATCGTCTCCTCCTCATGAATCTTCACTCCAAAAATCAGATCTGGATCTAATCTGGAAGTTCTTCAAAAGACCTTCTGAAGCTGGAGCAGTGGCTTCTCGACAGATTGCTGCAGCCTCCTGATTAGACTGCCACCACGCCTTGGATTAGCACTAGATGGATGCCCAACTTCTTGGACGTGAAGAGGGGAGAGAGAGAACCAGAGGGGGCATAGAGAGGTGGAGAGGTTTCAGGCTTTTGCTGGGTATTGCGCATCATTATTTAACCCTAGGCGCAGACAGGGTTTAAATAGACCCTGCTGCGCCATGCAGTGCCACATCATTCGATCAATCAAAAAATTTTAATTAATTCTAAAAAATTTTGATTGATGGAGTGATATCATTTGATCACATCAAATGAGAATCCCCACAATCTCTCCTACTGTTGGCGCCAACACTAGATAAGCCCAGTGAGGTTGGTGCCCAACAGTCCAAGTTGATCAAGGCATCAGAGTTCTCATCTCATGGGACTCTGATCCTTATCCAATTGGGGTGCAAGCCCAATCTGATTATGGTGTCCACTTTGAGGCTGAATTTAGTAGGTGGACACTCCATAAAAACTCTCCAATGATCTTTTGCCAAGTGGCCTTCAGTCCAAGGTCCATGAGTCAATGTTTGACCGATGTCCGAAAATGAAAAATGGCAAGTGACAGGAATTAGCAGGTGTTTATCTTTAATTCATCTCATGAATTAAGATAAGTCCTTTCAGAGCTGGACTGACTCCAGTCAGACTAAGAAAAACCTTCTCAAGGTTCTCTGGATGAGTCAAATCATATTTGGCTCAGTCGAGATAGAAAAGATTACACGAAGAGAAAGTTAAGCTCAATCATGTGCTAGTACGATTTTCTTGAACTTAATTGGATCTAATCCAAATCAATTGAATTGGGCCAGCTCAATTGATGACATCCAGATCCTAACTCTTATTTGTGTGATCCAGTTAGATTCATTTTCATACGGTAATGAGACATGTCGTGATCTCATCATCGAAACTCCTTTCGATGGATCAGAACTCTTCTGATTCAGACAATTAGAATGATCGATCATCAAGATCATTCTAATTGCTTCCAAAATCCACCAGTGACACCTAGCAGTATATAGTGGCAACCCATCAGAACTGAAGATGAACCTCTCGGTGCAGCTAACTATGTGATTGAGTTCTTCTATCATGAGTCCCGACTGAATTAGGGTTAAGGTGAACTCGTCAAACCCAACATCAGTCATTTGAATCAATCGATCGATCCAAGTCCGATGTGAAACCCTAATGGAAAACTTTTTTTCATTATTTCACTCTGTCATGGCCATGGACTTAAGGACTCGATCTTTTGATCATCATAGGACTACTCTTCTCATCTATCAAGGTTGATAGATCCCATCTTGGTGCGATTTGGTTCCTATAATGAATATGCTACAGCCAACATACACCTCAGGATTCGAATGGCTAGAAGATCGAGTTATGGTGTAGTCAAACTATAACACACTCAAGGTGAACTGTTGATATACCTTAGGTCAAAGAACTAGACACACAGCTGCATCATCGAGCTAGTCATCGATGAGAAGGTAGACTTCCTTATGACTGCTCGAGATGGTCACACTCAGTACTCTCATTCTCAACGAATATCTGTACTCTCACTCCAGTGTCTCCACACCGTAGACTCAAGACATATCTACCCTAAGAAAGCGATCGTACACCAACCTTCCAGATCGATCACCATCCTTGTGATGATCCTATCATTAGGAGCTGTTTATGAGTTAGTTATGTAAATTCATGCCTTAAATTTTCAACTCTTGAAAATATGAATTAACATTCCTACTAACTCAAAGGATGTATCACAGACATAATGTACACAATGTGATAGTAGAATAATCCTTTTATTCATTTATAGTCAAAATTATAAATTTATCCTTAGATTTGTACAGCAATGTGTCAGCCAATCTGGCATCTAGGGCACACATCTAACAAACTTCCACTTGACCTAATGCCAATTGGCTACATATCTAAGTCCCATCTTCTCAAGGTGGGCTTGGATCTTCTGCTGATCTAATGGCTTTGTCAGTGGGTCTGCCACATTATCTGTAGAGTCGACTCTCTTAACCTCGATATAACCTTTTTCGAGGTAATCACAGATTAGATGGAATCACCGCTCGATATGCTTGGACTTCTGGTGAGATCTTGACTCCTTAGCCAGGGCTATGGCACCATTATTGTCGCAGTAAAGAGAGATGACATCCGATGACATCACTCCAAGCTCTGCGATAAACTTCTTATACCAGAATGCCTCCTTCATAGCTTTTGATGCAGCAATATACTCTGCCTCCATGGTGGAATCAGCAATCACCGTCTGCTTGGAACTCTTTCAGCTAACTGTACCACCATTGCAAATGAACAGACTCTCAGATATCGACTTTCGATCATCTATATCAGACATAAAGTTTGAGTCTGTAAATCCCTGAACCTGGAGTTCTCCATTCTCAAAAATTAGAAATATATCCTTAGTCCTTCTCAAGTACTTAAGGATATATTTCACAGAAGTCCAGTGCTCTTCGCCTGGATTCGACTGATACCTGCTTGTGATACTCACAGCATGGGCTATATCAGGTCGTGTACATAGCATGGCATACATGAGGCTCCCTATTGCCGAAGCATAAGGGATCTTGCTCATGCATTCAATCTCCTCAGGTGTGCTAGGGCACATCTTCTTAAAGAGATGAATACCATGTCTAAAAGGTACTAAACCTTTTTTAGAGTTTTTCATGCTAAACCTTTTTAACACCTCCTCTATGTACATCTTCTGTGAAAGTCCCAGCATCCTATTTGGTCTATCTCTATAGACCTTAATACCCAGTATAAAAGATGCCTCTCCTAGATCTTTCATAGAGAACTCCTTAGACAATCATATTTTGACTGAGGTCAACATGGGAATATCATTTCCAATTAGGAGGATGTCATATACGTACAGTATGAGAAAGACAACTATGCTCTCACTGACCTTCTTGAACACACATGGTTCCTCCTCATTCTTGATGAAACCAAACATTTTGATCACATCATTGAAACGAGTATTCCAGCTCTGAGATGCTTGCTTAAGTCCATAAATGGATCTTTGCAGCTTGCAGATCTTGTGATCGTCATCACTGGATGTGAAACCAAGCGACTGTTCCATATAGATATCTTCCTCAAGATATCCATTTAAGAATGCCATTTTCACATCCATCTGCCATATTTTATAATCAAAATAGGCTGCAATAGCAAGCAATGTGCGGATGGATTTTAGCATGGCTACGGGCGAGAAGGTATCCTGATAGTCAATGCCTTCGCGCTGACTATAACCTTTCGCTACGAGCCTAGCCTTGAATGTCTCCATATTTTCATCTGCACCTATCTTTCTCTTGAAGATCCATTTATACCTAATAGGTACAATACCTTCAGGTGGATCTACCAAGGTCCAGACTTGGTTTGAGTGCATCGAGTCAATTTCTGATCTCATTGCCTCTAACCATTTCTCAGAGTCGATATCTGATATCGCCTTGTCATAGGTCTTGGGGTCATTACCATGAGCTCCATTTCCAGTGAGGAATATTTCCTCTATATCCTCTTGTATAGTACCTAAGTATCTTTCAGGAGGACGAAAAATCCTAGTCAATCTATGAGGTGCAAGAGGTTGTGTTAGGACTAGTTCTAATTGATTGGGTTCTTCAGGTTCTTTAGCTCGTTGCTCTTGAGAGACATTCTCCTTGAGCTTAATTATTCTTCCAATGCTATCATCTTGAATGAACTATTTTTCAAAAAAAATAGCATGTCGACTTACAATCACATTGTGATCTTCCAAAATATAGAAATAATATCCTAATGACTCTTTAAGATATCCTATGAATCGAGCTCTAAAAGACTTGAACTCTAACTTGTCCGCCTGCTGTCTCTTGACATGAGCCGGACAACCTCAAATTCTGAGATGACTCAGACTTGGCTTCTTACCATACCATATCTTATACAGTGTGGTAGGAACGATTTTAGAAGAAACCCTATTGAATACATATATTACTGTCATGAGATAATATCCCCAAAGAAACTTAGGGAGATCTATGAAGCTCATCATAGAACAGACCATATCTAATAGGGTCTGATTTCTCCGTTCTGAAACTCCGTTGAGTTGTGGCGTTCCAAGTGGAGTCCATGAGAGACTATGCCATTGTCCTTAAGATAGTCTAGAAACTTCTGACTAAGGTATTCACCTCCTCGATCTGATCGAAGAACCTTAATGGGCTTTCCTGTTTGTTTTTCTACCTCATGTCTGAATTCTTTGAACTTTTCAAAGACTTCATACTTGTGTTTCATTAGAAACACATACCCGTACCTAGACATATCATCGGTAAAGGTAATGAAGTAGACATAGTTGCCTCTAGCCAGCACATCAAATAGGCCGCACACATCTGTATGTAATAGAGCAAGTAGGTCTGTGGCCCTTTCCCCATGTCCCATAAAAGGGAGCTTGGTCATTTTGTCTTGAAGGCATGATTCACAAACTGGATATTTCTCGAAAGTCAACAGACTCAATAACCTGGATTTCTCCAATTTGTTAACCCTGTCTTCTGCTATATGACCTAGCCTTAGGTGCCACAGATACCTATCATTTAGACTATCTCTAGGCCTTTTAATTCTTATGGCATTCATATTTTGCTCGATATTAAATACAGATACATCAATATGTAGCTGATAGAGACCATTAATAAGAAAACTATTTGTAACTTTATTATTTTCATAAAATATGTTACAATGGTCCTTATGAAAGCTAATCACATAGCCTTCTTGTGCTAAACATGAAACAGAAATCAAATTTCTGCTTATTGCAGGCACATAATAACAATCTCTAAGAACTAAATCTAATCCTAATGATAATCACAGAGGGTAGATTTTCACGGTCACAGCAGCAACTCTTGCTTCATTCCCGACGTGTAGGATCATATCCCCATCCCTCAGCCTCCTACTCTCCTCAAGACCCTGCATAGAAGTGCACAAATGAGCACTAGAACTAGAGTCAAGTACCCAACTAGATGCAGAGAAAACCATAAGATTAGATTCTATAATGAGCATACCACCAAAAGGACCATCCTTCTTGTTCTTCAGGATGGCCAGGTACTGAGGACAATTTCACTTCCAATGGCCGTCTGAATTGTAGTGAAAATATTTTTTCTTTTCAGCAGCCTTCTTCTTCGGTTCCGTCTTCTTCTTCTTTCCATCCATCTTCTGCTTCTTCGCAGACTTCTTCTTCTTTCCAAAAGACTTTCTCTTGGAAGAAGTCCGCTCCACAGTAAGGACTGAGCCTTTTGAACCCTTCAAAGAAAGCTCAGCCGTAACCAACATGTTCATTAACTCAGCTAAGGTACACTGCATCTTATGCATATAAAAGTTCATGATGAACTGACCATATACATCAGACAAGGACTGAAGGATCACATCAATCTAAAAATTCCTATCTAAGATGACACCGAGCTTCTCAAGATCCTTGATCATTGTCAAACAATGATCTTGGACTGACTGCCCATCATGCATTTTAGCCTTAAAAAGTCTTTGGCAGACTTGATATTTGGCTGCGTGACTTTGTTCACCAAACAACTCTTGTAGGTGAGCCAACATTTGATGGGTAGTCATAATGTTCTCATACTGGCACTGCAAGTCATCAGACATGGCACCCAACATGTAGTACCTGACTTTATTATCGTCATCCATCCACTTTTTCAGAGATGCTCTCTGTTCAGCAGTCGGACGTGCTGGCATGGCAGATGGGTCCTGGTCCAAGACATGAGTCAGTTTTTTGAAATCCAAAATAATTCTGTAGTTCCTCAACTAGTCATTGAAATTAGGTCCAGTCAATCTATGGGTGTCTAGTATTTTGGTCAGGAGGTTGGACGTAGACATATTTTCTGTAGAGAATCAAAAGTTTCTAGTTAGATTTTGTAATCAGACTTCACCAATTTGTTTAGAGGTTTCATTTTTAAACAAATTAGGCTCCCACTATTTTCTTAGATCCCTACACTCCCTAGGTAGAGATATGAAAATCTCCGTGATTAGTGATTTCTAGTGGGTGGTGCGGTCTCACTGACTGACTCACCACCTCACCTAACAGTTATTGATGATGGGTCAACCGATGAGTGGACAACTCTTGTCCAATGATTCTCTAATCATGGTACACCCAAAACTTGATCTCTAATTCATGAAGCTCACCATGTCCAGAATATTGCTCCAATCCATAGTTAAGTCAGACCCACCATTTGTACGAACTAGATTCCTGATTGGGTCCCTCACCGTATCTAGAATATTGAGCACAACCCATCCTCTAATCTGCAGCATCCAATGCCTAATGGACATGGTTGTGTCTTTCCGGTGCAACTGAGCCACTATAACCAGTCGAGAACAATCAACCCGGGAAGGACCCACACATCCATAATGGTGGAAGATCATAGACTTAATATTTCTTAGGGAGATTTGATTTAGGTCTCATTAAACTTGACTTAACATAGTCATAACAATTATGACTAACCTAGTGGCATGGGTCAGCTCGAATTGTTAGCCACCTCAAATCAGAACTGGATCGACACATATGGCCAGATAAGTGAGACCGTTGGAAGGGATATGCCATTAACTCGACAAGAACGCATTCGAGTCGAGTAGCTCTTAATTAAAAACCAGTCGATCGTATCTCCAACTTACTTTAGATAACAAATTATCGAACCAGAACCAATTGAATTAGCCTACAATCCAGGCTCTAACCACTGAGCCAAATTAGGTCTTAACTTGATCGAGTCACATCTGAATGTGATTTGACCTTGATCTAGACTTAATCCTATTAGGCTGATCAATTATTAGCTTTCATGATCCCACCTAACCAACTTTTGATTCGGTTTGATCAATCGCTAGACCTAATTAAGCTACCCAAGTCCGAACCCAATTTTATGAAAATGACTTAGATCTGAAATTTTCAGTTTTAGACCTAATTTGATTTCATATGCTTAATTCATTAATCAAGCCTTGGATTCATAAACAAAATATATAAAATAAATCCTAGAGTTTCAGGATTTAGGATTTTGCAGAAAAATAAATTTGATTTCTAATTAAGGATGAACGTGCAGCATCCCGACACGCCATAAGAACACCCCATTGAATGGGAGGAGAGGGTCTTAAACCCTACTTTATTCTTATGACTGGATAGTCATGAGGAATATCTTAATCAAAAATATTAATTTAACTACAAAACTAGTTAGATCTAACTTACATATCATATATATAATTTTAGATCTAACTTATACATGCTTTGCATACATCTCATGTATTAAAATCTGATCTAATTAGTATATTTTCAGATCTGATACATCACATGCAATATCTAAAAAAAAAGATTTAAATTAAACAATTCAATATGAAACCAATTCTAGATAGTTAATAGAACAATTCTACAACTAGTCTAGACATGCAACAGATCAATCTTATATATTAATTAAATTTTATTTTTTATTTTTTAATCTAAATATAATATTTATAATATCAAAAAAATAAAGAATAAATTAGATCTAATTTATATTTTAATCATATTAAAACATAAAACTATAAGACTATTCATAGATTAAACTACTCCTAGTCCAGTCATGCATCTCATACATGTTAGATCTAACTTAGATTTAATTTTAAATTTTTTGATTTCAGATTCTATCATATTTGATATGACATCTAAAATCTATTAAAATCAGATAAATAAAAATAAAAATTAGATCTAAAATATAGCCATCAACCTGGCTCTGATATCAATTGAAGGAAAAACTAGCTTTTTCTGCCGTAGGATCTACCAGATCTAATGAGATCTGGGGCAGAATATTTTTAAAAAAAAATTATGATTATTTTAAATCTAAAATTTATTAGATCTAATTTTTATTATCTGATAGTAAATTTAAAATTAAATCTGAAAATATGAGGAATAGAGAAATACCTCTAGGATAATTTGATTACCATTTAGATGATCGCAGCGATGTCCGAGGTTCTGATGTAGCCACGCAGTCGTCTGACCTCTATCGGTATCCACTCAAGTAGAATCTGGATTATCTTCTCTTCACAAATTTTTGTTCCAAAAATTAGATCTAGATCTGATCTGAAAGTTCTTCAAAAGACCTTCTGAAGCTGGAGCAGCAGCTTCTCGATAGATTGCTGCAGCCTACTGATCAGGCCGCCACCACGTCTTGGATTAGCACCAGATGGATGCCCAACTTCTTGAGCGTGAAGAGAGGAGAGAGAGGACCAGAGGGGGCATAGAGAGGTGGAGGGGTTTCAGGCTTTTGCTGGGTATTGTGCATCATTATTTAACCCTAGGTGCAGACAGGGTTTAAATAGACCCTGCTGCACCATGCAGTGCCACATCATTAGACCAATCAGAAAATTCCAATTAATTTTGAAAAATTTTGATTGGTGGAGTAATGTCATCTGATTACATCAGATAAGAATCCCCATAATTTCTCCTACTGTTGGTGCCAACACTGGATAAGCCCAGTGAGGTTGGCGCCCAACAGTCCAAGTTGATCAAGGCATCAGAGTTCTCATCTCATGGGACTCTGATCCTCATCCAATTGGGGCACAAGCCCAATCTGATTATGGCACCCACTTTGAGGCTGAATTTAATAGGTGGACACTCCACAAAAACTCTCCAATGATCTCTTATCAAGTGGCCTTTAGTCCAAGGTCTATGGGTCAACGTTTGACCGATGTCCGAAAATGGAAAATGGCAAGTGACAGAATTAGCAGGTGTTTGTCTTTAATTTATCTCATGAATTAAGACAAGTCTTTTCTAAGTTGGACTGGCTTCAATCAGACTGAGAGAAACCTTCTCAAGATTCTCTGGGTGAGTCAAATCATATTTGGCTCAGTCGAGATAGAAAAGATTACACGAGGAGAAAGTTAGGCTCAATCGTGTGCTAGCACGATTTTCTTGAACCTAATTAGATTTAATCCAAATCAATCGAATTGGGCCAGCTCAATTGATGATATCTAGATTCTAACTCTTATTTGTGTGATCCAGTTAGGTTCATTTCCGTATGGTAATGAGACATGTCGTGATCTCATCATCGACATCATCGAAACTCTTTTCGATGGACCAAAACTCTTCTGATTCAGACAATTAGAATGATCAATCATCAAGATCATTCTAGTTGCTCTCAAAATCTACCAGTGATATCTAGCAGTATATGGTGGCAACCCATCAGAACTGAACATGAACCTCTCGATGCAGCTACCTGTGTGATTGAGTTCCTCTATCATGAGTCCCGACTGAATTAGGGTTAAGGTGAACTCGTCAAACCCAACATCAGTCATTTGAATCAATCGATCGATCTGAGTCTGATGTGAAACCCTAATAGAAAAATCTTTTTCATTATTTCACTCTGCCATAGCCATAGGCTTAAGGACTCGATCTTTCGATCATCATAGGACTACTCCTCTCATCTATCGAGGTTGATAGATCCCATCTTGGTGCGATTTGGTTCCTACAATGAATATGCTACAGCCAACATACACCTTAAAGTTTTGAATGGCTAGAAGATCGAGTTATGATGTAGTCAAACTATAACACACTCAAAGTGAACTATTGATGTATCTCAGATCAAAGAACTAGACACATAGTTGCAGCATCGAGCTAGTCATCGATGAGAAGGTAGACTTCCTTATGACTGCTCGAGGTGGTCATGCTCAGTACTCTCATTCTCAATGAATATCTGTACTCTCACTTTGATGTCTCCACACCATAGACTCAAGATATATCTATCCTAAGAAAGCAATCGTACACCAACCTTCCGGATCGATCACCATCCTCGTGACGATCCTATGGTCAGGAGCTGTTTATGAGTTAGTTATGTAAATTCATGTCTTAAATTTTCAACTCTTGAAAATATGAATTAACATTCCTACTAACTCAAAGGATGTATCACAGACATAATGTATACAATGTGATAGTAGAATAACCCTTTTATTCATTTATAGTCAAAATTACAAATTTGCCCTTAGATTTGTACAGGAATGTATCAGTCAATCTGGCATCTGGGGCACACATCTAACAAGATCAACCTAACAGTTCGTGCTAGATCACTTAACCAAGAATCAAGTCTATTTGGTTCTCGTTAAAGACATGGACTTGACCAACTACATCTATTGTAATTGATCTAGAGAATCCTTGATCTAATCTAAGACAACAATTGATTAGATTTAGTTAATTCTCTAATTAAGTCCATCTTTAATCTAACTTAGGTCTAACCCAATTAATGGACCTAATTTTCACTAATCCATTATGTTATGGTTTGTGTCTTAGGTTCTTCAATTCATAATCCTAGAACCTAATCAAACAACTTAATTCTCAATTAAGTTTTGGCTGAGGATTGGGGTTTGGCTTTTCGAAGATAATTTTCAGGTTTGTAAAATATTTTTACAACATAGTTCTACCAACCAAGTTGCATGTTTGATTCATAATCAAAATGCAAGTGAAATAAACATTAAACTACTTTAGATCTAATCTAAACAGGTTCATATAATTGAAACAATTTCAACTTTAAACTGCGTAAATTTTCCAAACAAATATATTATGGTTCTTTGCACGGAAATTATTAACAAAGAGATTTTATTTTAGATTTAAATATCTTTTAAATCTAATAAATCATAAATTTAATCTAGATCACATCTGTTGGGTATAAAATACCCACAGCCGAAGTTCTCAGCGGGATTGACCCTTGCAGGCTCCGTCCCCAACTTCAAGCACAGGAAGATTCCGCCCGGACTCCTACGGGATCCGGGCTCCATCCCCGACTTCAACCGCAAGAAGGACTCTGCCCAGACTCCTACGAGAGCCGGGCTCCGTCGCCAACTTCAACTGCTGGTAAGCTCCGTCTGGACTCCTACGGGAGCCGGACTTCGCACATGTCTTTAACTGCAGGAAGATTCCGCCCGGACTCCTAAGGGAGCCGGGCTCCATCCCCGACTTCAACCGCAAGAAGGACTCCGCCCGGACTCCTACGGGAGCCGGGCTCCATCTCCGACTTCAACCGCAAGTAGGACTCCGCTCGGACTCCTACGGGAGTCGGGCTCCGTCGCCAACTTCAACTGCTGGTAAGCTCCGTTCGGACTCCTACAGGAGTCGGACTTTGCACCTGTCTTTAACTGCAGGAAGACTCTGCCCGGACTCCTACGGGAGCCGGGCTCCATTCCCGACTTCAACCACAAGAAGGACTCCGCCCGGACTCCTACGGGAGCTGGGCTCCATCCCCGACTTCAACTGCAAGAAGGACTCCACCCGGACTCCTACGGGAGTCGGGCTCCGTCGCCAACTTCAACTACTGGTAAGCTCCGTCCGGACTCCTACAGGAGCCGGACTTCGCACCTATCTTTAACTGCAGGAAGACTCCGCCCGGACTCCTACGGGAGCCAGGACTCCGTCCCCGACTTCAACCGCAAGAAGGACTCCGCCCGGACTCCTACGGGAGCCGGGCTCCGTCCCCGACTTCAACCGCAAGAAGGACTCCGCCAGGACTCCTACGGGAGCCGGGCTCCATCGCCAACTTCAACTGCTGGTAAGCTCCGTCCGGACTCCTACGGGAGCCAGACTTCGCACCTATCTTTAACTGTAGGAAGACTCCACCCGGACTCCTACGGGAGCCGAGCTCCATCCCCGACTCCAACCGCAAGAAGGACT
This sequence comes from Elaeis guineensis, assembly GCF_000442705.2. NCBI lineage: Eukaryota > Viridiplantae > Streptophyta > Magnoliopsida > Arecales > Arecaceae > Elaeis > Elaeis guineensis. The sequence goes on from NC_025996.2 coordinate 75,939,952, forward strand.
CCGCCCGAACTCCTACGGGAGCCGTGCTCCGTCGCCGACTTCAACCACAAAAAAGATTCCGTCCGGACTCCTATGGGAGCCGAGCTCCGTCCCCGACTTCAACCGCAAGAAGGACTCCGCCCGGACTCCTATGGGAGTCAGACTCCGTCGCCGACTTCAACCGCAAGGAAGATTCCGCTCGGACTCCTACGGGAGCCGAGCTCCGTCCCCGACTTCAACCATAAGAAAGACTTCGCTCGGACTCCTACGGGAGCTGTGCTCCGTCGCCAGCTTCAACTGCTGGTAAGCTCCGTCCGGACTCCTACAGGAGTCGGACTTCGCACCTGTCTTTAACTGCAGGAAGATTCCGTCCGGACTCCTATGGGAGTCGGGCTCCGTCCCCGACTTCAACCGCAAGAAGGACTCCTCCCGGACTCCTACGGGAGTCGGGCTCCGAGCTCCTCTTGGGCAGATGGCTAACTACCTCTCTCCGCCAGACACTCCAGCCGACTTCAGCCGGCGGACCTCCAACCCCTGAACATTGCAGTAACGGCCGTGATTCTGGTCCATTCCCTACGACAGATTCCACGCGGCTCCATCACCCCACGACCCTGCTCCACCTCCTGTGATAGATTCCACGTGGCTCCATCACTCCCTGGCAGGCCGTAATGATGGCCACGGCCCTGCTCCACTTCCTGTGACGGATACCGCACGATTCTTCTATCCTCTGGCACATCGCGACAACGGATGCCACTTCGCTTCTCGTGGCAGACTCCACGTGGCATGCCCCGATAATAGCCACGGATCCACCCCGCTACTCTCCGCAACAAACTTTTTCTGACTCTGGGCAGTCCACTGCCAGACGGTTACAGGCGTCACTATCAATTTGTTGCCCCCTCTGTCTATAAAAGGGGAACCCCAGATACGTTATTCTATAAGCTCTTGTTCTTACCTAGAAACTCTGCTAAAATTTTCGTTCGAGCACTCCATTCTTGTTGAGGCAGAGAACTGACTTGAGCATCGGAGGGTCTTGCCGAAGCAACCCCACCTCTGGTTTAGACTTCTTTTGCAGGTCCCGGGGCGACCGTGACTCCCTCACTCCAGCTTCTCCGGCGCAAGCAGATTTTTGCACCAATAGGATTGGCGCTAGAGGAAGGGGCTGTGTCCTCGCAGTATCCTTGTTCTTAAAGGAGCGCTCAACGGGACCACCTCTGATCATCTTCTCCTGGCACCTGCTCCTCCTTTCTCCACTCGGTCCTTGCTCGATGCCTCCCCGCAAGGCGTCCACGCGACGATCCATGACCTCCGCGGCTAGATCTCAGGCTCCGGCCTCACCCCCTGTTTCCCAACCTCTTCCTCCTCCTCCGACGATGGGGTCGGTGCGGAGCAGTTTGATCTGCTAGCGCAGCAGGTCAGAGGCCTCACTGAAGCTGTGCAGGCTATGCAGCAGCAGCAGCAGCCGCAGGCATCAGTGCACCTGGAAAGGGTGTCGCTGGAACACCAGAATCTGACGACGGGGCGGGCCACTTGGGCCAGCCGTCCCGTCTTTCCTGGGAAAACGAACCCGAGGGTGGAGAGCCCTCAATCGGATCATGACTCCACCCCTGGAAGATCTCTGCCCCAATTCTGCCAGAGGACCCTCGAGACTCGAAGTCGAGAGGATTTCCTGGATCGGAGACT
>NC_025996.2:75941710-76023510 GCF_000442705.2 Elaeis guineensis
TAGCTGATAGAGACCATTAATAAGAGAAAACTATTTGTAACTTTATTATTTTCATAAAATATGTTACAATGGTCCTTATGAAAGCTAATCACATAGCCTTCTTGTGCTAAACATGAAACAGAAATCAAATTTCTGCTTATTGCAGGCACATAATAACAATCTCTAAGAACTAAATCTAATCCTAATGATAATACAGAGGGTAGATTTCACAGTCACAGCAGCAACTCTTGCTTCATTCCCGACGTGTAGGATCATATCCCCATCCCTCAGCCTCCTACTCTCCTCAAGACCCTGCATAGAAGTGCACAAATGAGCACTAGAACTAGAGTCAAGTACCCAACTAGATGCAGAGGAAACCATAAGATTAGATTCTATAATGAGCATACCACCAAAAGACCATCCTTCTTGTTCTTCAGGATGGCCAGGTACTGAGGACAATTTCACTTCCAATGGCCGTCTGAATTGTAGTGAAAATATTTTTCTTTTCAGCAGCCTTCTTCTTCGGTTCCGTCTTCTTCTTCTTTCCATTCATCTTCTGCTTCTTCGCAGACTTCTTCTTCTTTCCAAAAGACTTTCTCTTGGAAGAAGTCCGCTCCACAGTAAGGACTGAGCCTTTTGAACCCTTCAAAGAAAGCTCAGCCGTAACCAACATGTTCATTAACTCAGCCAAGGTACACTGCATCTTATGCATATGAAAGTTCATGATGAACTGACCATATACATCAGACAAGGACTGAAGGATCACATCAATCTAAAAATTCCTATCTAAGATGACACCGAGCTTCTCAAGGTCCTTGATCATTGTCAAACAATGATCTTGGACTGACTGCCCATCATGCATTTTAGCCTTAAAAAGTCTTTGGCAGACTTGATATTTGGCTGCGTGACTTTGTTCACCAAACAACTCTTGTAGGTGAGCCAACATTTGAGGGTAGTCATAATGTTCTCATACTGGCACTGCAAGTCATCAGACATGGCACCCAACATGTAGTACCTGACTTTATTATCGTCATCCGTCCACTTTTTCAGAGATGCTCTCTGTTCAGCAGTCGGACGTGCTGGCATGGCAGATGGGTCCTGGTCCAAGACATGAGTCAGTTTTTTGAAATCCAAAATAATTCTGTAGTTCCTCAACTAGTCCTTGAAATTAGGTCCAGTCAATCTGTGGGTGTCTAGTATTTTGGTCAGGAGGTTGGACGTAGACATATTTTCTGTAGAGAATCAAAAGTTTCTAGTTAGATTTTGTAATCAGACTTCACCAATTTGTTTAGAGGTTTCATTTTTAAACAAATTAGGCTCCCACTATTTTCTTAGATCCCTACACTCCCTAGGTAGAGATATGAAAATCTCCGTGATTAGTGATTTCTAGTGGGTGGTGCGGTCTCACTGACTGACTCACCACCTCACCTAACAGTTATTGATGATGGGTCAACCGATGAGTGGACAACTCTTGTCCAATGATTCTCTAATCATGGTATACCCAAAACTTGATCTCTAATTCATGAAGCTCACCGTGTCCAGAATATTGCTCCAATCCATAGTTAAGTCAGACCCACCATTTGTACGAACTAGATTCCTGATTGGGTCCCTCACGTATCTAGAATATTGAGCACAACCCATCCTCTAATCTGCAGCATCCAATGCCTAATGGACATGGTTGTGTCTTTCGGTGCAACTGAGCCACTATAACCAGTCGAGAACAATCAACCCTGGGAAGGACCCACACATCCATAATGGTGGAAGATCATAGACTTAATATTTCTTAGGGAGATTTGATTTAGGTCTCATTAAACTTGACTTAACATAGTCATAACAATTATGACTAACCTAGTGGCATGGGTCAGCTCGAATTGTTAGCCACCTCAAATCAGAACTGGATCGACACATATGGCCAGATAAGTGAGACCGTTGGAAGGGATATGCCATTAACTCGACAAGAACGCATTCGAGTCGAGTAGCTCTTAATTAAAAACCAGTCGATCGTATCTCCAACTTACTTTAGACACCAAATTATCGAACCAGAACCAATTGAATTAGCCTACAATCCAGGCTCTAACCACTGAGCCAAATTAGGTCTTAACTTGATCGAGTCACATCTGAATGTGATTTGACCTTGATCTAGACTTAATCCTATTAGGCTGATCAATTATTAGCTTTCATGATCCCACCTAACCAACTTTTGATTCGGTTTGATCAATCGCTAACCTAATTAAGCTACCCAAGCCCGAACCCAATTTTATGAAAATGACTTAGATCTGAAATTTTCAGTTTTAGACCTAATTTGATTTCATATGCTTAATTCATTAATCAAGCCTTGGATTCATAAACAAAATATATAAAATAAATCCTAGAGTTTCAGGATTTAGGATTTTGCAGAAAAATAAATTTGATTTCTAATTAAGGATGAACGTGCAGCATCCCGACATGCCATAAGAACACCCCATTGAATGGGAGGAGAGGGTCTTAAACCCTACTTTATTCTTATGACTGGATAGTCATGAGAATATCTTAATCAAAAATATTAATTTAACTACAAAACTAGTTAGATCTAACTTACATATCATATATATAATTTTAGATCTAACTTATACATGCTTTGCATACATCTCATGTATTAAAATTTGATCTAATTAGTATATTTTCAGATCTGATACATCACATGCAATATCTAAAAAAAAGATTTAAATTAAACAATTCAATATGAAACCAATTCTAGATAGTTAATAGAACAATTCTACAACTAGTCTAGACATGCAACAGATCAATCTTATGTATTAATTAAATTTTATTTTTTATTTTTTAATCTAAATATAATATTTATAATATCAAAAAAATAAAGAATAAATTAGATCTAATTTATATTTTAATCATATTAAAATATAAAACTATAAGACTATTCATAGATTAAACTACTCCTAGTCCAGTCATGCATCTCATACATGTTAGATCTAACTTAGATTTAATTTTAAATTTTTTGATTTCAGATTCTATCATATTTGATATGACATCTAAAATCTATTAAAATCAGATAAATAAAAATAAAAATTAGATCTAAAATATAGCCATCAACCTGGCTCTGATATCAATTGAAGGAAAAACTAGCTTTTTCTGCCGTAGGATCTACCAGATCTAATGAGATCTGGGCAGAATATTTTTAAAAAAAAATTATGATTATTTTAAATCTAAAATTTATTAGATCTAATTTTTATTATCTGATAGTAAATTTAAAATTAAATCTGAAAATTTGAGGAATAGAGAAATACCTCTAGGATAATTTGATTACCATTTAGATGATCGCAGCGATGTCCGAGGTTCTGATGTAGCCACGCAGTCGTCTGACCTCTATCGGTATCCACTCAAGTAGAATCTGGATTATCTTCTCTTCACAAATTTTTGTTCCAAAAATTAGATCTAGATCTGATCTGAAAGTTCTTCAAAAGACCTTCTGAAGCTGGAGCAGCAGCTTCTCGATAGATTGCTGAGCCTACTGATCAGGCCGCCACCACGTCTTGGATTAGCACCAGATGGATGCCCAACTTCTTGAGCGTGAAGAGAGGAGAGAGAGGACCAGAGGGGGCATAGAGAGGTGGAGGGGTTTCAGGCTTTTGCTGGGTATTGTGCATCATTATTTAACCCTAGGTGCAGACAGGGTTTAAATAGACCCTGCTGCACCATGCAGTGCCACATCATTAGACCAATCAGAAAATTCTAATTAATTTTGAAAAATTTTGATTGGTGGAGTGATGTCATCTGATTACATCAGATAAGAATCCCCATAATTTCTCCTACTGTTGGTGCCAACACTGGATAAGCCCAGTGAGGTTGGCGCCCAACAGTCCAAGTTGATCAAGGCATCAGAGTTCTCATCTCATGGGACTCTGATCCTCATCCAATTGGGGCACAAGCCCAATCTGATTATGGCACCCACTTTGAGGCTGAATTTAACAGGTGGACACTCCACAAAAACTCTCCAATGATCTCTTATCAAGTGGCCTTTAGTCCAAGGTCTATGGGTCAACGTTTGACCGATGTCCGAAAATGGAAAATGGCAAGTGACAGGAATTAGCAGGTGTTTGTCTTTAATTTATCTCATGAATTAAGACAAGTCTTTTCTAAGTTGGACTGGCTTCAATCAGACTGAGAGAAACCTTCTCAAGATTCTCTGGGTGAGTCAAATCATATTTGGCTCAGTCGAGATAGAAAAGATTACACGAGGAGAAAGTTAGGCTCAATCGTGTGCTAGCACGATTTTCTTGAACCTAATTAGATTTAATCCAAATCAATCGAATTGGGCCAGCTCAATTGATGATATCTAGATTCTAACTCTTATTTGTGTGATCCAGTAGGTTCATTTCCGTATGGTAATGAGACATGTCGTGATCTCATCATCGACATCATCGAAACTCTTTTCGATGGACCAAAACTCTTCTGATTCAGACAATTAGAATGATCAATCATCAAGATCATTCTAGTTGCTCTCAAAATCTACCAGTGATATCTAGCAGTATATGGTGGCAACCCATCAGAACTGAACATGAACCTCTCGATGCAGCTACCTGTGTGATTGAGTTCCTCTATCATGAGTCCCGACTGAATTAGGGTTAAGGTGAACTCGTCAAACCCAACATCAGTCATTTGAATCAATCGATCGATCTGAGTCTGATGTGAAACCCTAATAGAAAAATCTTTTTCATTATTTCACTCTGCCATAGCCATAGGCTTAAGGACTCGATCTTTCGATCATCATAGGACTACTCCTCTCATCTATCGAGGTTGATAGATCCCATCTTGGTGCGATTTGGTTCCTACAATGAATATGCTACAGCCAACATACACCTTAAAGTTTTGAATGGCTAGAAGATCGAGTTATGATGTAGTCAAACTATAACACACTCAAAGTGAACTATTGATGTATCTCAGATCAAAGAACTAGACACATAGTTGCAGCATCGAGCTAGTCATCGATGAGAAGGTAGACTTCCTTATGACTGCTCGAGGTGGTCACGCTCAGTACTCTCATTCTCAATGAATATCTGTACTCTCACTTTGATGTCTCCACACCATAGACTCAAGATATATCTATCCTAAGAAAGCAATCGTACACCAACCTTCCGGATCGATCACCATCCTCGTGACGATCCTATGGTCAGGAGCTGTTTATGAGTTAGTTATGTAAATTCATGTCTTAAATTTTCAACTCTTGAAAATATGAATTAACATTCCTACTAACTCAAAGGATGTATCACAGACATAATGTACACAATGTGATAGTAGAATAACCCTTTTATTCATTTATAGTCAAAATTACAAATTTGCCCTTAGATTTGTACAGGAATGTGTCAGTCAATCTGGCATCTGGGGCACACATCTAACAAGATCAACCTAACAGTTCGTGCTAGATCACTTAACCAAGAATCAAGTCTATTTGGTTCTCGTTAAAGACATGGACTTGACCAACTACATCTATTGTAATTGATCTAGAGAATCCTTGATCTAATCTAAGACAACAATTGATTAGATTTAGTCAATTCTCTAATTAAGTCCATCTTTAATCTAACTTAGGTCTAACCCAATTAATGGACCTAATTTTCACTAATCCATTATGTTATGGTTTGTGTCTTAGGTTCTTCAATTCATAATCCTAGAACCTAATCAAACAACTTAATTCTTAATTAAGTTTTGAGCTGAGGATTGGGGTTTGGCTTTTCGAAGATAATTTTCAGGTTTGTAAAATATTTTTACAACATAGTTCTACCAACCAAGTTGCATGTTTGATTCATAATCAAAATGCAAGTGAAATAAACATTAAACTACTTTAGATCTAATCTAAACAGGTTCATATAATTGAAACAATTTCAACTTTAAACTGCGTAAATTTTCCAAACAAATATATTATGGTTCTTTGCACGGAAATTATTAACAAAGAGATTTTATTTTAGATTTAAATATCTTTTAAATCTAATAAATCATAAATTTAATCTAGATCACATCTGTTGGGTATAAAATACCCACAGCCGAAGTTCTCAGCGGGATTGACCCTTGCAGGCTCCGTCCCCGACTTCAAGCACAGGAAGATTCCGCCCGGACTCCTACGGGATCGGGCTCCGTCCCCGACTTCAACCGCAAGAAGGACTCTGCCCGGACTCCTACGAGAGCCGGGCTCCGTCGCCAACTTCAACTGCTGGTAAGCTCCGTCTGGACTCCTACGGGAGCCGGACTTCGCACATGTCTTTAACTGCAGGAAGATTCCGCCCGGACTCCTAAGGGAGCCGGGCTCCATCCCCGACTTCAACCGCAAGAAGGACTCCGCCCGGACTCCTACGGGAGCCGGGCTCCATCTCCGACTTCAACCGCAAGTAGGACTCCGCCCGGACTCCTACGGGAGTCGGGCTCCGTCGCCAACTTCAACTGCTGGTAAGCTCCGTCCGGACTCCTACAGGAGTCGGACTTTGCACCTGTCTTTAACTGCAGGAAGACTCCGCCCGGACTCCTACGGGAGCCGGGCTCCATTCCCGACTTCAACCACAAGAAGGACTCCGCCCGGACTCCTACGGGAGCTGGGCTCCATCCCCGACTTCAACCGCAAGAAGGACTCCACCCAGACTCCTACGGGAGTCGGGCTCCGTCGCCAACTTCAACTACTGGTAAGCTCCGTCCAGACTCCTACGGGAGCCGGACTTCGCACTTGTCTTTAACTGCAGGAAGACTCCGCCCGGACTCCTACGGGAGCCGGCTCCGTCCCCGACTTCAACCGCAAGAAGGACTCCGCCCGGACTCCTACGGGAGCCGGGCTCCGTCCCCGACTTCAACCGCAAGAAGGACTCCGCCCGGACTCCTACGGGAGCCGGGCTCCGTCGCCAACTTCAACTGCTGGTAAGCTCCATCCGGACTCCTACGGGAGCCAGACTTCGCACCTGTCTTTAACTGTAGGAAGACTCCACCCGGACTCCTACGGGAGCCGAGCTCCATCCCCGACTCCAACCGCAAGAAGGACTCCGCCCGAACTCCTACGGGAGCTGTGCTCCGTCGCCGACTTCAACCACAAAAAAGATTCCATCCGGACTCCTATGGGAGCCGAGCTCCATCCCCGACTTCAACCGCAAGAAGGACTCCGCCCAGACTCCTATGGGAGTCAGACTCCGTCGCCGACTTCAACCGCAAGGAAGATTCCATCCGGACTCCTACGGGAGCCGAGCTCCATCCCCGACTTCAACCATAAGAAAGACTTCGCTCGGACTCCTACGGGAGCTGGGCTCCGTCGCCAGCTTCAACTGCTGGTAAGCTCCGTCCGGACTCCTACGGGAGTCGGACTTCGCACCTGTCTTTAACTACAGGAAGATTCCGTCCGGACTCCTATGGGAGTCGGGCTCCGTCCCCGACTTCAACCGCAAGAAGGACTCCTCCCGGACTCCTACGGGAGTCAGGCTCCGAGCTCCTCTTGGGCAGATGGCTAACTACCTCTCTCCGCCAGACACTCCAGCCAGACTTCAGCCGGCGGACCTCCAACCCCTGCACATTGCAGTAACAGCCGTGATTCTGGTCCATTCCCTACGACAGATTCCACGCGGCTCCATCACCCCACGACCCTGCTCCACCTCCTGTGATAGATTCCATGTGGCTCCATCACTCCCTGGCAGGCCGTAATGATGGCCACGGCCCTGCTCCACTTCCTGTGACGGATACCGCGCGATTCTTCTATCCTCTGGCACATCGCGACAACGGATGCCACTTCGCTTCTCGTGGCAGACTCCACGTGGCATGCCCCGATAATAGCCACGGATCCACCCCGCTACTCTCCGCAACAAACTTTTTCTGACTCTGGGCAGCCCACTGCCAGACGGTTACAGGCGTCACTATCAATTTGTTGCCCCCTCTGTCTATAAAAGGGGAACCCCAGATACGTTATTCTATAAGCTCTTGTTCTTACCTAGAAACTCTGCTAAAATTTTCGTTCGAGCACTCCATTCTTGTTGAGGCAGAGAACTAACTTGAGCATCGGAGGGTCTTGCCGAAGCAACCCCACCTCTGGTTTAGACTTCTTTTGCAGGTCCCGGCGGCGACCGTGACTCCCTCGACTCCAGCTTCTCCGACGCAAGCAGATTTTTGCACCAATAGGATTGGCGCTAGAGGAAGGGGCTGTGTCCTCGCAGTATCCTTGTTCTTAAAGGAGTGCTCAACGGGACCACCTCTGATCATCTTCTCTGGCACCTGCTCCTCCTTTCTCCACTCGGTCCTTGCTCGATGCCTCCCCGCAAGGCATCCACGCGACGATCCATGACCTCCGCGGCTAGATCTCAGGCTCCGGCCTCACCCCCTGTTTCCCAACCTCTTCCTCCTCCTCCGACGATGGCGGTCGGTGCGGAGCAGTTTGATCTGCTAGCGCAGCAGGTCAGAGGCCTCACTGAAGCTGTGCAGGCTATGCAGCAGCAGCAGCAGCCGCAGGCATCAGTGCACCTGGAAAGGGTGTCGCTGGAACACCAGAATCCGACGACGGGGCGGGCCACTTGGGCCAGCCGTCCCGTCTTTCCTGGGAAAACGAACCCGAGGGTGGAGAGCCCTCAATCGGATCATGACTCCACCCCTGGAAGATCTCTGCCCCAATTCTGCCAGAGGACCCTCGAGACTCGAAGTCGAGAGGATTTCCTGGATCGGAGACTCCAAGAGATGAACCGATGGATTGAAGAACTCCGTCATGCTCCCCCCGCTTATGGTGAAGATATTTGCACTGACCCTCCCTTTTCTAAATGATCATGCAGGAATCGATCCCGCCAAACTTCAAGCTCCCCCAGTTCGAAAGCTACGATGGACTTCGGACCCGGTTGATCATCTGGAAGCCTTTCGGACGATGATGCTGCTTCACGATGCTCCCGATGCCATTCTATGCCGAGCCTTCCCATCCACCTTGAAGGGAGCGGCGAGAAATTGGTACTCGGCTCTGAAGTCGGGTACCATCTTTTTCTTCGATCAGATGAGCCACCAATTCATGGCCCATTTTGTCAGTAGCCGACGCCCCCGGAAGGATTCGGAGTCCCTCATCAATATCAAGCAGAGGGAAGGGGAGTCCATCCGGGCCTACATCAACCATTTCAACATCGCGGTGCTGGAGGTCCGGAATTTGGACCAATCAGTCGCAATGGCCGCTCTGAAGGGCGCCTTCAGAAGAATGACCTTTTGTTCTCCCTGGAGAAGAAGTACCCCAGAGATTTTGCTGATTTGTTGGCTCAGGCTGAAGGGTACGCCCGAGCAGAAGAAGCCTTCAAAATGAAGGATGAGGAGGCCGCGAGAGAGCGGCAGGCGGGAGACTCGAGTAAGCCCGCAGTCGAAAAAAGGCCGAGGGAAGCTCGACCGCGTTCTCGATCCCCCCTGGGCACAAGTGCCCCATACTCCGCCCAGGGTACGCAGGCAGAGGAGTCCGGATCGTAGGGTTCGATGGGGCTCCCCACCGGGGAGGTTTCGCAACTACGCCCCCCTCAATGCCTCGAAGACCCAGGTACTGATGGAGGTCAGAGAGTAGCTTCCTAGGCCAGAGAGGATGCGCACACACCCCGGGAAGCGCAACCCCAACAAGTTCTGTCTCTACCACCGCGACCACGGCCATGATACGGAGGAATGCATCCAACTCCGAGGCGAGATCGAGGAGCTCATCTGGTGAGGTCGACTCGACAGGTTCATCCGACGCCGGCCTGAGGGTAGAGAAGATCGGCCAAGGGCCCTGCCGCAACCTGAACCGCCAAGGAGGGAGGAGCAGCCCGGAGATCGGCTTCCAATCGGGACCATCGACTCCATCACCGGAGGGCCTCAAGGAGGAGCAGACCTTCGGCAACCATGGAACTCGGGAAACCTGTAAATGTATCGCTTACGATTTCGCTTGAAATCTAAATTCCTTTCGACTTGGCATGCTCCTCCCATTTGGCATGGATTTGTCACGACTGGGTATAACCCCTTCAAATAATTAAAACAAAGTTATGTTAGGGACGGGAGGAGAACCTCATCCTAACATAACTAAAATGAAAGTCCGATTATCTTGAGATCGGATTGGGGGAGAGGCCTTACAACGCCCTAATGTGCCCCCACGACCATGTTAGGAATAGGAGGAGAACCTCATCCTGACATGAGCAAAGTCAAAGGTCCGGTTCTTTTAGACTGGATGGGGGAGAGACCTTACAAGTCCTAATGTCCCCCACAGCCATGTCAGGAATAGGAGGAGAACCTCGTCCTGACATGAGCAAAGTCAAAGGCCGATTCTTTTAGACTGGATGGGGGGAGAGGCCTTACAACGCCCTAATGTGCCCCCACAGTCATGTCAGGAACAGGAGGAGAACCTCGTCCTGACATGAGCAAAGTCAAAGGCCGGTTCTTTTAGATCGGATGGGGGGAGAGGCCTTACAACGCCCTAATGTGCCCCCACAGCCATGTCAGGAATAGGAGGAGAACCTCGTCCTGACATGAGCAAAGTCAAAGGCCCGGTTCTTTTAGACCGAATGGGGGGAGAGGCCTTACAACGCCCTAATGTGCCCCCACAGCCATGTCAGGAACAGGAGAAAAATCTCGTCCTGACATGAGCAAAGTCGGAGGCCCGATTCTTTTAGACCGGATGGGGGGAGAGACCCTTGCAATGGCCCTTATGTACCCCCATGGCCCCGTTGGGAACAGGAGGAGAATCTCATCCTGACGGTGACGAAACCCGACCGCCCGACAAGATCGGATGAAGGGGAAAGACCCCTCAGCGGCACCTTCACACTCCTACGCAACCCCGCAAAAAGCGAGGGGGGGCCTCACTCGAAAAAGAAGAGAGAAATTAAAGAGGAAGAGCGACGAGCTACGTCGGAAATAGATGAAGGATAAACCACACCAAAGACCTAAGAAACCTCATCTCAACAAAGACAGGAAGTTCTTACCAAACACCCCCGGCCTCTAAGAAGGCTCTCGACACAGGTCAAGAAGACAGCGACGTCTCCAAAGTAATGCGGAGTTCGGACCACCAAGCTCAAGCCCGCGGCCATGAACGACGAGGAAAGCAAACCAGCATATCGACGACTGGGCGCCTCCCGACAATGTCAACGTCGGACAAGTCGAACGGCGAGAGAAGTTCGACGGATGACAATTTCATACAATATGCGGACGAGGTAATACAAAACCTCCTTTTTATTTTATTTGCGAAATATACACCACAAAGCCCAGAAGGCCAAAGGAAGAAAAGAAAAACGACAAAAGCGGGACAAAACAACAAAAGGGAAAGTGTATCATGAAAAGACAGAAGGACAGAAAGAGCCCTAAGGAGGCTCTGCTCCTTCCGACCTAGAATTATCTGCTCCACCCCTCATCCAGGACTGCCTTAGATTTTTAATTTCTTCTTCTAGCTCTCTCCTTTTCAGCAGCGCATCCTAGAGCGCCCGACGAAGTCGCTGGCTCTCGGTCTCCGCCTCTCGATGCCTCTTTCTCAGGACCTCAGATTCTGCCTCCGCGTCCATGACGGCCTGCTGCTCGTATGCCAGCTGAATCCTCAATTGCTGCAGCTCAACCATCCTTTTCTCAAGGCGACAGAGAGCCCTTCGATGGTTCCTCTCAGGGACTGGAGTTCATTTGAATCTCGGGCAGAAGTCAGCTGAGCCCTGTCAGCCAGCTGCCCCTGAAGACGGGCGACTTCGTCGGTCACCACCCTGAGTCTCCCTTTATACTCCTCTACCTGCTTGCGCCAACCGGCCCGATGCACGTCGTAGCTCACTTCGGCATCCTGAAGCTGCTGTCGAAGGTCGGAGACCTTCTTCGACCACTCCCGATCGCCGTTGGCTCGGACCAAAAGTCGAGACGAACTTCCTTCCAGCCGGCCGATCTTCTCCATCGCAGCTGACAGTTCCACCCTAAGAGCACTGATCTTGGCAGCTTGAGCCCAAATTCGATCGCTGGCGCTCTTTTTGCATTCCTCGAGCTCCTTCGCGAAGTCTGCCTTCCTCCGACTATACTCCATGATCTCCTTCACGTGGAGATTCCGAAAGCGGGTGGCCTCCACGGTGGCTTCAGAATGACCCTCTCTCAAACTGCGAAGTTCGCCTTCCATCTTCTTTGACCTCTTTGTCAAGTGAAGGACTTCCTTCTTCAGCCGCTGGATCGTCGCCTTTAGCGGAATCCCCAGGGGCAGGGGAAGTGCTTCAGCAGGGCACTGCCATCGAAAGGCAAAAGCGTCAAGACACACCTCATCGCAGAAAGAAAAGCAGAGAGAAGAAAGGGAGGAGGGAGTAGCCACCCACGATAAGAAATTCAACTTTATTGATTGAATGATTCTTGAAGACAAAAAGGAAAAGAAAAATTATGGAAAAATAAAAATACAAGGTCGGAGGTCTCAGACCTCAGGGGCAGGGGTTGGAGAACTCGACGTCCCTGGAAGGGGGCTGCGGTAGCGGTGGTAGCGGGTGAGGGACCGGCCTTGTCTTCAGACTCCTCACCCAGAAAGCTGAGGTCGAGCTCCGAGAATTTACTGGCCACCTTCTCCTGGCAGAGCTCGAACTCCTTGATGAATGCCTCCTGACCGAATTGAACGTTCAGGTCCCTCATCTCTGTGGAGGTCTTGAATTCCTCTACCGCAAGGACCCTGGCCTCTGAGACCAAGACTGGAATCTGCTCAGCCAAGTTGGCGACCTCGGCCTCCGCCTTTCTCACCGTCTCCTCCAAGGTCTGCTTCTCCTCCTCTCGGACTTGTTTCTCTCTTTCCAGGGCCTCTTGGAGGACGACCACTTCGGCTGCCTTTTCTTTAAGGCGAGCGGCCTCGACCCGACAGCGCTCCTCCACCTGGACGGCGTCCCTCCTCGCCTGGTTCGTCGCCTCGATATTGGTGAGGAGCTGGTGCCCAATCTGCAAGGGCGACAAGGGGATCAGAATGGGGGCCGAATAGCCGGCTAACAGAAGATTTGTTTACCTCGAGGAAGGACCCTAGGGAGTCCCAGACCCGCTGCTCAGGATCGGCGCGGTCGATCCTCTCGATGACTTCGGACAGGATGCAGCCGTCGATCAACCGCCTGATCAAGTCCCTGTCGTTAAAGGGATTCTCCGGCTCCTCTTCGGAATAGAGGAACTCGTCCGCGGTGGCTCGGTGGCTACTCACCCTGTGGGCCACCGACTTCCTTCTCTCCCCCCTCTCGACTACGGGCGCCTCCATGGGGTGGACCCCCGAAACGGGAGCCCCAATCGGTGGACTCCTCGAAGAAGCCCGGGGGGCCGTAGGTTCGGCGTTCGAGGGAATGTCGATCGCTGGATCCGCCTGAACGGGCGCGGCCAAGCTCGACTCCTCCGCCCTGGCCCTCTTTGCCGATCCGAGGGCCGCGGCACCCTTTCTTTTGTGGGCCTTGAGGCCCCTAGCGACCATCCGTGCTACTTCGACGTCCATTTCTTTAAAAAAAAAAAAAAGAGAGAAAGAGAAAGAGGAGAGAGATCAGAAATCAGTAATAGAATGAAAAAGGAGTGGCACAAAAAAAAAAAAGAAGAGAAAGAAAGAGAGAAAGAAAAGAGAAAGAAGAAGGACAGGAGAAAAAGAAGAGAAAGAAAAGATGAAGTACTCGCAGGATCTTGGGGGCTCAGGCCAATGTTGAACAAAAATTGCTCCCTCAAAAGGTTGGGAAGGGAAGGGGTGGAATAGGCAAGAAGCTTCCGGGCAGCCTGGAGGTCATCCTCCCCCAGGCTGGGGGCCCGACGGACAGAATCCCTCAGAGAGCCCCAAGGGGGCAGGCCCAGCCTCAGGGTCGGGCAGTGGACGAAGAGGTATTTTTCTTCCAGTTGTGGATTGAAGAGGGGGCACCTTTCAGCAACCCCTTCTTGCCGAACTGAGGAGAGAAATACCACCAGTCTTTCATCGAAGGATGATGCTTGAAGGTATAGAAGTACCTAAACAGAGAGAGGAACGGTTGGACCTCGACTACATGGCAAAGGGAGAGAAACCCTATCAAAAACCTAAAAGAATTCGGAGCAACATAAGCCAAAGAGATGTCTAAGAAGAAGAAGAGGGCGACAACAAAGGACGGAAGCGGAAGCCAGAGTCCGGCACGGAATGCCTCCTGATACAAACAAAAATGATCGGGTGGGGGAGTGCTAGCCCGATCGGAGGGGCCAGACAGCCCCAGGTCGTACTCCGGAGGAACTCCATACTGAACCCTTATAAGAAGGAGTTCATCCAGAGTCAGGGAGTATGGAATGGCGCCCGACGCAAAAATCGGGTGAAGCCCAACCCCAGATGCGGGTGCATCTACAGAACGAGGGACCTGGGGGGTTGAGGCGGAAAAACTCTCAGAACCGCAGGGAGCGGAAGAGCCGGAAGATATTTCAAATAACTTCGAATGAAGACTCTAAAGATCCCGAAGAAGACGGATAGGACAGGGGACAGGAGGCCAGAGGAGACTAACTCAAAGGAATACAACAAAAAAAAAAATGGCAAAAAAAAGGCCCCTAAGTGGCGGGAAGAAAGATGAAGGTTCTGGGACTAACCTAGATCACTCAGAGGGATGTAGAGGGGCGAGGACAGGGACGACTCGAAGGGCACCTATGGCCGAGAAGATGCCAACAGAAACAGGGCTCTCGAAGGAAGGGCAGATACTGGTAGAACTCTGGAGCGGAATAGGGCCCCTAAAGGTGGAAGGATGGGTTTAAATAGACCCTAGGATCCGACGCCATAATGATCGCGAATCCCCCCAGGTCGGCCCACGCTCGACACGTGTCCCACTCGCCACGGCAGGCGGCTAAAAGCAGCTGATGGTTGGCAGGGCCATTAGTGCACCGTACCTGGGCCAGTATACCAGCAGAAATTTCGAAGGGTCCCTTCGTATCGTTCTGATTCGAAAAGACTCCAGCACGCGCACATTTAATGCCAAAATATCTGGGGGCGGTCGTGCGCAGGATTCGAGGGGACAACTTCAGCTATGCCAATCTCTCTGTACTTCTTTCATTCGAAATTCAAACTCGGAAGTAGCGGGATTGGTGTTGGGTATAAAATACCCACAGCCGAAGTTCTCAGCAGGATTGACCCTTGCAGGCTCCGTCCCTAACTTCAACCGCAGGAAGATTCCGTCCGGACTCCTACGGGAGTCGGGCTCCGTCCCCGACTTCAACCGCAAAAGGACTCCGCCCGGACTCCTACGGGAGCTGGGCTCCATCACCAACTTCAACTGCTGGTAAGCTCCATCCAGACTCCTACGGGAGCCGGACTTCGCACCTATCTTTAACTGCAGGAAGATTCCGCCCGGACTCCTACGGGAGCCGGGCTCCATCTCCGACTTCAACCGCAAGAAGGACTCAGCCCGGACTCCTATGGGAGCCGGGCTCTGTCCCTGACTTCAACCGCAAGTAGGACTCCACCCGGACTCCTACGGGAGTTGGGCTCCGTCGCCAACTTCAACTGCTGGTAAGCTCCGTCCGGACTCCTACAGGAGCCGGACTTCGCACCTGTCTTTAACTGCAGGAAGACTCCGCCCGGACTCCTACGGGAGCCGGGCTCCGTCCCCGACTTCAACCGCAAGAAGGACTCCGCCTGGACTCCTACGGGAGTCGGGCTCCATCCCCGACTTCAACCGCAAGAAGGACTCCGCCCGGACTCCTACGGGAGTCGGGCTCCGTCGCCAACTTCAACTGCTGATAAGCTCCGTCCAGACTCCTACGGGAGCCGGACTTCGCACCTGTCTTTAACTACAGGAAGACTCTGCCTGGACTCCTACGGGAGCCGGGCTCCATCCTCGACTTCAACTGCAAGAAGGACTCTGCTCGAACTCCAACAGGAGCCGGGCTCCGTCCCTGACTTCAACCGCAAGAAGGACTCCGCCCGGACTCCTATGAGAGCCGGGCTCCGTCGCCAACTTCAACTGCTGGTAAGCTTCGTCCGGACTCCTACGGGAGCCAGACTTCGCACCTGTCTTTAACTACAGAAAGACTCCACCCGGACTACTACGGGAGCTGGGCTCCGTCCCCAACTCCAACCGCAAGAAGGACTCCGTCCAGACTCCTACGGGAGCCGGGCCCCGTCGCTGACTTCAACCGCAAAGAAGATTCCGCCCGGACTCCTACGGGAGCCGAGCTCCGTCTCCGACTTCAACCGCAAGAAGGACTCCGCCCGGACTCCTACCGGAGTCGGGCTCCGTCGCCGACTTCAACCGCAAGGAAGATTCCGCCCGGACTCCTACGGGAGCCGGGCTCCGTCCCTGACTTCAACCACAAGAAGGACTCCACCCGGACTCCTACAGGAGTCGGGCTCCGTCGCCAGCTTCAACTGCTGGTAAGCTCCGTCCGGACTCCTACGGGAGCCAGACTTCGCACCTGTCTTTAACTGCAGGAAGATTCCGCCCGGACTCCTACGGGAGCCGGGCTCCGAGCTCCTCTTGGGCAGATGGCTAACTATCTCTCTCCACCAGACACTCCAGTAGACTTCAGCCGCGGACCTCCAACCCCTGGCACGTTGCAGTAACGGCCGCGATTCTGCTCCATTCCCTGCGGCAGATTCCACGTGGCTCCATCACCCCACGATCATGTTCCACCTCCTGCGATCGATTTCACGTGGCTCCATCACTCCCTGCAGGCCGTAATGATGGCCACGACCCTGCTCCACTTCCTGTGATGGATACCGCATGATTCTTCTATCCTCTAGCATGTCGTGATAACGAACGCCACTCCACTTCTCGTGGCAGACTCCACGTGGCATGCCCCGGTAATAGCCACGGGTCCACCCCGCTACTCTCCGCAACAAACTTTTTCTGACTCTGGGCGGCCCACTGCCAGACGGTTACAGGCGTCACTATCAATTTGTTGCCCCCTCCGTCTATAAAAGGAGAACCCCAGATACGTTATTCTATAAGCTCTTGTTCTTACCTAGAAACTCTGCTAAAATTTTCATTCGAGCACTCCATTCTTGTTGTGGCAGAGAACTGACTTGAGGTCAGAGGATCTTGCCGGAGCAACCCCACCTCCGGTTTAGACTTCTTTTGCAGGTCCCGACGGCGACCGTGACTCCCTCGACTCCAGCTTCTCCGGTACAAGCAGATTTTTGCACCAACAACATCTAATAAATTTATGATTAAAGATAGATCTATACGAACTAGGACAACCTTTGCACTGTAAGGGATAAACCGTACGCAGGATAACCTACAGTTCATGATTGATCTAAAAATTTTAATTTCAGATTTAACAATCAGATTATAAAGTAGATCTAATCTAAGAAATAATCTAAGCATGTATAAATAATCATGTAATAAACAACCTAGGCTCTGATACCAATTGAAGGAACAGATCTAGGATTTCAGGATTAGATCTTGAAACTTTTTTCAGATCAGGCAGCGAAAAATTAAAATAAATCAAAATTTATCTTATAAAACTAGAGAATTCTAGATCTAAGATCTTATTACATAATTATTACATGGTATTAAATCAAAAATTAAAATATAAAGAGTAAGAACTACATGTTGATCATATCAATATGTTTCTATGCTACATCTAATGTATGTAAAATATAATAGATCAGATCTATTACCTTACAAGTTAGATGTTCTAACTTTGCTGATCTGGACTTGAGGATGATGTTGCAAGCCACAAATGCATCCAATCTCTAGGAGTCATCCACACGAGCCCACGAATCACGATCAGAAGTCCTGATCCAAAAAATCAGCACAGTATGTTAGTACTGTGCTGATCCTTCTTCAATGGTCGATCAGATGCCTTTTTCTTCTTGATTTGGATTCTTTCAAAGATGAAAAATAGGAGAAGGAGTTTTAGATATGAGACACTCTCAGAAAACTCACAGATGGAGGAAGGAAAGAGGTGAACACAGCAACCCTAGAAGAAGACCCTCTTCTTCTTCTTTTTACTCTAACCCAAACACTTAGTTTTGTATCTATTATATCTCCACGCCCTAACACTCTTTCTTCCTGATTTTAATATGCCCCAAAGATCTCTCAATGATCTATAATCCATAAAAATTTTAAGAAGAAATTCATTTTAAATAATGAGATATGAAGAATCTTTGTCTAGGTCAAATACCTAGTCAAGGAAAATTCAAACAGGGCAAGACAAGTGGTGCCCAACTCATGGGTGCCCCCTCCTTCTTTTTCTACCATGGATCACCAGAAAAGGGTGCACAATATGTGTTATAAATGCAATAAAAATCCTAGAAAAAATTTGGATAAAATAGTGCCATAAGGAAAGAGTTTTGATTTTCTAAAATTCTATCTCATAGAATTTGAAATCCAAACTAATTCCTACTTTGATTTGATCCACAACCACATTCCATATAAGAGAGAAAGAGTGGAAAGCTTTGGGCATGCATGAAAGCTTGGGAGAGAAGGTTTTGTCGCACAAAATAAGAGAGAGTGGGCATGGGGGGCTAAGGTGGTGCAAGGTGGAATCCTAGTCTTACTAGGATTCAATCTATGATTTGTTCAAAGTTGGTTTTTTAAACCAAATCAAACCAAAACCAAATCAATCTAATTAAAATAGGTCTTAACTCAATTAAAACCTAATTTAATCAGATTAAATTAGATTTAAATTTGATTTAATTTTCTAATCGAATTAGAAATTAGGTTGACCCAAGTCCTAATTGAACCAGGACTAATTTTTCCTTGCACTTGGCTTATCCAATAAATCAATTGGACTTGATCCAATCAAGCCCAAACTAAATCTAATTAAATTATATTCAATTAGACTTAATCTCAGCTCATTGCTTAATCAAATTAAGCCAATTAGTAATCGAATTGCTAATCAATCCTCCTGTAACACTTACACTAGGTTAAATGTCAATCGTATTGATCATTTAATCCTAGAATGATTCTTAATCATTGATCAACCATCCTATCGGATCGTGAACTTTAATGTGTGTAACCTCATAGATCTGAACATAAGTTGGTATCATAGGAATAAATTTTTATACCAATCGAAGTGACCATCTAGCAATGGTACCCAACGGTCGGATAGGTCGAATGCGTAGAACAACATCCTTAGAACCCATGCGGATATAGTTTCCATATAATTCATCCCCTTGATCAAAATGCTCATAGGATACCTCAGAGTTCAAATGTCAACTTTGATCAGGTTGTCCACATTGTATTTCAAAATATCAAATCCATCTGATGGATTACCCTGGCCAAGGTTTTGCTAATTTGAAATACAGCGACTCATTCTTCTCCAACTCTTGGAGTGGTCAATCCCATCTTGATCACACTCTGACTTCGCAAGTATTTAACTATGCCCAGAAGCCTTCCATCACTGAATTAGAAATTCAGTTAGTCCAGTACCAAAGCACAGTGAGTTGCTTGTAAGTCACTGAGGCAATCTCAGATCTAAGGGACACTTATACCTATATCCCATCAGAGACATTCTCGATAGTAGAATGCTCTGGAGTTGATCACGTTCAATGATGATGTACCCTTATATCTCATCTGTATGCCATACCAGTGTCTCCACACTCCTTGATTAAGAGGACAACCAACCCATATGACCTACAGCGACCTATGCTCGATAAAAGCTGTCGTCCTTATTAACAGCCTATCATTTGGTCAGAACAGTTTTAAGAACTAATCAATAAATCTTCTCTTTATCGAACCTAAATAGTCCTAAGGACTTCATCACAACAACGGAGTTTATTAGAAGATGAAAACTTATGATAAAAATGTCAAAAATATATTTTATTTATTAACAAATCAATTACAATACAAGGTTGCTCAACCATCAACAGATTAACGATTGGCTTTTGAGACATATTTTTCAACACTGTCTTGTTATACTATGATAATACTGGAGCCATTGCTCAAGCCAAGGAGTCGAGATCCCATCAGTGCACCAATTATATTCTGCACTATTATCATCTTATTCGGGAGATCGTGGATCGTGGTGATGTCGACCTTCAGAAGATCGATGGAAGGGAGAACCTAGGTAACCCATTTACTAAAGCTCTAGAAATCAAGGAGTTTGATGACCACAAATCGAAGATGGGTATACAATACTGTACCGATTGGCTTTAGTCCAAGTGGAAGTTGTTGGAAAATATATCCCAAAGCCAATCGTTAGATGATTGTGCTCATTTTGTAAACTGTATATGAATTTTTATTAATAAAAATTATTTGATATTTTCATTACAAATTAACTATCTTTGAACTCCTGTGTTGTAATGAAGTCCTTAGGACTATATATATTAATCAACAAAGGAGGATTTGTTATTAAGTCTTTAAAATTATTCGTGATCAAATGATACACTATTACTAGGATGATAGTGATATCAAGTGTAGGTCATTGTATGCCATATGAGATGGTTGTCCTCTTAATCAAGGAGTGTGAAGACACTGTTATGGCATGCAGATGGAATGTAAGAGTACATTCACATCGAACGTGACCATGTGCCGAGCACTCTGCTGTCAAGAGTAGCTTGTGAAGGGTATGTGTATAAGTGTCCCTCCGATCTAAGACCACCACGGTGACTTATAAGCAACTCACTATACTTTAGTACCAGACTATCTGAGTTTCTAACTTAGTGATGAAAGAATACTAGGTGCAGTCAAGTACTTATTAAGTCGGTGTGTGAGTCAAGATAGAATTGACCCCTCTGAATTGGTAAGAGATATGCATCAGTGTATTTCAATTTAGTAAAATCTTGGTCAGGATAATTCATGAGATGAATTTGAAAGGTTGAAATACAATATGGTCGACTTAATTAGGATTGACAGTTAAACCCTAAGTCATCTTGAGCATTTGGATCAAAGGGATAAATTATACGGTAACTATACGCCAGTAG
Organism: Elaeis guineensis; assembly: GCF_000442705.2. Classification (NCBI taxonomy): domain Eukaryota; kingdom Viridiplantae; phylum Streptophyta; class Magnoliopsida; order Arecales; family Arecaceae; genus Elaeis; species Elaeis guineensis. Next base: position 75,962,457 of record NC_025996.2, read on the forward strand.
ATTCTAGAAGGTTGCTGTGCAACACTTCGATCCATCCGGTCATCGGGTCATCATTACTAAATAGTTACATCGATTGGTATAGAAAGTTGCTCCTATGCTACCAACTTAGGTTCAAACCTATGAGGTCACACACATTAGAAGATTTGGTTAGATCTGATGGCTGAAGAGTCCAATTAGATTGTGACTCTAGTGAAGAGTCCTACTTGGACTAAGACTATGTGGGAGAGTCTCACTGGGACTGAGACTCTATCATTTATGAAGAATTAATTAATAACTAGATTACTAATTAACTCAATTTGATTGAATAAAGAGCTTTGGAACAAGTCTAATTGACTTAGATTCAGTTCGACTCAAATTGGGATAGATATGATCAAACTCGATTACAAAGAAAATTTGATCCTGATTCGATCAGGATTTGGACTCGATTAATTTTTAATTGGATTAAAAATTTGATGAGATATTTAAATTTTTAATTAGATTAAGTTCATTTCTATCAGTGATTTCAATTCAAATTTGATTTTGATTAGAATTGAATTAGAAATGAAGAGTCTAAGTCAGACTAGGACTCTATCCTTATCTTTTGTGCCACATCTGGATCCATACCAATTTCTCTATGCTTAATTGGATTTGGATTGTGATTTTTGGTATCATGAGAGAAGATCCAATAAGGGTGGTTGGCTATAACTGATGAGTCATAATATTATCTCTTGCCTAATTCGAATGCGATCCAAATTAAAGATAAGATGCGGACTAGGAAAGAGAATTTTCGTATATGATATATTGTTGGAGTCATATTATTTTTTTTTATTTTTTTTAAGAAATCCTTTAGTGTGTGAGACTCCAAATTTTTTTTTCACATCTTCATAATTTTTTTGGAATTTTTGGGGATGCCAAAAAGAGGTTTTGGTGTTGATTCATGACATCCTTTCTTGGAAAGTCCTAATTCCTAGTCTATAAAAAAGAGACCCCTCTCTTGGACATCCCATGATCAATTTTCTTATAGATTTTTTATTTTTGGAGCCTCTTCTCCTCCTCCTCTCTTCCTCCTCTAGATCTTCTATCACTTTGGAGTGTCCAAGATGCTTGTAGAAGAAGAAAGAGGTCAGCTGTTAAAGTTGTCTGCAGATTAGCATCTTCGAGCCCCTAATCTATGCCAGTCTTCACATAGATTTTTTTATAGAGACTAGATGATTTCATGTGGCTGCAAGTGACCTGAGAAACATCTTCTCCAACTATTGGATTAGAGGAGATCAAGATTAAAATTTGTTTGGTAACGATCTCTAACTTATTTTGATTCCTATGGTAGATCTAATAGTTAGATCTAAAATATCAGCATCGATGAGATCGATTGATTTTTATTTTCAGATCTAAAGTATATATTTTTTATATCAAAGATCTTAATGTGGTAGTCTAAATTAGATCTTATACATATGATTAAGATTAAATTATTTAATCTATTATTTTCACTGCATAAAATTTTTAATTGCATGTACTGTACTACCACAAATTTTCTTCAACTGGTATCAGAGCATATTTGATTTAGATCTGAAATTAATGTATATGTGATGCATATTTGATTTAGATCTGAAACTACATATATTTGATATATGAAACTAGGTTTAGATCTGAAACAGTTTCAAGATCATAAGCCATTAAATGCATGCAATGAAACATAATCTAAAAATCATTTTTAGATCTAAAATTATATTGTTGCATGTGGGTATGGGTTGGACAAATTAGGTCTAAGTGAACAAACTACAATTAGGGTCTAATTCATTAGATCAGGCTAGAACCCGTCTTCGATTTTGAGCAGTTGATTGAACCTAATCGATAGATGATTGGGATTAGATCAAAGGGGCTCAAAGTCGACTTTAGTTGTAGTTGGTCGCATCAATTCATATTTTGATATGAGTTGATTGACTTAAGATCAAATTTAGCTCAGTCGTTTGGGCCCGTCTCAATAGGTTAATCTAATCAATTCTAATCGATCAATTTGGTATCTAAGGTAAGTATTTAGATGGTGGTTATTTAATTGGTTCCGTTATCTGATCTAACCTATTTTGATTGGTGTCTAAGAAAAGCAATGGGGGACCCCCATGCATCTTAACTTACCTGGCCATCTTGGGAGATTCAGTTTCATATTAAGTTACTTGTTGACTCGAGTTCACCCATGCCAGCTAGGATGGTTAGACATATTGATGTGCTGACCTAATTTAATCAGTCGAATGTCAGGTCTGCTGATTTAGAAGAGACCTAAACTCAAATCTTCTCATTAAATATTAAGTCTAGTGGTCTTCTATCATTGTAGAGATGCGGGTACCTTCCTGTCATTGATCGTTCTCGACTAGTTACAGTGGTTCGATTATATCGAAAAGGTACAACCACTTTATTAATATTTGATGTCCCAGGATAAAGATGGGGTTGGGCCCAATAACTATTGGGTGAGGATCCCAATGACGGCTTTGCATCAGTTGGTGAACGATGGATCTGACTTAACTAAGGAATGTGCCAATAACTTTAGGTGAGGCCACAAGACTTAGAGATCAAGCCCATTGATCTTGCTTAGTGAAGCAATGGACAAAGTATTGTCGCTCATCAGTCTGTACCCACCAATAACTATTAGGTGAGGTGTGTATAGATTAATGGGACTGCAGTACCCACTTGAAATCGATCGCGTATAGATTTTCGTTTTTCCATCTGAAGAATGTGGGAGATTCGAAAAAATAGTGAGAGCCTTTATTTATTTTTAAAATCTCTAGAACAAATAATTTTATAAGTATAAAATCTAACTAGAAACTATTCTTTCTACAGATAATCATGTCGAGTTCAAACCCCTTAGCCCGAATCCTTGATACAAATAGGTTGACCAGCATCAATTACAAAGACTGGCTCTAAAATTTAAAAATTATTCTCAATTTTGAAAAACTCATCCTTATCATCAACCAAGAAGCACCTGCATTACCTGCTCGCCCATCTGCTGATCAATGAGCTAAACGAAAAATGGGTAGTTCAAAGTATGTATTTTTAAAATTTTACAGTGGAATAATAAAAAATTAAATATTTTAATCTTCTAAATATACCTTAGATCAGATCTGAACTATCATTAAGGATCTATGATATAAAAAATTTATATATAAAATTTGATATATAATAGAAAATTGCATCGATCACATCGATGCCCAGAATCTGATCTGACTTTTAGATTATATCGGTAGAGTTCAGAACTTATCACCTTTTCATGGATCGATGATCTCTACTGCTGGTAAATATGGTATAAAACTCTCACTGATATCGAGCAATCACACAGGTCATCCGACCTCTATAGATCGTCCACTCGAAGCTTTGATCGGATCTTCCTTCGCAGGAGTGCTAGCTCGCATCGAAGGCTCTGGATGGCTGATCCAAGCTCCTTTCTTTGAATCTCTCAGACTCCTCCAGATCAAAAGATGAAGCTTTAATAGGAGGTGGTGGTGTGGAAGATTGGATAAGACTCACTCTTGTATTTTTCTTCTCACAAAATCTAGAGATGAAACCCTAGAACCCACAGATTATGTCGAGAGGAACAACACTTCCTCTATTTCTCACTCATGGAAGCCCAACCCACTCTCAACTTTTTACATCCTTTCTCTCAAGATTTTTATGCCAAAAATTACTTCTAATCTCACACAAAACTGATCCCTTTTAAGGTTGGCGTCCCATGGAAGATAAGGATAAGAATAAGGCAGTTTCGATTCAAATTCAAGTGTTGGTTGATCCTTATCACCAATTCAAATCAAATTTGAATTAAATTTTGAACCAAACTTTATCTTTATCTTATAAACTCAGAGAGGGATTAACCAACATCAGAATAATATAAAAAATCTTATGCAAAAATACTTTATGTATGGAGAAATGTGGTGGTGTGAAGAAGAGAGTCCAACTCAATTTGAACTCTAGATTTTCATTCAAATTCAAACCAATTTGAACTCAAATTTAAACTAACCAATTTCTAATTCAAAAAAACTCAGATGAGAATATAGGAAAGGCTTCTAGGCATGAGAAAAAATTATATAAAATATTTCTTATGTGAAGAATAAGATGGCACAAATAAAGGAGGTGTAAGGGATTCGAATTCGAATTATTTTTCTCATTCATTAGATTCTTAACCCAACCAAATTAGATTAAATCCAATTAGACCATTAAACCTAATATAATTAGGTAGTAAATAGATTTAATCAAATTTTAATCAAATCAAAAATTAATCAAGCTCAAGTCCTAATCATATCAGGAATCGAACATCCTTAGCGATTAGGTCATCTCATAACCTAATCGGATCAAATCAAATTAAATCTAATTCAATTAGATTCGATCCAAATCTTAATATTAATCAAATTGAATTAATTAGCAATCTAATTACTAATTAATCTTTTATAATTTATCAATAATTAATAAATTAATTTATTATAACTTTTGCATAGGATTAATCATCAATCGAATTGACTATTTTACCCTAGAACGATTCTTAATCGTTGATCAGCCATATAATCAATCAGAAATTTTTTTTGAGTGTGACCCTATAGATTTGAACCTAAGCCAGTAATATGAAAATAATCTTCCTATACCAATCAAAGCGACTATCTAGCAATGATACCCGACGTCTGGATAGGTCAAAAGATTGCAAAGCATTATTCAAGAACCTATTAGCATATGGTTACCGTATAATTTATCCCTTTGACCCAAATACTCAAAGTGATCTAGAGTTTAATTGCTAACCCTGATATGATCATCCATATTATACTTCAATTTTTAAAATCTATCACATAGATTATTCCGACCAAGATTTTACTGAATTGAAATATACTGATATATTAACTCCTACTTATTCGGAGGGGTCAATTCCATCTTGACTCACACACCGACTTTGCAAGTACTTGACTATGCCCAGAAACTTTTCATCACTGAATTAAAAATTTAGATAGTCCGATACCAAAGCATATTGAGTTGCTTGTAAGTCACTGTGGTGATCTCAAGTCGGAGGAACACTTATATCCATATCCTTCGTGACCTACTCTTGACAGCAGAGTGCTCAGTAATTAATCACATTTAGTGAGATGTACTCCTACGTCTCACTTACATGCCATGCCAGTGTCTCCACATTCTTTGATTAAGAGGACAACCAACGTACATGGCACACAAGGACCTATACTTGATATAGCTATCGTCTTAATAATAGTATATCATTTGGTCATGAACTTAAGGTTTAAGGACCAAACGATATATCCTCCTATATGAATCAAATAGTCCTAAGGACTTTATCACATAACTAGAGTTTAAAATGAGATATACATAATGATGAAAAAATAAATAATATTTATTAATTCAACAATTCATATACAATTACAATGATAAGCACAACCGTCAACAGGCTGATGATTGGCTTTGGGACAATTCCCAACAACTCCCACTTGAACTAAAGCCAATCGAAACAGTATCGTATTCCCATCTTTGATTTGTAGTCTTCAAACTCCTTGACGTCGAGGGCTTTAGTAAATGGGTCGGCCAGATTCTCCTTTCCGTCGATCTTCTGAAGCTCGACGTCACCTCGATCTACGATCTTTCGGATCAGGTGGTAGTGGCACAGAAAGTGCTTGGCTGCTGGTGTGACTTTAATTCTTTTACTTGAGCAATGGCACCAGTACTGTCGCAGTACAACAAGATGGGGCCATCAAGGGAGGGTGCCACTCCGAGCTCGTTGATGAACTTTCATAGCCACATAACTTTCTTTACAGCATCGGATGCCATGATGTATTCCACCTCACAAGTAGAGTTGGCCACAGTGTGCTGCTTGAAATTTTTTCAGTAGATTGCTCCACCATTCAGGATATAAATATATCCCAACACGCTCTTGCTGTCATCATAATCCGACTAAAAATTGGAGTCTGTAAATCCCATAAGTTTTAAGTCAGATTCTCCTTAAATAAGCCACTGATCCTTAGTATTTTTCAAATACTTAAGGATGGTCTTTACGACCATCCAATGATTCTCACCTAGATCGGACTAGTATCTGCTCACTACTCCTAATGAGTATGCCATGTCCGATCGCGTACATGTCATGATGTACATAATTGTTGGGAATAGTATTCCAAAGCCAATCGTCAGCCTGTTGATGGTTATGCTCATTTTTGTATATGTACATGAATTATGAATTAATAAAAATTATTTTGGTATTTTTCATCACAAAATATTTCATCTTCTAATGAACTCCTATGTTGTGGTGAAGTCCTTAGGACTATTTAGACTCGACAAAGGAAAATTTATCGTTTAGTCCTTAAATCTGTTCGCGACCAAATGATACATTGTTACCAAGGATGACAATATTTATCAAGCATAGGTCGTTGTGTGCCATATAGGTTGGTTGTCCTCTTAATCAATGAGTGTGGAGACACTGGTATGGCATACAGGTGAGATGTAAGGGTACATCTGCACTGAACGTGACCGACTCCGGAGCTATTTCTGCTGTCAAGATTTACTCTGATGGAATATGGGTATAAATATTCCTCCGACCTGAGACCGTCACGGTGACTTGCAAGCAACTCACTGCACTTAGGCACTAGACTACCTAAAATTTTAATTCAGTGACGGAAGGCTGCTGAGTGTAGTCAAGTACTTGACTTATCGGTGCGTGTGTCAAGATGGGATTGACCACTCCAATTTAGAAGCTGTGTACAGTCGTATTTCAATTTAGCAAAACCTTGACCATTGTAGTCCTTGTGAGGAGTCACAGGACTGTTTGAGTTGAGCACGATTCGGATGATCTGATCAGGGTTGACAGTTTAACCCTAAGTCATCCTAAATATAGGGGTCAAAAGGATGAATTATACAGTAACCATATTCATGTAGGTTCTGAGTGTTGCGATTGTGACTCTTCGACCTATCCGAACGTCGGGTATCATTGCTAGATGGTCACTTCGATTAGTACAGGAATTGGTTCCTGTGCTACCGGCTTAAGTTCGAACCTGCGGGATCACACACATTAGAGGTTCCTATCTGATCTGATGGCTGATGTAGAATCTTATATGTTTGGAACTCAGTGATCGAGAATCAGGATTCTCTGATCATGAGTTTCACACATTATGGATACCGGAGTCAAGAGTCCCACTGGTTGGGACTTTTCAATCAGGATTACATATCGATGAATTCTGATGCCCGATTGCCCATCGGATTTGGACTCAGTATTTATGCGAGGTTTAATTAGTAATTTGATTGCTAATTAACTCAATTTGATTGAGTAATTATTTTTGGATCAAGTCCAATTGAATTGGATTCAGTTGGGTTTGACCCGATTAGGTTAAGAGTTGACCTAATCGTTGAGATGGTTTGATCCCTGATTTGATCAGGGGTTGGGCTTAGTCAATTTTTGATTTGATTAAAATTTTATTGAGTCTAATTAAGTCTAATTAAGTTAGATTTAAATTAGTCTAATTGACCTAACTTATTTGGTTCAATTAGGTTGGTTTAAATAATTAAACCACCTTGACCCAATCTTCATGTGCCACCTCACTTCCATTGCACCCATTTGAATTCATGAGAAGAAACTTTTCATGAATTATTTTCTCATGCCAAGCCCTCTCCACGCCCCACTTTAATGTGCCAAATGAATGGATAAGGATGATTGATTGGCCATTCAAATTCAAAATAAAGTTTGAATTTGAATGGGCAATCAATCTTTGCACCTTATCTCTTTTTTTACGCTCCATTTATTACATGAAAAAAGGTTTCTCATGAAATCACTCCATGCATAATTTAAGCCATGCCTCACGCCTTTAGTGGATAAGGGATGAGTTGGTGTCCATTTGAATTCAAAATTTGATTTGAATTCAAATATGCAATTACTCATCTTTATCCTTTCTTTTGGATAAGATGTTTGACGTTGTTATAAAAGGAGGAGAAGAGTGGGGCATGCAAAAAAAAGATTTTTGAAGAAAAATTTTGGGGTGTGAGAAGTCTTGTGCTGAGAAAGAAGTCCATATCCTTCCAAGAGGAAAAGAAAGAAAAGTGGGTGCAAGGTTTCCGGTGAGTTCCTAGAGTTTTAGCCTGGGGTTCGGAAAGTGAGAAAGTGAGCTACGAGTATCGTGAGCCTACAAAATCTCAAGGAGATCTTCAACATCCTCTCAAGCACATCTGTTGATAATCCAGAGCATCCGAAGAATCGACAGACATCTATCGAAGGAGTTCGATCAGCATCGACCGTCAAAAGGGCTCTACAACGAGCTAGCACTCGTGAGGAGTCGATCAGATCGGGAGCTTCATGTGGATGATCTACAGAGGTCAAACATGCTATGTGACTGCATCATGATGATCAGACTCTTCCAACGGTGATCAGATTGCGACGATCTACTACCCGCACAAAGGTATTGTGTTCTGAACACATTACAGTAAAGTGTTTACTATTCGAATTTGAATTTCAAATTTAAATGCATGCATGATATATATCATATTTAGATTCTAGTGTAGGATAAATTTATATTAATTAATTAGATTAATTAATATTTTTCCACTATAAAATCATAATTTTAAAAAAGTTTTAAAATTACCATTTTACCCTTGCACTGAATTTCCCCACAAATGGTATCAGAGCGGGTTCTTAGATATGATATATATATTTGCATGCGTAAATTAAGTTATAATCTAAAAGTTTAAATTTAAAATTTGAAATTCAAAATTTAAAATTTGAAATTTGAAAGTTGTTCGAAATTCAAAATTCAAAAATTTGAAATTCAAAATTTGAATTTTGAAATTTGAAATTTGAAATTCGAAATTCAAATTCAAAAATTTAAAATTTAAAATTTGGTTAAAATTTCAAATTTAAAATTCAAAATTTAAAATTTAAAATTTGAAATTCAAAATTTGAAATTCAAAAATTTGAAATTTGAAATTTGAAATTTGTTTGAAATTTGAAATTTAAAATTTAAAATTTAAATTTTAAATTTTAAAATTGATATATTTAGATATACTTGATCCAAGTAGCAAGTAATCGAATTGGGTTGGTTGCCATGGCCGTCCGGTCATAGGAGAAAAGTAGGGTTTAAGACCCTCTCCTTCCATTCGATGGGGTCTCCTATGGCGGTAGGGGTGCCGCTGCAATTATATCCCATGCAGATGAAGCAGCGAAAGAAATTAATTGTATAGGTTCAATTATGAAATTTATCATGAATGTGTTAGATTAGATCTAAAGAATATTTATAATATATTTTGATTGAGTTATTTTCTATTATGTAATTAGCAATAGGATTGCTATTTATGAAATGTGCTGATCTATTTGTGAAATGAGTCAATATATTTGGTGAACAAAAAATAAAACCTTTCAAATTTAAAAATTATTTTCAAAATGCTAAACCCTGACCCCTCAGCCCAAATACTTAATTAAAAGAATTAAGTATTGTCTAGTAGGTCTAGAATTGTGAATTAAAACCTAAGACAATTGCATAAACTTGTGGGTCAATGGGTTAGATGGATTAGGTCCATAATTGGGTTAGACCTAAGGTTAGCTTAAAGAAATGGACTAAATTAGAGTAATTGGTCAAATCTAATCAAAAGTTGAATTAGATTAGGTCAAGAATACTCTAGACTCAACTCCAATAGTTATAGTTGAATGGATCCATGTCTTTAACTAGACCAAGATGGACTTAATTCATGGCTACGTGGTGGAACCCTATTTACTAAGTTGATCAAATTAAAACTAATGAACCGGTTGGTGTCTAAGGTAAGTTTGACAGTTTGACCAGTGGTTTTTAAGCGGAAGCTACTCGTAGTGATTCGATCTTTGACGAGTTAATGGCTTATCCCCACCACTGATCTCACTTATCTGGCCAACCTGGTGAATTAGATTTTGATTAGATCACTTGGTGATTAGGGCTCACCCATGTCATTAGATAAATCAGTTTGACTGATTTAAGTGCTCCTAATGCCAGCTATAATTAAATCTTTTTTTAATCTGACTTGGTGAAGTCAGTGGGAGGATTGAAATTGGCTGGATATTTTTTTCTCATCTATCCTTTAATAAAATCCTCAAATATTATTAGATCCCTAAAAATGATTAAGTTATATTGATAACTAAGTCATAGCCTCCCATTAAGTGAGTGATAATGAGTCCATTAGTTTAATAATCATTGGAGGCCCAAAGGCCTGGTGCTTATTGACTAATGGAATTATCATTCATAATATGATAATTTGGTTTGAGTCTTTCTGATGGTGGTCAGGTTGGCCGGCCAAAGTCGGGCCTGATCATTTATTGGTCGATTCACCAAATCAAATCATGTTAATGGTTGGACCTAACCAGATCTTTTAGTGGAGGCCAAAGCCTACTGATTAGATTCTGGGGCAAAATCAATTACTAGAAGTTGTTTAGAGAAACAACTGGTTATGAACCTACCCATAGATGCACATGGGTTGACCAACCAAAGTTGGGCTCGTGTGTAGTCTGTGTGGATTCTAGTACCCACTAAGGAATTAAAGTAATTCCTCGAATTGGAGGTTGAGGCTACCAGTTCGTAAAAATACTGAGAGAAACTTTAGACTAAAGTCCAAGTCTTTAGTATTTATAATTTATGTACTAATAGAGGTCTGGTTTTTCTTTATGCAGCTATGGCCACTACCCTGTCCCTCCAGTCATTATTAGATAATGACAAGCTCATGGGACCTAATTTCGATAGCTAGTATCGAAAATTAAAAATCATCCTTGAGCATGAGCGGATCCTTTATGTAGTAACGGATCCGGCACCCGAGGAGCCAGCCCCAAACGTTAGAGGGACGGTCCGAGATACTTATCAGAAGTGGCTCAACGATCGCACCACCATTTGGTGCATTATGCTGGCGGCAATGAATGATGAGTTCAGCCACAGGTTCGAGAACGTCCAACCATAGGAGATGCTTCAAATGTTGAACGACTCCTTTGGCATGCCTGACGACGTTGAAAGGCACAAAACTAGTGCTATTTCAATGCTCGGATGAGGGATGGAGCCTCAGTCACTGATCATGTACTGTACATGATCGAAATGATTGAGCGCCTAACTAAACTGGGCTTTCCTCTACACGAGCAGCTCGGTAAGGATGCGATCCTTAATTCATTGCCCAAGTCCTTCCTCCCCTTCCTTACTCATTTTTGGATGACAAAGCCTGCAGTGAACTGCCATGGTTTGTTGGGGTTGCTGCAGAACTTTGAGAAGGATCACCAGCTCCATAAGGAGTCAGAGAATGTTGTGGGAGGGTCTTCTTCTGGTCATCGACCCTTTAAAAAAAGAAAAAAGAAGAACAAGAAGAAGAAGAATAAGAAGGTGCAGCTGCATGCTGGGACATCTGCACAGGGTCAGACCAAGAAGCGAGAGCCCGACCAGAGCCAGGCGGAGTGCTTCTTTTGCAAGAAGCAGGGGCACTGGAAGAGAAATTGTCCTCTATACATTGCCTCTCTGGACCGAACAGGCTGAAGAAGAAGCAAGGTACTTATATGATAACACCTTGCAACTTTTTCATTTATGATACTACTACCTAGGTATTGGATACCAGAAGTCCTTATCATATTTGCAATTTGATGTAGGGTCTGCAGGTCAGTAGGAGATTTGATGAAGGTGAGAGATTCCTGAACATTGGAGATGGAAGCAAAGTTCCAGTTCTAGCATTAGGAATCATGAACCTTGTAATCAATTCTCGAAACGTAATTCTGAGTGAATGTCACTATTGTTCAAGCTTTTTATTAAATATTATTTCTGTAGGCCTTTCGGCCATGAACGGTTATCAATTTTTAATAAAAAAAAATATTTGCAATATCATTTTGAATGGTGCTACAATATTTGTTGGACAACTTAATAATGGAATTTACTTTCTATCACAACCTGTTAATGTGGTTCAAACCTCCGGTAAATGCCTTAGAATAGATTATGTGTCAGAAGTCTACCTTTGGCACTATAGGCTAGGTCATATCAATAAAAATAGATAAACAGGTTGGCTCAAGAAGGAATTCTTGAAGTATGTGATTGTGAATCACTTCCAACCTATGAGTCCTGTCTTCTTGGTAAAATGATCAAGTCACCTTTTACTGGAAAAGGTGAACGAGCCAGTGAACTCTTGGATCTGGTACATTCTGATGTATGTGGATCCACGAGCTCAAGTGCAAGAGGTGGATATTTCTACTTCATAACCTTCACAGATGACCTATCGAGGTATGGGTATGTCTATTTAATGAAGCATAAGTCGAAGTCATTTAAAATGTTCAAACTATTCCGAAATGAGGTAGAAAAATAAATTGGAAAGTGTATTAAAACTCTTCGATCTGATCGAGGAGGTGAATACCTTTTCAATGAATTTTTGACATATTTAGGAGAAAATGGGATTCTCTCTCAATGGACTCCTCCTGGAACACCACAGCATAATGGTGTGTCAGAAAGGAGGAATCGGACCTTGTTGGACATGGTCCGATCCATGATGGGATTTGTAGGTCTGTCGATCTTTCTCTGGGGATATATGCTCGAATTGGCTTGTTATCTTCTAAATAGGGTTCCGAGTAAGTCTGTAACCAAAATGCCATATGAGTTATGGATAGGACGTAAGCCAGTACTCTCGCACCTTAGGGTTTGGGGGTGTCAGGCTTATGTTAAACATTTAATTACGGATAAGCTTGGACCTAGGTCTGACAAGTGTAATTTTATAAGGTACCCAAAAGAGACCAAAGGGTATTATTCTACCTAGCTGATGAGCAAAAAGTGTTTGTCAGCCTTAAGGCAATCTTTTTGGAAAGGGAGTTTCTTGGTGAAGGGACTATTGCCTCTAAGGTCGAACTTGACGAAATTCGACAGGTGAAAAATCCGACGCAAGTTGCTGAACCTGAACCGGATTTGATTAGATCAGATCCGGAGCCCATTGTTCAAGCACCCTTAAGGCGATCTGGTAGAGTACCACATCAACCGGACAGATACTATGGTTTCTTGGTCCGAAATGATGATCCTATCGTACTTGATGAAAACGATGAGGATCCGATCACCTACATGGATGCAATGCAGAGACCCGACTCTAAGAAATGGCTAGAGGCCATGAAATCCAAATGGAGTCCATGAAGGTCAATGATGTGTAGACATTGGTTGACCCACCCGAAGGAGTAAAACCCATAGGGTGTAAGTGGGTCTTCAAGAGGAAGAGGGGCGCAGACGGAAAGGTGGAGACCTATAAAGCCTGTCTGGTTGCTAAGGGATACCGTCAACATTATGGTATAGACTATGACGAGACATTTTCTCCTGTGGCAATGCTCAAATCCATTCAGATTATGCTTGCGATAGCTGCCCATCTGGACTATGAAATCTGGCAGATGGATGTGAAGACAGCTTTCTTAAACAGAGAGCTGGATGAAGAGGTGTATATGATACAACCTGAAGGATTCACATCCACAGATGAGTCTAAGGTGTGCAGGCTACAGAGTCCATTTATGGACTTAAGCAGGCATCACGGAGTTGGAACATACGTTTTGATAAGATGATCAAGACGTATGGCTTCGTTAAGAACGGAGAAGAGCCATGCATTTATAAGTGGGCTAATGGTCCAGTAGTAGTATTTTTGTATTGTATGTGGATGATATTCTCTTAATCGAGAATGATGTCCCTGCATTACAGGGAATAAAGATTTGGCTGTCGTCACAATTCTCCATGAAGGATCTGGGAGAAGCTTCCTACATCCTAGGGATGAGGATCTATAGGGATAGATCTAAAAGGTTGCTTGGTTTATCTCAGTCCACGTATATTGATATTATGCTGAAGAGGTTCAGCATGGAGAATTCCAAGAAAGGCTATCTTCCGATAGGCCATGAAATTTCTCTCTCGAAGAGAGATTGTCCGACAACATCTCAAGAGAGAGAACGTATGGGTAGGATTCCATATGCTTCGACAGTGGGATCTATCATGTACGCCATAACATGTACACAACCAGATGTGGCATACTCACTAGGGGTAGTGAGTAGATACCAATCTGATCCAGGAGAGAATCACTAGAAGGTTGTTAAAACCATCCTGAAGTATTTAAGAAATACTAAGGACCAGTGGCTTGTTTATGGTGAATCGGACTTGAGACTTATAAGGTTTACAGACTCTAGTTTTCAGTCTGATCACGATGACAGCAAAAGTATGTCGAAATTTATTTTTACCCTTAATGGTGGGGCTATCTGCTGGAAAAGTTCCAAGCAGCACACAGTGGCTGATTCAATTTGCGAGGTGGAGTATGTCGCTGCATCAGATGCTGCCAAAGAAGCAGTGTGGCTGAAAAAATTCATCACTGAGCTCGGAGTAGCACCCTCCCTTGTTGGTCCAGTTCTGCTCTACTGTAACAGCTCTGAAGCCATTTCTCAGGCGAAGGAACCAAAGGCACACCAGCGAACGAAGCATATTCTGCACCGCTACCATCTCATCCGAAAAATTATGGATCGAAGTGACGTCGATCTTCAGAAGATCGACGGAAAGGAGAACCTGGCTGACCCATTCACCAAAGCCATTGCAGTGAAGGAGTTCGATAACTACAAGTCGAAGATGGGTATTAGATACTACACCGATTGGCTTTAGGCCAAGTGGGAGATTGTTGGGAATAGTATCCCAAAGCCAATCGTCAGTCTGTTGATGGTTGTGCTCATTTTTGTATATGTACATAATTATGAATTAATAAAAATTATTTTGGTATTTTTCATCACAAAATGTTTCATCTTCTAATGAACTCCTATGTTGTGGTGAAGTCCTTAAGACTATTTAGACTCGACAAAGGAGGATTTATCGTTTAGTCCTTAAATTTGTTCGCGACCAAATGATACGTTGTTACCAAAGACGATAACGTTTATCAAGCATAGGTCATTGTGTGCCATATAGATTGGTTGTCCTCTTAACCAATGAGTGTGGAGACACTGGTATGGCATACAGATGAGATGTAAGGGTACATCTACACTGAACGTGATCGACTCCGGAGCTATTTCTGCTGTTAAGATTTGCTCCGATGGAATATGGGTATAAATATCTCTCCGACCTGAGACCGCCATGGTGACTTACAAGCAACTCACTGCACTTAGGCACTGGACTACCTGAATTTTTAATTCAGTGACGGAAGACTGCTGGGTGTAGTCAAGTACTTGACTTGTCAGTGCGTGTGTCAAGATGGGATTGACCATTCCAGTTTAGGAGCTGTGTACAGTCGTGTTTCAATTTAGCAAAACCTTGGCTAGGGTAGTCTTTGTGAAGAGTCTCAGGACTGTTTGAGTTGAGCACGATTCGGATGATCTGATCAGGGTTGACAGTTTAACCCTGAGTCATCCTAAATACAGGGGTCAAAAGGATGAATTATACAGTAACCATATTCATGTAGGTTCTGAGTGTTGCGATTGTGACTCTTCAACCTATCCGGACGTCGGATATCATTGCTAGATGGTCACTTCGATTAGTACAGGAATTGGTTCCTGTGCTACCGGCTTAGGTTCGAACCCGCGGGGTCACACACATTAGAGGTTCTATCTGATCTGATGGCTGATGTAGAATCCTACATGTTTGAGACTCAGTGATCGAGAATCAGGATTCTTTGATCATGAGTTCCACACATTATGGGTATCGGGGTCAAGAGTCCCACTGGTTGGAATTTTTCGATCAGGGTTACATATCGATGAATTCTGATGCTCGATTGCCCATCAAATTTGGACTCAGTATTTATGAGAGGTTTAATTAGTGATTTGATCACTAATTAACTTAATTTGATTGAGTAATTATTTTTAGATCAAGTCCAATTGAATTGGATTCAGTTGGGTTTGACCCGATTAGGTTAAGAGTTGACCTAATCGTCGAGATAGTTTGGCCCTGATTTGATCAGGGATTGGGCTTAGTCAATTTCTGATTTGATTAGGATTTTATTAAGCTTAATTAAGCCTAATTAAGTTGGATTTAAATTAGTCTAATTGGACCTAACTTATTTGGTTCAATTAGGTTGGTTTAAATAATTAAACCACCTTGACCCAATCTTCATGCGCCACCTCACTTCCATTGCACCCATTTGAATTCATGAGAAGGAACTTCTCATGAATTATTTTCTCACGCCAAGCCTCTCCACGTCCCACTTTAATGTACCAAATGAATGGATAAGGATGATTGGTTGGCCATTCAAATTCAAAATAAAGTTTGAATTTGAATGGGCAATCAATCTTTGCACCTTATCCCTTTTTTTACGTTCCATTTATTACATGAGAAAAGGTTTCTCATGAAATCACTCCATGCATAATTTAAGCCATGCCTCATGCCTTTAGTAGATAATGGATGAGTTGGTGTCCATTTGAATTCAAAATTTGATTTGAATTCAAATGTGCAATTACTCATCTTTATCCTTTCTTTTGGATAAGATGTTTGACATTGTTATAAAAGGAGGAGAAGAGTGGGGCATGCAAGAAGAAGATTTTTGGAGAAAAATTTGGGATGTGAGAAGTCTTGTGCATGAGAAGAAAGTCCATATCCTTCCAAGAGGAAAAGAAAGAAAAGAAAGAAAAATGGGTGCAAGGTTTTCGGTGAGTTCCTTAGAGTTTTAGCCTGGGGTTCGAAAAGTGAGAAAGTGAGCTACAAGTGTCGTGAGCCCACAAAATCTCAGAGAGATCTTCAACATCCTCTCAAGCATATCTGTTGATGATCTGGAGCATCCAAAGAATCGACAGATATCGATCGAAGGAGTTTGATCAGCATCGACCATCAAAAGAGCTCTACAACGAGCTAGCACTCGTGAGGAGTCGATCAGACGGGAGCTTCATGTGGATGATCCGCAGAGGCCAGACATACTGTGTGGCTGCATCACGATGATTAGACTCTCTCAACGGTGATCAGATTATGGTGATCTACTACCCGCACAAAGGTATTGTGTTCTGAACACATTACATTAAAGTATTTACTGTTTGAATTTGAATTTCAAATTTAAATGCATGTATGATATATATCATATTTAGATCCTAGTGTAGGATAAATTTACATTAATTAATTATATTAATTAATATTTTTTCACTATAAAATCATAATTTTAAAAAAATTTAAAATTACCATTTTACCCCTGCACTGAATTTTCCCACAATAATAAATCCCATTGCTGAAGCATATGAAATACTAGTCATACACTCTCTCTCTCTCGAGAAGTTGTCAGACAATCACTCTTCGAGAGAGAAATTCTTTAGCCTATCAGAAGATAGTCTTTCTTGGAATTCTCCATGCTGAACCTTTTCAGCACAATATCAATGTATGTCAACTAGGATAATCTAAGCAATCTTTTAGATCTATCTCTATAAATCTTCATCTCAAGGATGAAAGATGGAAAGGTATTCTCCTCCTTGATCAGATCGAAGAGTTTTAATACTCTTCCCAGTTTATTTTTCTACTTCACTTCGGAATCGTTTGAACATTTCAAATGAATCTGACTTATGTTTCATCAGATAGACATATCCATATCGGGATAGATCATCCGTGAAAGTTATGAAGTAGAAATATCCACCTCTAGCACTGGTGCTCATGGGCTCGCATACATCAGTATGTACTAGGCCCAAGAGCTCAGTAGCTCTCTCACCTTTTCCAGTAAAAGGTGACTTGGTCATTTTACCAAGAAGACAGGACTCACAGGTTGGAAGTGATTCACAATCACTGACTTCGAGGATTCCCTCTTGAGTCAACCTGTTTATTCTGTTCTTGTTTATATGACCTAGCCTACAGTGCCATAAGTAGATATCTGACACACTATCTAATCTAGGGTGCTTGCCAGTAGAATAGACTCTTATCGGGCTTGATCTTTTTGGTCTGACTCTGCACTGATGTCCCAGCCTGAACTTGCACCTTCTTCACTTTCTTCTTCTTGTTCTTCTTCCCTTTCTCAAAGGGTCGAGAACCAGAAGACGAACCTCCCACTAAGTTCACCGACTCCTTATGAAGTTGGTGATTCTTCTCAAAGTTCTGAAGCAACTCCAGTAACCCGTGGTAGTTCTCTTCAGGCTTTGTCATTCTATAATGAGTGAGGAATGGGAGATAAGACTTGGGCAGCGAGTTCAGTATTGCATCTTTCC
This sequence comes from Elaeis guineensis, assembly GCF_000442705.2. Classification (NCBI taxonomy): domain Eukaryota; kingdom Viridiplantae; phylum Streptophyta; class Magnoliopsida; order Arecales; family Arecaceae; genus Elaeis; species Elaeis guineensis. The sequence goes on from NC_025996.2 coordinate 75,980,524, forward strand.
CAAGCTGCTGATGCAAGGGAAAGTCAAGCTTGCTCAATCGTTCCATCAGCTCGATCTGTACAATACATGATCAGTGACAGAGGCACCATCCCGCATTTTGGCGTTGAAGATAGCACAACTAGTCTTGTGCCTCTCTACATCATCGGGTGTGTCAAAGGCATCCTCCAACACTTGAAGCATGTCTTTTGGCTGAGCCGTCTCGAATCTGCGACTGAACTCGTCGCTCATAGCAGCCAGCATGATACAGCGCACCGTGGTCCGGTCACTGAGCCACTTCTAGTAAGTGTCTCTGACTGTTCCACGTGCATTGACAGCTGGCTCCTCAGGTGCAGGGTCCATTATCACATATAGGATCAGTTCATGCTCTAGAACTATCTTCAACTTTCGATACCAGCTACTGAAGTTGGGTCCCACCAACTTATCATTGTCCAACAATGATCGGAGCGATAGAGAAGTGGCCATATTTGCACAAAGGAGAACCATAACCTAATTAGTAATTGATTCATTAAACCTAAAGATTTGGACTTTAATCAAAAGGTTTCTCCTACTATTTTATTCAAATTGGTAGCCTCTACCTCCAACTCGAGGAATTACTCTAATTTCTTAGTGGGTACTAGAATCTACTTAGACTGCACACAAGCCCAACTTTGGTTGGTCAACCCATGTACATCTAAGGGTAGGTTCATAACCAATTATTTCTCTAAACAATTTCTAGTAATTTTAATTTTGCCCCAGAAACCTAATCAGTAGGCTTTGGCCTCCACTGTAAGGATCCGGTTAGGTCCAACCATTAACATGATCATACTTGGTGTATCTAACCAACGAATGATTAAGCCCAACTTTGGTTGGCTCACCTAACCACCATTAGAGAGACACTTCCAAGTCATCATATGATGAGTAATAATTCCATTAGTCAACAAGCACCAGGCCTTTGGGTCTGCAATGATTATTGAGTTAATGGACTCATTATCAAACATCTTAATGGGAGGCTATGACTCAGTTATCTCCATAACTTTATCATTTTAAGGACCTAATAATTTTAGAGGATTTAAATAATTTAGAGGATGAGGTCAGATGAACCAGCTTATCATGATCCTCCCACTGGCTTCACCAAGTCAGCTTAAGGGAGACCATTAAAAGGGCTGGTCTAGGAGCACCTAAATCAGTCACACTGATTTACCTAGCTGACATGGGTCAGCTCGAATAGTCAAGTGATCCGATCAAAACATAATTTCACCAAGAGGCCAGGTAAGTTTGATCAGTGGGAGGGTCTGCCAAAGCTTGCCTTAGACACCATCAGAAATGACCAGGTAAGCGGGCTCCCAATTAAAAACCACCGGTCTGGTTTACCTTAGACACCAACTGGTTTAATTAGTTTCGCTTAGATCAACCTAACAGTTCATGCTAGACCGCTTAGCCAAGAATCAAGTCCATTTGGTTCTCGTTAAAGATATGGACTTGACCAACTACAACTATTGTAATTGATCTAGAGAATCCTTGACCTAATCTAAGACAACAATTGATTAGATTTAGTCAATTCTCTAATTAAGTCCATCTTTAATCTAACCATAGGTCTAACCCAATTAATGGACCTAATTCCCGCTAACCCATTAACCCAATGTGTTATGGTTTGTGTCTTAGGTTCTTCAATTCACAATCCTAGAACCTATTCAAACAACTTCTTAATTCTTAATTAAATTTTGGGCTGAGGGTTGGGTTTGGCTTTTCAAAAAATAATTTTCATATTTGTAAAATAATTTTACAATATGATTCTACCAACCATATTGCATGTTTGATTCATAATCAAGATGCAAGTGAAATAAACATGAAACTACTTTAGATCTAATCTAAACAGGTTCATGTAATTGAAATAATTTTAACTTTAAATAATTTCTTTGCAAAAAATTATTAACAAAGAGATTTTATTTCAGATTTAAACATCTTTTAAATTTAATAAATCATAAATTTAATCTAGATCATATCTAACAAATTTATGATTAAAGATAGATCTACACAAACTAGGACAACCTTTGCACTGTAAGGGGTAAACCTTACAGCAGGACAACCTTGCAGTTTGTGATTGATCTAAAATTTTAATTTTAGATTTAATAATCAGATTATAATTTAGATCTAATCTAAAAAATAATCTAAGCATATATAAATAATCATGTAATGAAGAACCTAGGCTCTGATACCATTTGTTGGAACCAGATCTAGGGTTTCAGGGTTAGATCTTGAAACTTTTTCAAGATCATACAGCGGAAGACTAAAATAAATCAAAATTTATTTTTAAAATTAGAAAATCTCTAGATCTAAGATCTTATTATATGATTATTACATAGTATTAAATCAAAAATTAAAATATATAAATATAGCATGAACTACATGTTGATCATATCAACATGTTTCTATACTACATCTAATGTATGTATTAAATAATAGATCAGATCTATTACCTTGCAAGTTAGACGTTCTAACCTTGTTGATCTGGGCTTGAGGATGATGTTACAAGCCGCACATGCATCCGACCTCTAGGAGTCATCCACACGAGCCCATGAATCTCGATCAGAAGTCCTGCTTCAGAAATCAGCACAGTATGCTAGTACTGCGCTGATCCTTCTTTGATGGTTGATCAGGTGCCTCCTTCTTCTTGATTTGGACTCTTCCAAAGATGGAAAGTAGAAGGAGGAGTTTCAGATCTGAGACGCTCTCAGAAAACTCAAGATGGAAGGAGAAAGATATGAAAACAAAAACCTAGAAGAAGACCCTCTTCTTCTTCACGTTTTTCTCTCTAGACACCCAAACTTGCATCTTTTATATCTCCAGACCTAAAGGTATTTCTTTCTGATTTTTGGATGGGACAAAGGTCTCTCAAATATCTGACTTCTCCTAAAATTTATGAAGAAACTCATCTTATATAGAGAGATATGATAGAGTCCTTGTCTAGGTCAAACACCTAGTCAAGGCTTATCCAAACATGGCAAGTTAAGGGACGCCCAACTCTTGAGCACCTCCTTCATATTTTTGTGAATAGATCACTAAAAAAGGGTGCAAAATGTATACCCTAAAACCATGAAAATTCCAAAAAAAATTTGGATAAATTGATGCAAAATTGAAAGAGTTTTGGATTTCTAAAGCTCTATCTCATAGAATTCGAAATCCAAACTTATTCCTTTTAGATTTGATCCAAACCACCTTCCATGTAAGAAAGAAGAGAGGAGACCTTTTGTGAACATGGGAGAGATTGGGAGAGGGCTTTTGTCAACAAAATAAGTGGAGATTGGCATTGAATAAGAGAGAGGGCGTGGAGAAGGATTATGTGGCGCAAGGTGGAATCCTAGTCTTACTAGGATTCTGTCTTATGACTTGTTTTAATTTGGTTTTCCAAACAAATCAAATCAAAATTAGATCAACCCAATTAAAATAGGTTTAACCCAATTAAAAACCTAATTTAATCAGATTAAATTAGATTTAAATCTGATTTAATTTTCTAATCAAATTAGAAATTAGATTGACCCAAGTCCTAGTTGAACTAGGACTAGTTTTTCCTTGCACTTGGCTTATCCAATAAACTAATTGGACTTGATCCAATCAAGCTCAAACTAAATTAATTAAATTATATTTAATTAGACTTAATCTCAACCCATTGGCTTAATCAAATTAAGCCAATCAGCAATCGAATTGCTAATAGATCCTCCTGCAACACTTGCACTGGGTTAAATGTCAATCGTATTGATCATTTAACCCTAGAACGATTCTTAATCATTGATCAACCATCTGATCGGATCATGAACTCTAATGTGTGTGACCTCATAGGTCCAAACCTAAGCCGGTAGCACAGAAATAAATTTTTATACCAATCGAAGTGACCATCTAGCAATGGTACCCGACGACCGGATAGGTCGAATGTGTAGAACAACATCCTTAGAACCCATGCGGATATAGTTTTCATATAATTCATCCCCTTGACCAAAATGATCATAGGACACTCCAGAGTTTAACTGTCAACTCTGATCAGATTGTCCACATTGTATTTCAAAATATCAAATCCATCTGATGGATTACCCTGGCCAAGGTTTTGTTAAATTGAAATACATCGACTCATTCTTCTCCAACTCTTGGAGTGGTCAATCCTATCTCGATCACACTCTGACTTTGCAAGTACTTGACTGTGCCCAAAAGCCTTCCGTCTCTGAATTAGAAATTCAGTTAGTCCAGTACCAAAGCACAGTGAGTTGCTTGCAAGTCACTGAGGCGATCTCAGGTCTAAGGGATACTTATACCTATATTCCATCAGAGACATTCTCGACAGCAGAATACTCTGGAGTTGGTCACATTCAATGATGATGTACCCTTACATCTCACCTGTATGCCATACTAGTGTCTCCACACTCTTTGGTTAAGAGGACAACCAACCCATATGGCCTACAGCGACCTATGCTCGATAGAAGCTGTCGTCCTTATTAACAGCTTATCATTTGGTCATGAACAGTTTTAAGGACTAATCGATAAATCCTCTCTTTATCGAGCTTAAATAGTCCTAAGGACTTCATCATAACAACGGAGTTCATTAGAAGATGAAAGCTTATGATGAAGATGCCAAATATATATTTTATTTATTAACAAATCAATTATAATACTTGGTTGCTCAACCGTCAACAGCTTGATGATTGGCTTTTTGGGACACATTTCCCAACAATGCCTAGGTATGCCAAGTTTCTGAAAGAAATTCTAGCTAACAAAAAGAAACTAAAAGAGCATGAGATAGTAAATTTGAATGAAGAATGCTCCATAATACTTCAAAATAAATTACCGTAGAAATTAAAGGATCCAGGGAGTTCATTATCTCCTGTATTATTGGTGATTATAGTTTTGATAAAGTTTTATGTGATTTAGGAGCAAGTATTAATCTCATGCCTTCTTCTATTTTTAAGAAGCTGGGATTAGGAGAACTACAGCCAACCACCATTACTCTTCAGCTAGCCAATAGGTCTATCAAGTATCAAGAGGTATAGTGGAGGATGTCTTGATAAAAGTAAACAAGTTTATTTTTCATGTTGATTTTATTATTCTTGATATGGAAGAAGATTATAAGGTACCCCTTATCTTAGGGAGACCATTTTTAGCTACTGGAGGGGCTTTAATAGATGTTCAACAAGAAAAATTGATTCTTAGAGTCCAAGAAGAACAAGTTACTTTCTATATTTTTAAGGTTATTAAGTATCCCAATGATAATCAAACTTGTGTTCAAATTGATGATATTGATAAATTAGTTCATGAGTATTTCATAGAAAACAGGTTTGAGGATCCTATTGAGGCTTGCATTGTCCAATCAAAAGAGGGTTCGGCTGAAGATGAAAGGCAAATGGACTGCATAAGATTATTGGAGGTTAGGTCACACATTCCATGAGCATACAGACCACGCTTTAAAAATTTAGAAAGATCGTCTACTCCTCTCTTAAAGCCATCACTTGAAGAACCACCTACTCTTGAACTTAAACCTCTTTCTTCTTATTTACAATATATTTTCTTAGAAGATTCTTCACACTTACTTATTATTATTTCTTCTTCTTTGATAGGTTTAATGGAAGAGAAGTTGTTGAGAGTTTTGAAGGAACGCAAGAGGACATTTGGATAGACCATAGCAGACATTAAAGGAATTAGTCTCTCAATTTTTATACACAAAATTCTGATAGAGGACAACTATAAGCCTACGATCTAGCCCCAAAAGAAACTCAACCCAAAGATGCAAGAAGTGGTAAAAAAGGAGGTAATCAAGCTACTAGATGCAGGTATTATTTATCCTATCTCTGATAGTTCCTAGATGGATCCTGTTCAAGTAGTTCCTAAGAAAGGTGAGATTACTATAGTTTAAAATGATAATAATGAATTGATTCCCATTAGGCTATGATTGGGTGAAGAGTATGCATGGATTATAGAAAATTAAATAATGCAACTAGAAAAGATCACTATCCTCTTCCATTCATAGATCAGATGTTAGAAAGATTAGTTGGGCATGATTTTTATTATTTTCTAGATGATTATTCTGGTTACAATCAAATTGCCATAGCACCTGAGGATCAAGAGAAAATTACTTTTACATATCTTTATAGTATATTTGCTTTTAGGAGAATGCCATTTGGTTTATGTAATGCACCAACTACCTTTCAAAGATGTATGATGTCCATTTTTCATGATATGATTGAGAATTTTCTCGAGATTTTTATGAAAGTTTTTTTTATTTTTGGGTCTACATTTGATAAATGCCTGCATAACTTATCTCTTATTTTACAAAGATATGAGGATACTAGTCTTGTCTTAAATTAGGAGAAGTATCATTTGATGGTACAGAAAGGCATAGTACTTAGCCACAAGATCTTCCATAAGGAGATTGAAGTGGATAGAGCTAAGAATGAGGTGATTGAAAAGTTGCCTCCACCTACCTCATTGAGATGTTAGGAGCTTCCTGAGTGTTGTCCAGCTATGCAACCCAAGAGGGGGGGTGAATTGGGTTTCTAAAAAATTTAACATTAATTTAGATCTATGAGGATTAAATAACAATGAGCAGGATATATGTAGAGAGTGATTTAAGCAAGGTATAGAAATTAGATGCAAGAATGCAAGTAGATAAGAAGATTTAGAAAGAGAGTAAGTAAACACAACACAAACAAACAAGATTTATAGTGGTTCGATGCCAACCTTGCATCTACATCCACTCCCCAAGCTCCTACTTGAAAATTCAAATCCACTAAATCGTATTCAATAAGAATACAATGTTGGTACCTCTGACTATAGCTATCCCAAGCTAGAATACTTATTTCTCAGGTACAAGCCAATCCAATACAATCTGATTCAAGGTTCGGACCAACTTTTTCAAGTTTTGGAACCCTTCCAAAACTAAAGATCAAGATAAAATAGAGTATGTGAGTTAATCATATGAAAATACAAATTTAGCTCCTTTAATGAGCAAATAAAACTTTAAATACACTTTATACAATAAGAGAAAGCTTTTCTGATTTTTCTCAAGGTGGTTGAAGACTTGAATGAGCTCTTGAGGGGTTGGTGAACTTGAAATGAAAGCTTCTTTAACTTCAAGAGGGCTCTTTGCTTAGGACTGAAATGAATGCTTGAAGAATCTTCCAAACTTCTCTTCTTTTTTTCTCCTTTAAGTGCCTTTATAACTTCGATAGATGGTAGAAAAAAATTTGGACTGAAATAAAGCCGTTGGAGATCACTAAATGAGCATTAAATGCAGCCAAAACGAGCTAAAAACTAGCCATTGCGGAGTTTTTCCATCATAGGGGTCGACTCATGCACATGAGTCGACTCATGGGGTCGACTTCTATGGCACAGAACAAAAATGACTGTTTTGTAATTTTGGCGTACACAACAACAGAGGTCGACTCATAGGGTTGACTCATGCACCGAGGTCGACTCAATTGGGTGTGCCAATCAAAAAAATCAGTGTGCCGTTCAGTCCCTTTTGACATGAGTCGACTCATGGGGTCGACTCAATTTTATAAATATGATTTTCTTCCAAAATACACATTCAAAATATTGAAATTGCCTCCAATAGATCACAAATCTTCTGTTCTTACTCTTGAGGCTTTCGAATCAGAACTTGATAAAATTATGATTTTGCCCTTGAAATATAATAAATCTTTTTCTAAGCCAAAATTATTAGTAACATCCTCAAATGCTTTGTAATTATCAAAACCAATTCAAGGAGCAACAATCTCCTCCTTTTTGATGATGACAAAATACTTGAGTAAAAACAGAGTATAACATATATAAAGCATTGAACATAAATTTCAAATTTATGAAGATGCATCACTTAAACATCATAGCCAGTTATTTGAATGAAATACATCATGAGTAGTTTGAAGATCAATTTGAAATTTGCTTAAAAGATCATTCGCTTTGAAGATTAAATTAAAAATTACTGACAATTTTGGTTCTTTAACACATTTGCTTTGACAATTTTGCTTATTGCTCTCGATTCTATTTCTCTATTGCTTATTGCTTGATCTCGATTTTTGATTCTTTACTCTCTCTTTTTGACTAAATCAATTAAGATCTTAAGAATTTTGAAGAGAGAAAAAAAAAAGGATAACATAAAAGATATATTTACTCTACTCTCTCTTTTTGATACCATATTTTATTTCTTTACTCTCCCTCTTTGATTATTTATTTCTCTACTCCCCCTCATTATAGCAATCATAAAGGACATATCAATTTACTCATATAGAAGATATTGCTATTCATAATATTTCATAGCACAAATATGAGTTATTTTTCATATCTCATAATTAAGACAATTCAATTGATCCCTATCATAAACATTCATTGAAATTCAAAGCATATAAATATATATATCCAAAATATGACTGAAACATAGGTGTCCCAATACATATCAGTCAACTCAAAATACAAAAGTCATGGATAACAACTATGCAAGAGTCAATCAGTCAACAAATACAAAGGCCATAAGATAGATCCTAGACATAAAAGACTAACTATTCTAGATCTAATATATATCATGGCTGGAGGCATCAGAATCAGAAGAGTCTGAGATATCATGAGGAGATGTAGGATCAAATCCATGGGCACGTCCTCGACCACGTCTGCCTCGGCCACGGGTAGAAGTATCGGCATGAGCAGAAGGGCGAGAAGATCCTGGAGCCGGAAAGCTATGGACTGTGCAAGGAGAGAAAGTCTGATGGTATCTAATTATTCCAAAGCTCTCGTCATGGACTGCATCAAGATACCAATCTGAGTAGAGACAGTCTCACTGGATCCATTGATCTCCCTCCTCAAAAAATCAAAGCCACTCTGCAAAACACCTCGAAGCCTAGCTGCCTCTGTAGATAGGTCGGAGATCTCCATGATGTTCTCTTATGGCTGGGGATGGGCTAAGATTAATACCTACCTCTGCAAATCCAAAACTCTGCCCGTCAGTCTCAGAATACATCCCTCAAGCTCTTCAAATCGTATGGACTGAGTTGTGAGCATCTGAAAAATAGTAGAGATATGAGGGATCAAAGTCTGGTCTGAGTCATCCTGAGATGTCGACCTCTGAGCAAAGACTGAGGTGGCAAACTGCTGAGATAAAATGGAGGTAATATGTTGGGATATCAGCTCAATCTGATCATCTTGAAGTCTGAACTCTGAAGGATGTACCCTGCTCCCTGACTATGGAACTGAAGCATGAAAGGTTTTAATACAATGGCGGAAGCATGGATTTCAAAGTAATTATTATGAAATCATAAAAATAAAACCTAACTCCAAGATCACCTTATCAGAAATTAAACCATATAATATGCATTAATATCAAATAAAAGATATAGAAACATACCTCTTATCGCTAAACCCTGATTTTGCTTAGTTGCCGGCAGCAATCTGTTTGGGTTTCCACAAGGTGCCCACGTGTTCACCCTCTAACGTTGATCCACACGGAGACTCGATCAACTCTCTAGCACTTATTAGAAAATACTCTGCAATTAAATTCTGATTTATCAGAATTTAAATGCAATTTGGGCAGAACCTCCTTTTTTGGCTTTGTTGTCACACTGTTGGACCTTTTTCTTCCCTTTCTTTCTTGCTCCTTGTCTCCTTAATTTTTATTCCAATTCTCTAAGTCTTTTGGAAGATTTTTGTCCTTTATCAGGACCTTATCTAGGCTAGAGAAAAAGAATAAAGAAAATTGGACAAGCAGAGCCTCTTGTAAGAAAGAAAGAAGATTTCTGAATTCCTGAGACTCCTCGGCGTGCACCCCTATTTATATTGCACGTAAAGGTGCAATCCAAAATATCTCACCCTCTTACAATTTATCTCATGCCTCTTGTCTATTTCTCATGCCCCATAAGTTAAGAAATGCCATGTGTACATCAAAATTGGGTTGAAGAGATGCCTTATTTCAGAAAGACTCTTCGATCTTAACTTACGGTGTTCAGATGAGAAGTCACGAAGCTTCTCTTATTGGTGCCATCAAACCATGCCTTTGGATCTGGAAGGAAGCCCATCCAATGGCCAAGATAGATGGTGCCAACTTGAAGAATGGCGCAAGAGATTAAGGGGCGTGGATAATTTAAAACTTATCTCCCCATTTGAAATTTCAAAGGGGCGCTTTCAAGAGGTGGCGCATGGATTTAATCCTTATCCCTTCTCTTAATTTTTCTACGATGAGTTTAATACTTAGAAGGACTCTTAGGCACCTCCTAAGACATCTGAAATACATTCGTAGAATAAAGGTTATGGAGAAAAATAGGATAGACCTTATCTAAAGGTGGCGCCAACTCCATCCATGCGCCATGTGGCTCATGCGCATGGATTTAAATCCACACGCCAAGAGAGAGACTCTTAGGCATGTGGTTCCCTAGTTTTTGGCACCCAACAGCAAGCCCAATTAAAACACTTCAAACCCACTTCAAGACCAAATCCAATTTGGCTCAAATTGGTTCTAAATTAGCCCAAATCGGAACCCGATTCGAATCTAAATGCTAGGATTTGCAACATGTGCTAGCATGTTCAACTTGCAAACATGGTTTAATCAAATTAAACCCATGATCAATTCCCTTTGTGTGTGACCCATTGGGTTCCACATCTAGCTAGCAGTGAGTCTAGGTGCAATTTAAACTAATTTGGTTAGAACACAATCTAGCCGATTTAGGTCAAATCAAGCTGAACCTTTTGATCAATCAGAACAGCTTTTAATTAATGATCGAATTAAACTCTTTAATTCGATCAAACTCACAAGATATGATTGATGTCTAGCAACGTATCATGTCTACCTGGTAGATATGAAATTTTGATGAAAATACCAAAAAATACCCTTCAGTGAAAATTACCGTGCAACTTGATCTTACGATCATCCTGCATCCCGAATATAAGTTTGGGTGTGGAAAAATGTCAAATCCAATTTTATATTCATATTTTTATTGATCAAATAATAATGATTTGATTTATAAAATATTAAAAATCATTTCTAATTTTTTCATAATGCTTTGATCAAAGTCTTCCTGAATCATTATTTGATTGAAGCAGATATGATGCGATCTCCTCTTACTAGGAGCGATCGTTTCCATATTGACCTACTCACAACCTTCATAAGCAATCCATCATATCCAGAACATCCCGTACATGATTAAATCATGAATGAGTATGATCCAAAATATGGATTCATGCTTATAAGGTTCTATGGCAGTCTTAGGTCAAAAGATTTACATGCACAATTCCCACTATAAGAAAAAATCTGTTGACATGTAGATAAGACTCCATCAGATATTCTTTAATTGGATCAATTCAGTGAATTCATTCTCTAATGAACACTTACATCCTTATATTAGTGTCATACACAAGTAATTGTGAGATCAATTACCCTCTCTGCCGAGCATACACAGGATGTACCAGTCTTACCGGAAACATTGATCACTTACTCAATGTTCCATCGACTAGGAATATTTAAAATTAGAGTTTTAAGGTTTTAGATCTCACTTGGTATGATCGCATCATAACCCTAAAACCATAGCCCTAATTTATGAGGTTCATCAAAATAAGATGTAGCATATGATGAACTAAATGCCTTTATTTATTTAAAACATCAGTACATGAGTTGTCGGGAGTCAAAAAAAAAAATCCATCTATTTATACATTTTGATTGGCTTATAGGGCATATTCCTTTCAATCTCCCACTTGCACTAAAGCCAATCTCCCTTATATTTCAACCCCATACAATCGAGATGGCGATTGAATTGCTGCTGTGGTAAAGCTTTAGTGAATGGATCCGCTATGTTGTTCTTTGTGTCTACTCGTTCAATAATAACATCTTGTTTTTCAATTATTTCATGAACGAGATGGAAGCGTCTCAAAATGTGCTTGGATTTATGGTGAGACCTGGGTTCCTTTGCTTGAGCAGCTGCTCCAGTATTATCACAATAAAGTGGTACTGGGTTCTCAATCTCAGGAACAACATCCAATTCAGTGATGAACTTCTTCATCCAGACAGCTTCCTTGGCGGCTTCACTTGCAGCTATGTATTCTGCCTCTGTGGTTGAGTCAGCTACTGTTTGCTGCTTAGAACTCTTCCAACTCACTGCTCCACCATTCAAAGTAAAGACATACCCTGAAATGGATTTGCTATCATCTGGGTCTGATTGAAAACTAGAATCAGAGTATCATTCTAGTTTAAGATCAGATCTACCATATATGAGAAAAATATCCTTAGTCCTTCTTAAGTACTTTAGAATATTTTTCACAGCCTTCCAATGATCCTCTCCTGGATCAGCCTGAAATCTACTGGCTATGCCTAAGGCATAAGCTACATCAGGCCTGGTACATAACATAGCATACATTATTGATCCTACAGTCGAAGCATAAGGAATAGAACTCATTCTATTTCTCTCTTCAGTTGTCTTAGGAGACATCTTCTTAGAGAGATGTATGCCTTGACTCATGGGTAAATAACCTCTTTTACTTTCATTCATACTGAATCTTTTCAGTATTAAGTCAATGTACTTAGACTGAGATAAGCCTAGCATCCTTTTATATCTATCTCTATAGATCTTTATACCAAGTATATAGGATGCTTCCCCCAAGTCTTTCATGAAAAACTTATTTGATAGCCATAATTTGACTGTTTGTAACATTGGGATATCATTCCCAATAAGGAGTATGTCATCTACATACAGAACCAAGAAAACTAGGGTACTCCCACTAATCTTCTTATACACACAAGGTTCATCCACATTTTTGATGAAGCCAAATTCTTTGATTGTTACATCAAAGCGGATGTTCCAACTCCTTGAGGCTTGCTTTAATCTATAAATGGATTTCTTAAGCCTGCATACTAGATTTGGTCTGTTATTTGAGACAAAACCCTCTAGCTGTGACATGTAGACCTCCTCTTCTAGAAAACCATTCAAGAAGGCGGTCTTCACATCTATTTGCCATATTTCATAATCATAGTATGCTGCTATTGCAAGCATTATCCGAATAGATTTGAGCATGGCAACAGGTAAAAAGTTTCATCATAATCAATACCCTGTTTTTGCTTGAAACCTTTAGCTACCAATCTAGCTTTATAGGTTTCTATTTGACTATCTGCTCCAATCTTTTTCTTATAGACCCATTTGCACCCAATAGGGTTTACCCCTTCTGGTGCATCAACCAAAGTCCATACTTTGTTGGTGTACATAGAGTCCATCTCAGATTTCATAGCATCCTACCATCTGTCTGAGTCCTTACTCATGACAGCTTCTGTATAGGTCAAAGGTTCGTTATTCTCAATGACTTGGGCTTCATTATTCTCAATAATGAACCCATACCTTATAGGTACATATCGTACCCTCTCTGACCTACGGATAGGAGTTATGTGTTCTAGTTCTTCTTTATTTATGTGAATATTTGGTTGAGAAATATCTATTTATTTTTGTTGAACTTCATTAATTTCAATATTTCTCTCACTGCCTCTTTCTAGGATAAATTCTTTCTCCATGAAAGTGGCATGCCTACTTACAAATACCTTTTGTTCAGTAGGGTGGTAGAATAGATATCCTATACTATCCTTAGGATATCCTACAAACAAATATTTATCTGCTCTAGTATCTAGTTTATGTCCAAAATTTCTTTTGACATATGCTGAACATCCCCATATCTTAAAATATTTAAGATTGGGCTTCTTACCTCTCCATATTTCATATGGAGTGCTAGATATAGATTTAGAAGGTACTCTATTCAAGATAATTATTGCGGTCTCTAAAGCATAACCCCAGAAGGAAGTAGGCAATTCAGTGAAGCACATCATGGATCGTACCATATCTAATAAGGTACGGTTCCTCCTTTCGGCTACACCATTTAATTGTGGCGTATAAGGAGGTGTCCATTCAGAGATAATTCTCTTTGCTTTAAGATGGTCTAAAAATTCATTGGACAAGTATTCTCCTTCTCGATCAGATCGAAGGATTTTTATACTTTTTCAGTTTATTTTTCGATCATGCTTTGATACTCTTTGAATTTATCAAAGGCTTCGGATTTATGTTTCATAAGATACACATATCCAAACCTAGATAAATCATCTGTAAATGTAATAAAATATGAGTATCCACCTCTGGCATGAGTTGTCATAGGGCCACATACATCTGTATGTACAAGTCATAACAACTCGTTTGTCCTATCTCCATGTCCACTAAATGAAGTCTTGGTCACTTTACCCATGAGACATGATTCACAAGTTCCTAATGATTCACAATCATAAGAATCAAAGAACTTTTCTTTGTACAACTTGTTAATCCTAGTCTCACTAATATGACCAAGTCGACAATGCCAAAGTAAGATATTATTTACATTATCTCTCTTATGTTTACTATTTTCATCAACATGAAAAATATTATCATTCAAGCATAGAGTCAACAAACCATTGTCAAAAATGCCATGACAAATTATTTTATTAGAAAAATTAATCGAGCAACCATTGCTCGTTACAGATATTTGATATCCTTGTTTTATCAACAAGGGTATAGATACAATATTTCTAATGATCTTAGGCATGTAATAATAATTTGTTAGCTCTAAGATCTTCCCAGAAGGAAACTTCAAGATATATGTCCCTACAGCTTCTGCTTGGATAGAATCTCCTCCAGCACCATAGAGCTCAAAATCTCCCTTAAACTTTTAATTTTCTGCAGCCCCTGCAATGATTTGCAGATATGAAAACCACAGGCAGTATCTAATACCCATGAGTTTGATATGGAAGAATTCAATGATAATATTGTATGTATCTCATACATACCTTTTGGTGCATTATTTGCACCAGTCCTCACTGTTGCAAGATAAGCCTTGCAATTCCTTTTCCAATGACCTGCCTTGCCGCAGTGGAAGCAGGTCGACTGTCCGGAGGTCTTCTTTCCCTTCTTTCTCTTATTTATACCACCTTTAGGGTTCAGCCTCCTTTTAGAACCTTTTTGCCTGCCTTCTTCTTGGAGATCCCATCCACAAGAAGAAGAGGAGCCTTATCCTTCTTGATATGGCTCTCTGCTGTTTTGAGCATATTTAACAGCTCAGGCAAGGAAGAATTCAGTTTGTTCATGTGATAGTTCACGACAAACTGAGAAAATGATTCTGGAAGTGATTGCAGGATTAGATCCTGACTCAACTCCCCATCCATAACAAAACCTAATTGACCTAATCGAGTGATCAGGTCAATAACCATCAAAACATGGTTTTATACAGATGACCCCTCTGTCATTCTAGCACGAAATAACTGCTTAGATATCTCATATCTTGCAGTCCTACTCTGTTCTCCATAAAGCTCTTTTAAATTGAGCAATATGGAATGAGTGTCCATGCTATCATGCTGCCTCTGTAACTCATTTGTCATAGAGGCAAGTACGATACACTTGACAGTTAAAGAATCATTTTGCCACATCCTATATGTGGTTTTTTCTTCCTCTGTGGCATCCTCCCCAACTGGCTCAATGTCAGGGGTATCGAGAATGTAAGAAAGCTTCTCTTGACTAAGTACTATTTTAAGATTTCTCAACCAGTCCACATAGTTTGTACCAGTCAATTTATTTGTATCCAAAATGGAGTCAAGTGAAAGTGAAGAAGCCATTAATCTACATAATAAAGAATATTACATAAGCGAACAACTCAAGATGATATACACAATTAAATTAGGACTTTAATTTTATTGTATCTCCCATTATTTTTATCAGATATCATAACCCTCTAATATGATGTTTGAGAAAACCCTGATTGATTTTCTTAGTGGGATTGAGACCCTAATTCCTTATAAAAGATCATGTGGCTGCACAACAAACCTTTTATAAGTTTAAAGGTAGGAAACTCTTTCCAATTGCATCTCATGTAATTCTCAATAATAAGCCCTGGCCTCTAAAACATTAATAGCCTTGTGTTTACACAACAGACCATAATGTTTTAGTTAAGTAGGACCCTTCATTTTAATACAGTCAAAATAGAATATAAATGCTTTTGTGGTTACACAACAAAGCATTATACTCAAAAAATTACTGTAAGCATCTCGATGCGCCAGAACAATATTATGTTAGTTTCCATAATTGATCTTGTGGTTACACAACAAACCTAATATGGTTCGTGACATAGTAATGTCCTAGCATGAAGGAAGGCCATAATATAGTGAATATAACACCGAGCATCCCAGTCAAGAATTAAATTAATCTAATCAGCCAGGTAAGTGGAAGAAAGGTGGGGGTCCCCCCGTTGCTTTCCTTAGACACCAATAAATTTTGGCCAGATCAGACAACGGAACCAATTAGAAACCACATTCTCTTTACCAATCATGAACCACTTTCCTAGACACTGATTGATCAATTAGACATCATCGACTGGTTCTGCTATTGGTTAATTACACTACAACTTAATATCATTTTACAGAGGGTTTTTCAGGTCTCAATGCATATTTAATTTCTATATCATAATAAATACATGAATAAAAAAATTATCATCATAGTGAACACACTTCAATATGACAAAGCAATATTCCATAATTATATACATCATATTTTAATTATGAAATAATGAATATGATCTCATCATATAGCATCATAGTGAACACAATTCAATATGACAAAGTAACATTCCATAATTATATACATCATATTTTAATTATGAAATAATGAATATGATCTTATCATATAGCATCATAGTGAACACAATTCAATATGACAAAGCAACATTCCATAATTATATACTTCATATTTTAATTATGAAATAATGAATATGATCTCATCATATAGCATCATAGTGAACACAATTCAATATTACATAGCAACATTCCAAAATTATATACATCATGATTTAATTATGAAATAATGAATATGATCTCATCATATTAATATCATATTAAAACATAAATAATGATCATATCATATTTATAATATTGCCTTTAAATCATTAACATATCATCATATGATTTAATTCTAACAAGGTTGCTCTGATACCACTGAAAGGTTTTAATATAATGGCGGAAGCACGGATTTCAAAGTAATTATTATGAAATTATAAAAATAAAACCTAACTCCAAGATCACCTTATCAGAAATTAAACCATATAATACACATTAATATCAAATAAAAGATATAGAAACATACCTCTTATCGCTAAACCCTGATTTGTGCTTAGTTGCCGGCAGCAATCTGTTTGGGTTTCCACAAGGTGCCCACGTGTTCACCCTCCAACGTTGATCCACACGGAGACTCGATCAACTCTCTAGCACTTATTAGAAAATACTCTACAATTAAATTTTAATTTATCAAAATTTAAATGCAATTTGGGCAGAACCTCCTTTCTTGGCTTTGTTGTCACACTGTTGGACCTTTTTCTTCCCTTTCTTTCTTGCTCCTTGTCTCCTTAATTTTTATTCTAATTCTCTAAGCCTTTTGGAAGATTTCTTATCCTTTATCAGGACCTTATCTAGGCTAGAGAGAAAGAATAAAGAAAATTGGACAAGCAGAGCCTCTTGTAAGAAAGAAAGAAGATTTCTGAATTCTCGAGACTCCTCGACGTGCACCTCTATTTATATTGCATGTAAAGGTGCAATCCAAAACATCTCATGCCCTCTTACAATTTATCTCACACCTCTTGTCTATTTCTCACACCCCATAAGTTAAGAAATGCCATGTGTACATCAAAATTGGGTTGAAGAGACGCCTTATTTCAGAAAGACTCTTCGATCTTAACTTACGGTGTTCAGATGAGAAGTCACGAAGCTTCTCTTATTGGCGCCATCAACCCATGCCTTTGGATCTAGAAGGAAGCCCATCCAATGGCCAAGATAGATGGTGCCAACTTGAAGAATGGCGCAAGAGATTAAGGGGCATGGATAATTTAAAACTTATCTCCCCATTTGAAATTTCAAAGGGGCGCTTTCAAGAGGTGGCGCATGGATTTAATCCTTATCCCTTCTCTTAATTCTTTTACGATGAGTTTAATACTTAGGAGGACTCTTAGGCACCTCCTAAGACATCTGAAATACATTCGTAGAATAAAGGTTACGGAGAAAAATAGGAAAGATGTTGCTCCTAGATTGATTTTGATGATTACAAAGCAGATTGAAGGGATACAAATATTTTTATTTGAAAAATCTTTATGTTCTTCAGAGGCAAAATTGTAATTTTACTAAAACCCTGATTTGATAGTATCATTTGGTAGAACTAATGATTTGTAATCTATTGGTGAAAATTTTATTATTTTTGGACTTATATTTTTGAAGTTATGAATGTTTGAAGTGCATGAGTCGACTCATGAGTCAACTCATGGCACAATGAGCTGATTGGCACGCTAAAATTTTCTTTGGCACGCTGGTTTTCTGGCTTGGCACGACCTGTGAGTCGACTCATGAGTCGACCCACAAGGCATGAGTCGACTCATGAGTCGACTTCTGCATGTTTGGGCCAAAAAAATCCAGAAACCAACATCTCTGGTTTTTGCAACAGAGGTCGACTCATGAGTCGACCCCTGAAGCATGAGTCGACTCATGAGTCACCCCTGCGACGAAAATTATCCACAACGGCTAGTTTTTTGCCCATTTTAATTGCCTTTAATGCTCCCTTAAAATGCTCTAACGGCTCTTTTTCTGCCTAAAATGTTTTTCCTTGTTTAATAAAGCTATAAAAGGGTTCAAAAGGTGAAAAACAAAAGAGAGATCAACAATATACTCGAGAGATACAAGAGATCTACAATACATACGAGAGATTTTGAAAGAGAAAAGCAAGAGCGTTCAAAAGGGCATTCAAGAGCATTCAAGAGAGGGTTTTTCAAGCCAACTTTTCAACCTTGATCAAGAACTCTTTCAAAGCCTTCAAGAAGTCTTCAATCAAAGTTCACCTTCTCCTCAAGCGTTCATTCAACTCTTCATCCACCTTGAGAAAATCCAAAAAGGGGCTTCTTTATTTGAGTAAAGTGTATTTAATATTATATTCGCTCATTTAAGGAGCTATTCTTGTACTTATTTGTGCTCTAAATTGTCTTACTCTTTGTGAGTAATTGTTCTTATTTTTGGAGGGTTTCCAAAACAAGGAAGGTTGATCCGACCTGAAATCGGAGTGTTTTGGGTTGGCTTGTACCTGAAAAATAAGTGGACTAGCTTGGGATAGCTAGTGTCGAAGTTTCCGACGTTTGTATTCTGGTTGAATACAAGTATAGTGGATTGAAATTCCCAAGTAGGAGCTTGGAGAGTGGATGTAGGTGCAAGGTTGGCACCGAACCACTATAAATCTTGTGTTTGTGGTGTGCTTTATTGTTTTTCTTTATTTCTTTATTATATCCTTGCATTCTTGCTTTAGGTAATTAATCTTGATTTAAAGTCTTTCTTCTCATTCATCAAGCTTTTAACAAATACTTTTCATAAGCAATTAGTTGAGCTTAAAATTTTTAGAAACCCAATTCACCCCCCCTCTTGGGTTGCATAGCTGGGCAACAAGTGGTATCAGAGCCCGGTGCTCTAGCCCTTCTTTGATCTAACAATCAACGAGCCAAAGATCTATGGCAACCCATGTCGGTACTTCTCTAGCCGAGGGGCAATCTACCAACCGACCTCTACTTTTCAATGGGTCTAATTACACCTATTGGAAAGCTGGATGAAGATATTCATACAAGCACTCGACTATGATATGTGAAGTATCATAGTGAACGGTCCTCACACACCCACCAAGATTTTAGATGGTGAGGAGTCAACCAAACCCGAGAAAGAATGGGATGAGGTTGATAAGAAATTGGCACAATTAAATGCTAAAGCTATGAATATTCTTTATTGTGCACTTGATGCAAATGAATTTAATCGCATTTCTACTTGTGCATCTGCTAAAGAAATATGGGATAGGTTAGAAGTAACCCATGAGGGAACAAATCAAGTAAAAGAGTCTAAAATAAACATGCTCGTGCATAGATATGAATTATTTAAAATGGAGCATGATGAGTACATAACTGCTATGTTTACTCATTTTACTGATATAATTAATGGTTTGAAGAGTCTTGACAAATCTTATACTAACAGTGAGCTTGTAAGGAAGATTCTCAGGTCATTGCCAAGAACTTGGGAAGCCAAGGTGACTGCCATCCAAGAAGCAAAAGACTTGAACACTCTACCTCTAGAAAGCTTCTTGGATCCTTGATGACTCATGAACTTAGCATGAAGCAACATCAAGAGGATGAAGTCAAAAAGAAAAGAACCATTGCCCTCAAATCCACAGCGTCGCCTGATGATGAAATGGATGACTCTGAAGATGAAGAACAGGATGAAGAGATGGCACTCATCATCCGGAGATTTAATAAGTTTCTAAGAAAAAGGAAACAGGGGATGAGAAAGAAGTTATTCACAAAAGGGGAACAAAGCAAAGAGAAAGAGAAAGATCAACCCCTTATATGCTACAGTGCAAGAAGCCGGGACATTTCAAATCCGAATGTCCACAACTAAAGAAAGGTCCCAAAAAGTTCAAAAAGAAAGCAATGATGGCGACTTGGAATGCGAGTGATGACTCAAGCTCCGATGAGGAAACCTCAACAGAACAAGCCAACCTGTGCCTTATGACACACGAAAATGAGGTAACTTCTGAATCCCCTAGTGAATTTACTTTTGAAGAATTGCATGAAGCATTCTATGATTTAATTGATGAATTAAAGAAACTAGGGATGAAAAACAAAGAACTGAAATTGAAAATCAGTCCTTAGTGAAACAAGCTGAAAACCTTTCAATTGAAAAATCCACCTTGATTCAAGAAAATCAAAGCTTAAAGAATGAAATCAACAAGCTGAAATCTATAGTAGATAAGTTCACTTAAGTTCAAACAAACTAAATATGATTCTTGATAATCAAAAAGCTGTATATGATAAAGCTGGACTTGGCTATAACCCCTTGAAGAAACAAAAATTTCTGAAGAATATTTATTCAAGTAACAAGTCTACAAATATTACTTGTTTCAAATGTGGTAGAATAGGACATAAATCATACACATGTCTTATTAACAAATCTGCAAACACAACTATAAAGAAAATATGGGTTCCAAAAGGAACCATTTTGATTAACCTAAAAGGACCCAAGAAAGCTTGGGTACCTAAGACTTGACCTTTGCTTGCAGGAGTGTCTAGCATCCCAAGGAGAAAACAGGAAATGGTATCTTGACAGTGGATGCTCGAGACACATGACTGGTGATGAATCACAATTCATCATGCTTGATGCTAAGGATGGAGGGATGGTCACCTTTGGAGATAATGGCAAAGGAAAGATCATCGGGATAGGTAACATTGGTATCACTCCCTCCAAATACATTAAAAATATTTTGTTAGTTAAAGGTTTAAAGCATAACTTACTTAGCATTAGTCAATTTTGTGATAAAGGGTATAAAGTCGTTTTTGAATCATCTGTTTGCATTGTGACTAGTCCTATTAACGATGGCATTAAATTTATAGGACATAGACATGGCAATATTTATATGGTAGATTTAAATGATTTAGCCAAATTAGACATGCAATGCCTAGTATCCTTGAATGCTAAAGTTAATGAGACTAGTTGGCTGTGGCATCGTAGACTTGCACATATTAGCATGCATTCTCTTTCAAAATTAATTAAGAAAGAATTAGTTCTTGGTTTGCCAAAACAGAATTTTGAAAAGGATAGAATTTGTGATGCATGCCAATTAGGTAAACAAACTAGAGTTTCATTTAAATCCAAAAATACTGTTTCAACTTCTAGACCTTTAGAGCTCTTGCATATGGACTTATTTGGACCAATTAGAACCACTAGTTTAGGAGGAAAACGATATGACTTTGTAATTATAGATGATTACTCTCGTTTTACTTGGGTTTTCTTTTTGGCACACAAAGATGAGATTTTTCATATTTTCACTAAATTTCACCGAAAAGTCACTAATGAAAAAGGGTTTTCAATTCAAAGTATTAGAAGTGATCATGGAACTGAATTTGAAAATCAAGACTTTAAAATTTTTGTGATGAAAATGGAATTGGCCATAACTTCTCTGCTCCTAGGACACCCCAACAGAATGGGGTAGTTGAAAGGAAAAACAGAACCTTAGAAGAAATGGCCCGTACCATGCTTTGTGAAAGCAACCTTTCAAGATATTTTTGGGCGGAAGCAATTAACACAGCATGTTACATTTTAAATCACGCTTTGATTAGACAATTTTTAAAGAAAACCCCCTATGAACTTTGGAAAGGAAGAAAACCAAATATTGCATATTTTCATATTTTTGGTTGCCGATGTTTTGTATTAAATAATGGCAAAGAAAAACTTGGTAAATTTGATGCAAAATCAGATGAAGCAATCTTTCTAGGTTACTCCTCCACTAGTAAAGCATTTAGAGTTTTCAACAAAAAAACTTTAGTAGTTGAGGAATCCATACATATTATTTTTGATGAATCTAACGATCTTCCTTCAAGGAAGAATGAGGGTGTTGATGATGCAGATCCACTAATAGAAGGTATGAAGGAGATCACTCTGAAAGATTCAGCAACTCCAGAAGACAAGGATCAAGGAGACAAACAAGATGAGAGAGGTGAAGAAATTCAAGAACAACCTCAAGGTACAAATGACCTACCCAAGAATGGAGGTATGTTCACAACCACCCTAAGGAGTTAATTATTGGTGATCCTATGCACGGGGTAAAAACTCATTCTTCACTTAGAGATGTAGTTAATCATTGTACTTTTGTATCTCATCTTGAACCTAAATCTTTTGAAGAAGCTGAAAATGATCATAATTGGATTAATGCAATGCAAGAGGAACTTAATCAATTTGAAAGAAATAATGTTTGGACCTTAGTATCAAGACCTAAAAATTATTCAATAATTGGCACAAAATGGGTCTTTAGAAACAAATTAGATGAGCATGGAAATGTAATTAGAAATAAAGCAAGACTGGTTGCTAAGGGATATAATCAAGAAGAAGGAATTGATTTTGATGAAACCTTTGCACCTGTTGCTAGATTAGAAGCTATTAGACTACTACTTGCATATGCTTGCTTTATGAAATTCAAATTATTTCAAATAGATGTTAAAAGTGTATTTTTAAATGGATATATTGCTGAAGAAGTATATGTAGAACAACCCCCTGGATTTGAAAATCATGCTTTTCCTAATCATGTCCTTAGATTAAATAAACCTTTATATGGATTAAAACAAGCACCTAGAGCATGGTATGATAGGCTAAGCAAATTTCTACTAAATAATGGTTTTTCAAGAGGTAATGTAGATACAACCCTCTTTATTAAAAGAAATCAAAATGATATGCTAGTTATACAAATTTATGTTGATGACATAATTTTTGGGTCTACTAATGAATCTCTTTGTCAAGACTTTGCTAAGCTTATGCAGGGGGAGTTCGAGATGAGCATGATGGGAGAACTCACTTTCTTCCTCGAACTCCAAATCAAACAATCAAAAGAGGGAATCTCCATCATCCAAAGCAAGTACACCAAGGAACTACTCAAAAGATTTGGAATGGAGAACTGCAAACCAATTGGCACACCAATGAGTCCCTCATGTAAGCTTGACAAGGATGATGAAGGTAAAAGTGTAGACTTAAAATACTATAGAGGTATGATTGGCTCATTATTATATTTAACTGCAAGTAGGCCTGATATCATGTTTAGTGTTTGTTTATGTGCTAGATATCAATCTAATCCTAAAGAATCTCATTTGAATGCTGTTAAAAGAATCCTTAGATACTTAAATGGTACTCAAACTCTAGGGTTATGGTACTCTAAGGAATCACAAGTTGAATTATTAGGATATTCAGATACTGATTTTGCTGGATGTAAATTAGATAGAAAAAGCACAAGTGGAACTTGCCAATTTCTTGGAGTTAACCTAATCTCATGGTTTAGCAAGAAACAAAATTCGGTGGCACTGTCTACGGCTGAGGCCGAATACATTGCAGCCGGAAGTTGTTGTGCTCAAATCCTGTGGATTAAGCAACAACTCGAAGACTTTGGAATCAAACTTAATGAAACACCAATAAGATGTGACAACACAAGTGCCATAAATCTATCTAAAAATCCAATTCAGCACTCAAGATCCAAACATATTGAAATAAGACATCACTTTATAAGAGAACATGTTCAAAATAAAAATATAATTCTTGAATATGTTTGCACTGAAAATCAATTAGCTGATATCTTTACAAAGGCCCTTAGTGAGGATAAATTCTGTGAAATTAGGAGAAATCTAGGAATTCTAGATCCATATGCCTAAATTTTTCTCAATTTCCAAGAATTGATGTCAAAAATTCTTAGAGCTCAATTTTCAACATCTATCCTGGTCCCAAAAACTCAAGTTTATCATTCAAAAAACTTATCTTTGAGGAAAACTCCTTCTCCCAAAATTTCAAATTTTTTGGAATTTATTCATATTTTTTCTTAATTTTTGAACTTCATGAGTCGACCCCCATGAGTCGACTCAATGGCAAACTTGTTATTTCCTCAAACTTCCCACGGGCTCATTGTTTTTATATGGGTTGCTGTTCGTGAGCCGACCCATCCGTCATCCTCTTCCTTCAAAAGCCATCCTCCCCACTTCCTTTTGCTCCAAATCCAAGGATCTAGCTCGAGGCACTTCTCCCTCCTCCTCTCACAAAAATCGCCACCTTGGAAAGGGATTTTCTGTGCTTTCTCCCATTGTTTGGCACGGTTGGAGCGTGCCCTAGCACTCCACCGTTCTTCCCAAATCCACCTCTTTTCTCCACCAAAATCCCTCTTCACTCTCTTGTGATCCCTCCTCCACTCATTCACTTGTTCCTCCAAGTCTCCTTGCCTACTACTGTAGTGAATATGGCTCCGAAGATGAAGCTTCCCCAAAGAAGAAAGTCAGTCCTTGAGCCTGAAGAAATTGTCCGAAAGAAAAGGCAAGCTGCTCAGTCTTCCAATGCTCCCACTCCAGCTTCAGTATCTGCTCAAGGTCCCCCTCAATCCTCCCTAAGCCCCAGTAAGAATCCTCTATCTGATAGAAAAGTTGAAACCGGGAAGAATATAGATTTTATGTTCTTTGAAAAAGAGGGTTTTACATTTGCAACTAAGATTAAAAACCAAGGATGGGGTTTCTACTGCTCCCTTAAGGAAGTCACCTATGTTGACCTAGTTAGAGAATTCTACCAGAATCTACATTATGGAAATGGGTCAGTGACTTCAACAGTCAAGGGTATTGATATTTGTTTGGATCCTAGTATATTGGGAGAAATACTTCATTTGCCTAGTGAGGGTTACTCTTATATGGAACTCCCAGTAAAAGAAGAGGGGATCAGAGTTATACTAGGGGGAACTTATTCAGGAAGTTTAAATAAATTGGAAGCAAATATTTTGTCCATTGAGATGAGGATCCTGCATCAGATGGTAACGAAGCTCTTCTTTCCTAGGAGTGGTAGGCATGATTTACTTTCCAGCAGAGATGTATGTATCATGTTTCATGTCATCACTCAGACCCCCCTGAACCTCCCTGTACTTATGATAGAGGCCATGAGAGAGACTTTGAACAGATCCAAGGCACACTTGCCTTTTGGTATGGCCCTTACTCGAGTATTTAGGAGGTTTGGAGTTAGCTGTGAGGGGGAGGCATCTACGAAGCTCTCTCATGTGGACACTTTCAACCAACACAGCCTGCACCGAATGGGATTTACAAAGACTGATGGTGGTTGGATCAAGGGATCTGAGGAGAGAGCTGAGGAAAGAGCTGAAGATAGAGCTGAAGACAGAACTGAAGGCAGAGCAGAAGAAGAAGGTCCATCATCTCCTGTACATGACTTCAGGGCAGCATCACCAAATATCCAATTCATTCCTGATACAGAGGCTGGCCCTTCAGAGTTTACTAGGATGCCCACACCAGTGTATCAGCCAGAGAGCAGAGCACCTCAATAGAGTTCAGACTGGCTGACGATCAGATCGAGCAGATATCACAGCATGTGGCTTCTTTGCTATCTAGTCAGTGGAGCAGTACTACTTTTGCACAGGGAGCCACTTTTCTGATCAGACCATGACTCCCAATCTCCACTGTGTTTCAGATGATATCAGATCAGTCCATCCGGATTCAGCAGCTTGAGGACACTGTCTGGAGACTGACTGGCAGAGTTCTTGACTTGCAGGGGCAATCCTTACTTTGGCCATCCTCAGCCACAGGAGTCCATTATTGAGGTCACAGACCTCACTGCAGAGGCTGGCAGGCTCAGAGGAGCACTGGAGGGTGGATATGAGTTACTGAGGAAGAGATCCGAGGATCGAGTGAGCATGCATCCACTCAGTTCACTGCTCTACTTCAGTCTGTTTCAGAGCACTGAACGTACTTGATTCCATCAGACTCACCCTTTCTGTTCAGTCCTTAGCCTCTCAGCGTACTCAGCCTCCCAGTTCTTCTCACTCTCCTGCTCGTGCCAGAGGCAGACGGGGTAGAGGACGCACTTCTGATCGAGATCTATCAGCTTCTCATACCATATCTGATGACTCCGATCCATGACTTGTCTTGATCATTACTAGATCCTAGGTGTTAGTGTCTTGTTCTAGGATCTGTATTTTGGGGCCATGTATTGAAAATTAGCTGGTTGACTATTATGAACTATGTAATGAAACAATTATAGTTTTATGGTATCATCTTTTACTTATATTTCTACCTTTTGTAATGATGTCGATCATATTTTGGTTATATATATTCTCCTTGTTGAAATATTGTCTTCTCTTTGTTGTTGTTTGCTGTTAATAATTGCTGTATTAAGGGGGAGCAAACATCTGTGATAAACTCTAAAGGGGAAGAAATTAAAAATGTTTCAGAAAAAGAGGAGTTAACCATGTTTGATGATGTCAAAAAGGGGGAGAAATTAAAGAAAAAAAAGCAAAATTAAAAAAAAAAGCAAAATTAAAGAAAAACCATAAATTATGAGCATTTAAAGAAAAAGCAATCCATCAAAAGCAAAACTACAAATTATGAGAAATTAATGAATAAATTGGAGAATTTAAAGAACAATATCTAAAGTACAATGCTAAGTACAATGCAAATAAGTAACTTTTAAATTATTTCTTTACATATGCTCTGCATTTGCTTTAAAAAATTTAAATATGCTCTGATATACTTCAAAATTCTAACTTGCTCTGATACATCTTTTGAAATTTTATTTACCTTGATACATCTTAAAAATTTAACTTACTCTGATACATCTTAAATTTTTTTTTAACTTGCTCTGATTCATTTGCTCTGATACATTGTAAAATTTTTTTATAACATTGTAAAATTATTTTTTTGCTCCGATACATTGCAAAATTTATTTTTTCTCTTGCTCTGATACATCTTAAATTCAAAATGATCTAATACACTTTCCAAATCAACTCTTAAACATGCTTTGGCACACATAATTATTTTTTGTATCAAAAGCAATTAAAGCACATAAGTATTTTTTGCTCCGATGTTAAAACTAAAATCAAATGAGAATGAGCAAATTTTCAAAATACAGCTTGCTCTGATAAAAAAATAAGTTTTCTGCTCTATCACCAAAATCACATAATCCAATGAGCATATCTTCAAATCTTTAAGCAAATGGGCAAACTATTCTTGCATATGACCATTTATATCACATGCCAAAAGAATCATACTTTTTTCAAGCATATACACCTATAATGCATTCTTTTGAAATTATTGATTCACATAAATGCTTTTGTTCAAATATTTTGTCATCATCAAAAAGGGGGAGATTGTTGCTCCTAGATTGAGTTTGATGATTACAAAGCAGATTGAAGGGATACAAATATTTTTATTTGAAAAAGTCTTTATGCTCTTCAGGGGCAAAATCATAATTTTACTAAAACTCTGATTTGATAGTATCATTTGGTAGAACTAATGATTTGTAATCTATTGGTGAAAATTTATTATTTTTGGACTTATATTTTTGAAGTTATGAATGTTTGAAGTGCATGAGTCGACTCATGAGTCAACTCATGGCACAATGAGCTGATTGGCACGCTAAAATTTTCTTGGCACGCTGGTTTTCTGGCTTGGCATGACCTGTGAGTCGACTCATGAGTCGACCCACAAGGCATGAGTCGACTCATGAGTCGACTTCTGCATGTTTGGGCCAAAAAAATCCAGAAACCAACATCTCTGGTTTTTGCAACAGAGGTCGACTCATGAGTCGACCCCTGAAGCATGAGTCGACTCATGAGTCGACCCCTGCGAAAAAATTATCCGCAACGGCTAGTTTTTTGCCCATTTTAATTGCCTTTAATGCTCCCTTAAAATGCTCTAACGGCTCTTTTTCTGCCTAAAATATTTTTCCTTGTTTAATAAAGCTATAAAAGGGTTCAAAAGGTGAAAAACAAAAGAGAGATCAACAATATACTCGAGAGATATAAGAGATCTACAATACATATGAGAGATTTTGAAAGAGAAAGCAAGAGCGTTCAAAAGGGCATTCAAGAGAGGGTTTTTCAAGCCAACTTTTAACCTTGATCAAGAACTCTTTCAAAGCCTTCAAGAAGTCTTCAATCAAAGTTCACCTTCTCCTCAAGCGTTCATTCAACTCTTCATCCACCTTGAGGAAATCCAAAAAGGGGCTTCTTTATTTGAGTAAAGTGTATTTAATATTATATTCGCTCATTTAAGGAGCTATTCTTGTACTTATTTGTGCTCTAAATTGTCTTACTCTTTGTGAGTAATTGTTCTTGTTTTTGGAGGGTTTTCAAAATAAGGGAAGGTTGATCCGAACCTGAAATCGGAGTATTTTGGGTTGGCTTGTACCCGAAAAATAAGTGGACTAGCTTGGGATAGCTAGTGTCGGAGTTTCCGAATTTGTATTCTGGTTGAATACAAGTATAGTGGATTGAAATTCCCAAGTAGGAGCTTGGGGAGTGGATGTAGGTGCAAGGTTGGCACCGAACCACTATAAATCTTTGTGTTTATGGTGTGCTTTATTTTTTTCTTTATTTCTTTATTATATCCTTGCATTCTTGCTTTAGGTAATTAATCTTGATTTAAAGTCTTTCTTCTCATTCATCAAGCTTTTAACAAATACTTTTCATAAGCAATTAGTTGAGCTTAAAATTTTTAGAAACCCAATTCACCCCCCCTCTTGGGTTGCATAGCTGGGCAACAATAGACCTTATCTAAAGGTGGTGCCAACTCCATCCATGCGCCATGTGGCTCATGCGCATGGATTTAAATCCACATGCCAAGAGAGAGACTCTTAGGCGTGTGGTTCCCTGGTTTTTAGCACCCAACAGCAAGCCCAATTAAAACACTTCGAACCCACTTCAAGACCAAATCCAATTTGGCTCAAATTGGTTCTAAATTAGCGCAAATCGGAACCCGATTCGAATTCGATTCGAATCTAAATGCTAGGGTTTGCAACATGTGCTAGCATGTTCAACTTGCAAACATGGTTTAATCAAATTAAACCCATGATCAATTCTCTTTTGTGTGATCCATTGGGTTTCACATCTAGCCAGCAGTGAGTCTAGGTGCAATTTAAACTAATTTGGTTAGAACACAATCTAGCCGATTTAGGTCAAATCAAGCTGAACCGTTTTGATCAATCAGAATAGCTTTTAATTAATGATCGAATTAAACTCTTTAATTCGATCAAACTCACAAGACATGATTGATGTCTAGCAACGTATCATGTCTACCTGGTAGATATGAATTTTGGTGGAGATACCAAAAAATATCCTTCAGTGAAAATTACCGTGCAACTTGATCTTACGATCATCCTGCATCCCGAATATAAGTTTGGGTATGGAAAAATATCAAACCCAATTTTATATTCATATTTTTTTTGATCAAATAATAATGATTCAATTTATAAAATATTAGAAACCATTTCTAATTTTTTCATAATGCTTTGATCAAAGTCTTCCTGAATCATTATTTGATTGAAGCAGATAGGATGCAATCTCCTCTTACTAGGAGCGATCGTTTCCATATTGACCTACTCATAACCTTCATAAGCAATCCATCATATCCAGAACATCCCGTACATGATTAAATTATGAATGAGTATGATCCAAAATATGGATTCATGCTTATAAGGTTCTATGGCAGTCTCAGGTCAAAAGATTTACATGCACAATTCCCACTATAAGAAAAAATCTGTTGACATGTAGATAAGACTCCATCAGATATTCTTTAATTGGATCAATTCAGTGAATTCATTCTCTAATGAACACTTACATCCTTATATTAGTGTCATACACAAGTAATTGTGAGATCAATTACCCTCTCTGTCGAGCATACACAGGATGTACCAGTCTTATCGAAAACATTGATCCCTTACTCAATGTTCCATCGACTAGGAATATTTAAAATTAGAGTTTTAGGGTTTTAGGTCTCACTTGGTATGATCGCATCATAACCCTAAAACCATAGCCCTAATTTATGGGGTTCATCAAAATAAGATGCAGCATATGATGAACTAAATGCCTTTATTTATTTAAAACATCAGTACATGAGTTGTCGGGAGACAAAAAAAAAATATCCATCTATTTATACATTTTGATTGGCTTATAGGGCATATTCCTTTCAAAGCATGCCTCCTCACTAACACTGAGGGACCAGTCTCGTGATCAGACACGAACTGAATATCAGGAGATGCTCTGTGATCATGAGGAGGTGAAGACAGTCTCTCTTCCTCTGCTCTCTCCTCTGCTCTCTCTCAACACTCTTCAACCAACTGCCATCAGTCTTTGAGAAATCCATGCGGTGCAGTGTGTGGCGGTTGATGGTGTCAGAGTATGACAATTTGGTGACTGTCTCTCCCTCAAAACAGACTCCGAACTTCCTAAAGACCAGGGTGAGTGCCATACCATAAGGCAAGTGAGCCATAAACCTATTCAGGGTCTCTCTCATGGCCTAAACATCAAAACAGGAAGGTTCAAGGGGATCTAGGTGATCACATGGTACATAATGCAAATATTCCTACCAGATAAGAGGTCATGCCTACCACTCCTAGGGACAAAGAGCTTGGTCACTATGTGATGCAAAAGCCTCATTTTCACTGAAAATATCTTGGCTTCTAATCTATTTAAACTTTTAGTAAAAGTTCTTCCTAAGATAATATTAATTCCTTCTTCTTTGATTGGGAGCTCCATATTAGTATAGCCTTCACAAGGCAAATACAGGATTTATCCCAAATGCAATGGATCAAGAATAATATCAACACCTTTCACTGTAGACTTTATGTTCCATTGAAGTAACTTAAGTTCAAATAAAATTCTTTGACCAAATCAACATAAGTATTCTCTTTTAATAGACAGTAAAACTCCCATCCTTGATTTTTAATCTTTGATCCAATAGAGAACCCTTCTTTTTCAAAAAATTTGAAATCTATATTCTTTCCAGATTCTACTTTTCGATCAGAGAGAGGTACCTTGCTTGGATTGATTGGAGACTGTGTAGAAGCTGAAGCAGGACTTGGAGCTGGGATTGGAGCAGGAGAGGGCTCGGCTGCCATTCTTTTTCTGCGCACACTCTCTTCCAACCCCCGAACAGATTTTCTTCTTTGCGATAACTTCATTTTGGGAGCCATTTGGACAAAAGAGACTTGCTAGGAGCTTAGGAGACTAAATGAGAGATAGAGAGGAAAGGATTTTAGAAAAAAAAAGCAAGAATTTTAGGGAGGTAAATCATCGGTTTGGAGAAGAGGGGTTGAATCTAGGACAAGCTCGAACTGCCAAACAGAAAAAAAGAGGAGAGGAAGTTGGTTCCTTAATGGGCGATTTGAAGGGTGAAGATTGGTGGGAAGAAAGATTTTGAGAGAAACCTTTGGTTTGAGAGAGAAGAGAGGGAAAGCTTTCATTCAGTGGGAGAAAGAAGAAGAGTAAGAGTCGGCTCAACGAAAAATTTTTCAATAAAAAGAGAGCGCCCAAAGGATTTTGTCAAAAATTATAAGTTTGCCCTAGGGTCGACCCTGGTGGTCGACTCATGGCAAGGAAAAAAAATGATGGAGAAATTTTGAAAAAACTTAAAACTTGAAAGAAGGGTGTCTATTTGAGAGATTGATTATTTGAAAGATAGCTTTGAGCTTTTAAGAAAGGAGAGATGTGAAATTAGCTCAAAAATTAAATTGGTTCCATGAATTTTTGGCAAATTGTACTTAGAATTAGAAAGATACTCAAGCTGAAGGATCAAGGATCCTAATTCTCTTTTAATTTCATAAAATTTGACTTCACTTAAGACCTTGGTAAAGATATCAGCTAATTATTTTTCTGTACAAACATAATCAAGAATTATATCTTTATTTTGAACTATTCTCTTATGAAATGATGTCTAATTTCAATATGTTTTAATCTAGAATGCTGAATTAAATTTTTAGTTAGATTAATAGCACTAGTGTTATCACATCTTATGGGAGTTTCATCGAGTTTGATGCCAAAGTTCTCAAGTTGTTGCTTAATCCACAGGATTTGAGCACAGCAACTTTCGACTGTAATATATTCGATCTCGGCCGTAGACAGTGCTATCGAATTTTGCTTCTTGCTAAACTAAGAGATTAAGTTAACTCTAAGAAATTGACAGATTCTACTAGTACTTTTTCTATCTAATTTACATCCAGCAAAATCGGCATCTGAATATCCTATTAAGTCAATTGATGATCCTTAGAATACCATAATCCTAGAGTTTGTGTACCTTTTAAATATTTAAAATTTTTTTTAACTGTATTTAAGTATGATTCTTTTGGATTTGATTGAAAGTGAGCACATAAATAAATACTAAACATAATATCTGGTCTACTAGCAGTTAAATACAATAAAGAACCAATCATCCCTCTATAAAGTTTTGAGTCTATACTTTTATCTCCTTCATCCTTGTCAAGCTTACATGAAGGGCTCATGGGTGTACCAATTGCTTTGGAGCTCTCCATTCCAAATTTTTTGAGTAGTTCTCTAGTGCACTTGCTTTGGGTGATGGAGATCCCTTCCTTTGTTTGTTTGATTTGGAGTCCGAAGAAGAATGTAAGTTCTCCCATCATGCTCATCTCGAACTCTCCCTGTATGAGTTTAGCAAAATCTTGATAAAGAATATCATTAGCAGACCCAAAAATAATATCATCAACGTATATTTATATAACTAAGATATCATCATGATTTCTTTTAATGAAAATGGTTGTATCTATATTTCCTCTTGAAAAATCATTGTTAAGCAAGAATTTACTTAACCTTTCATACCAAGCCCTAAGTACTTGCTTTAGACCACATAGAGCTTTGTTTAATTTAAAAATATAATTAGGAAAAGCATGATTTTTAAAACTGGAGGGTTGTTCTACAAAAACTTCTTTAGCAATATAACCATTTAGAAAAGCACTTTTGACATCCATTTAGAATAATTTAAAATTCATAAAGCATGCATATGCAAGTAAAAGTCTAATTGCTTCTAATCTAGTAATAGGTGCAAAGGTCTCATCAAAATCAATTTTTTTTTTTTGATTATAATCCTTTGCAACCAATCTTGTTTTATTCCTAATTACATTTCTATGTTTATCCAGTTTATTTCTATATACCCATTTTGTACCAATTACTGGATAATTTTTAGGTCTTGATACTAAAGTCCATACATTATTTCTTTCAAATTGATTAAGTTCTTCTTGCATTGTATTTATCCAATTATAATCTTTTTCAGCTTCATCTATAGTTTTAGGTTCAAGATGAGAAACAAATGCAAAATGATTGTATGCATCTCTAAGTGAAGAACGAGTTCTTACTCCATGTGTAGGATCACCAATGATTAGTTCTTTGAGGTGATTGTGATCGTACCTCCATTCTTTGGATAGATCATTGGTACCTTGAGGTTGTTCTTGTTGTTCTTCACCTTCATTATCTTGTTTGTTTTCATGTTCTTCATCATTTTGAATTGTTAAGTCTTTTAAGGTGAGCTTCTTCATCCCTTCTATAAGAGGATCTACATCATCAATACTTTCATTCTTCCTTTAGGGAAGATCATTAGTCTCATCAAAAATAACATGTATTGACTCCTCTACTACTAAAGTTCTTTTGTTAAAAACTCTAAAAGCTTTGCTAGAAGAAGAATAACCAAGAAAAATAGCTTCATCAGATTTTGCATCAAATTTTCCTAATCTTTTTTTATCGTTGTTCAAAACAAAACATCGACAACCAAAAATATGTAAATATGTAATATTTGATTTTCTTCCTTTCCAAAGCTCATAAGGTGTTTTCTTTAGTATTGGTCTAATTAAAGCATGATTTAATATGTAAATGTCATGTTAATTGCTTTCGTCCAAAAGTACCTTGGGAGGTTGCTTTCACATAGCATGGTATGGGTCATTTCTTCAAGGGTCCTATTTTTTCTTTCTACTATCCCATTTTGTTGGAGTGTCCTAGGTGCTGAAAAGTTATGGTCAATACCTTTTTCATCATAAAATTTTTTAAAATCTTGATGTTCAAATTCGGTTCATGATCACTTCGAATTTGTTGAATTGAAAAACCTTTTTTATTAGTAACTTTTCAATAAAATTTTAAGAACACATGAAAAGTTTCATCTTTATGTGCTAAAAAGAAAATCCATGTAAAATGAGAGAAATCATCAATAATTACAAAGCCATATCATTTTCCATCCAAATTAGTAGTTCTAATGGGTCCAAATAAATCCATGTGCAATAATTCTAATGGCCTAGAAGTTGAAATAATATTTTTAAATTTGAATGATACTTTTGTTTATTTACCTAGTTGACATGCATCACAAATTCTATCATTTTTAAAATTTAATTTAGGTAAACCGATAACCAATTCTTTTTTAATAAGTTTTGAAAGTGAATGCATGCTAATATGTGCAAGTCTATGGTACCAAAGCCAACTAGTCTCATTAATTTTGGCATTCAAGGCTACTAGGCATGGCAAGTTTATCTTGGAAAGATCATTCAAATTTACCATATAAACATTACCATGTCTATGCCTAATAAATTTAATGCCTTCTTCATTAGGACTAGTTACTATGCATAATGAAGATTCAAAAATAACTTTATATCCTTTGTCACAGAATTGACTGATGCTTAAAAGATTATGTTTCAAATCATCTACTAATAAAATATTTTCAATATACTTGGAGGGAGTGATACCAATGTTACCTATACGATGATCTTTCCTTTGCTATTGTCTCCAAAGGTGACCATCCC
The DNA here is from genome assembly GCF_000442705.2 of Elaeis guineensis. Lineage (NCBI taxonomy): Eukaryota > Viridiplantae > Streptophyta > Magnoliopsida > Arecales > Arecaceae > Elaeis > Elaeis guineensis. The sequence continues at coordinate 76,015,661 of NC_025996.2, forward strand.
TTCATCTTTTGCATTAAGTGTGATAAATTGAGATTCATCACTGGTCATGTGTCTTGAGCACCTACTATCAAGATACCATTTTGATTTGTTCCTTGGGATGCAAGACACACCTGCATGCAAAAATCAAAATTTTACTTTAGGTATCCAAGCTTTCTTGGATCTTTTTTGGTTAGTTACAGTGGTTCCTTTTGGAACCCATATTTTCTTCACATTAGAATTTTCAGATTTGTTAGAGAAATAAGTATAGAATTTATGTTCTACTGTACCACATTTAAAGCAAGTACTATTTGAAAACTTGTTGCTTGATGAGTTCGCATAGATATTTTTCAAAAATTTTTGTTTCTTCAAAGGGTTATAGCCAAGACCGACTTTATCATAAATGGCCTTTTGACTATCAAGTATCATTTAAAGTTTAGTTTAACTAAGAGTGAACTTTTCTACCATAGGTTTTAACTTAGCAATTTTATTTTTCAAGTTTAGATTTTTTTATGTCAAGACCAATTTTTCATTTGAAATTATTTTATTTTTTTAGTAAAGATTAATTCTTTGATTTTAATTCTTTATTCTTTATCCTTAACTTCTTTAGATCATCAACTAGATCATAAAATACTTCTTGAAGTTCTTCGAAAATAAAGTCATCAAGAGTTTCAGCGTTTACCTCATTTTCATATGCCATAAGGCACAAGTTGGCTTGCTTATGTGAGTCTTCTTCTTCGAAGCTTGACTCATCACTATCACCCCAAATAGCCATCATAGCCTTTTTTTTTGTACTTCCTGGGGCCCTTCTTAAGTTGTGGACATTTAGATCTGAAGTACCCTGGTTTCTTACATTCGTAACAAATAAGGGGCTGCTTCTTATCCTTCTCTTTGCTATGTTTCCCTTTTGTAGGTGGCCTCTTCCTCATCCTTTGTCTTCTTTTCTTCAAGAATCTTTTAAACTTTCTAGTGATGAGGGCCATTTCTTCATCTTGCTTTTCATTTTCAGTTTCTTCGGATTCCTCATCGAGTTGAGTAGTGGACTTGAGGGCGATTGTCCTCTTCTTCTTGATATCTTCTTCTTGATGTTGTTTCATGCTTAGCTCATGTGTCATTAGCGATCCTAGAAGCTCCTCCAAGGATAAGACATTCAGATCTTTGGCTTCTTGGATTGCGATCACTTTTTGTTAGGATTTGATGCCTCGAGATTCAGCCCACATTGAGCCCACAGCAAGATTCATGGTAAAAAATGAAGTCCAACGAGACCAAGATCACCCAAAACGAAGCTCGGATGGAGGAGATACGAGCTTTTGAAGTTAGCACGAGATTCGAGGCGGCAGAGGACCGCCGACAACCGACGGCGGGCGGCAGCGGTGCGGTCGCAGGCGGCGGTGTGCGGGACGTGCGACCCAGGCCCGCGTGGGATGCGTGACCCACGTGGGCGGGAGGCCCAAGCGGGCGCACGGCCCAGCCGGCGTGTGGCCAGGCGCGCGGGCGCGGGGGAGCGGGCTGGCCCAGGCCCAGCGGCCTGTTGGCCCTTTTCACCGGTCCACCGTGGACTGGGCGGTCCACGGCTGGGCTTGTGGACCGAGTGGGCATTTTCCACGCGTTTCTCACGGTCCACGACACTATTCTATGGATCGGAGTGCGATCTGAGGGCGGGGTGGCTCCCGATCTTGATCCGACGGTCCAGGGGTTATCTGGCTTTGTTTAGGACTCCTAATCCATCTCTAATCAAGTTTTAAGCCCTTGAAATAGGGCTGATCGGTAACAGAGAGGATGGGTGGTTGGTTTTTTGCACCATATGAGAACCCAGAGAAGAGAGAGGCGGAAGCGCTGAGAGAGAAGGAGCAGGAGGCTCCTGGACAGCGGTCGCCAGGTACTTCAGGGGTTCAGGGGGTCTTCCAAGAGAAAGAGAGCTTTTGTGAGGGGAACTTCTAGTGAGAGAGAATTGAGTGTACAAAGGTTGAGGGTGAGGTCTCCTCTTGTAAATTTTTTTTTCATAGTAAAGTTTGCATGCCCCGTGGAGGTGAGTCCTTTTGTGGTTGATCCACGTATTTTGATTATTTTTCTTTTTATTTTATTTCTTCTTTCTTCTGCTGCATCGCATGGTACTGAAAAGATTTTGAGAGGTGGTGTCCTGGCCAGACATCCACCCAACAAGTGGTATCAGAGCAAGGTGGTACAAGGATGCAGATTGCAGTGGTGGTGAGCAAGACTGAAGATGGAGAAGACAGGAACAATCAAGATGGAGATCAACAAGTTTGATGGTAAGAGCAATTTCTCCTTGTGGCAAGCAAGGGTGAAGGACGTGCTCATCCAACAGGAGTTGATCGATGCTCTCTTGTGCGATGAAAAGCCGACCACCATGGAGGTGCGGGATTGAAAATGGCTACAAATGTAGGTGATGAGTACCATCCGTATGTACCTGATGGATGAGGTGGTGATCCATGTGCTGAGCGAGACTTCCCCGACGGTGCTGTGGTCGAAGCTCGAGGAGTTGTACATGGTGAAGTCTCTCACCAACACTCTTTTCTTCTGGAGGCAGTTTTACCAACTGCGGATGACTGAGGGACAGAGTGTGCAGAGCATCTAAGCCACTTCCAGAAGATCCTCACCGACCTCCTCAGCATTGGCGAAAATGTTGAGGAGAAGATCAGGGTGCTGGTTTTGCTGGCGTCGCTTCCCCCTTCATATGAGTCCTTGGTGACTGCTCTTCTAGTGGGGAAGAGCACTATCAAGATGGATGAGGTCACCGCGGCGATACTTCAGAACGAGGTTCTCAGGAGAGAGAACCCAGCTTCAAGCTCAGGTGGCGATAGCTCAGCTTTGGTGGCTTCTGGAAGAGCAGGAGGCAGTAGACGGACTGACAGGAGATCGCAACGAGGGTGGTCTAAGTCCAAGAGGAACTTGAGCAAAATCAGGTGTTACCGATGTGAGGAGTTGGGGCATCTAGCCAGAGATTGCCGTCAACTTAAAAATCAGACGGTGGCTGCTGTAGCGACGACCGGCAGCGATTTAGATGGAGATGTCCTGGAGATATCTGACGAGGTATCTACTTCTTTCCAGTAGTGGATATTAGATTCTGCATGCCCCTATCATGTATGTTGCAGAGAGGAGCAGCTTGACTCCCTGGAGAACAGTGAGGGCACTTATATCTGCCAGATGGATCGAGCTGTGCGATCAGAGGCATTGGGACGGTCAGCTAGAGGACACATGACAGTGCAGTGAGGAGATTGGGAGAGGTCCGATACATATCCGATTTCAGGCAGAATCTTATCTCACTTAGCAGACTGGATTCGAGAGACTATAGGACGGTAGCTGGTGGAGGAATCCTGAGGGTGTTACGCGGCGATAGGATTGTGCTGGAGGGAAAGAAGGGGAGCAGAGGATATTATTACCTGGCAGGGAGCCCAGTGCGAGGTGGATCTTTGGGAGCCAGGTGGAGCCCAGAGCGAGGTAGAGCTCCAGGAGGTAGATCGGGCACGAGACAATAGACTCGGGAGGACGAGAGACGACGTAGCAAGGTGAGATTCCTATTACCGCAGGATGATACCTCGAGCAGGTCTCAGGTTAGGAAGAGCACAGCATACGACAGAGATGGGATCGAGCAGCCTGGTTCGACTCTCATGTTTGTCCATCCATGATTAGCAGGCGATTGCCCCAGGGCATGGGGGTGAGGAGATCTAAAAGCTCTTGAAGTTTGGAGGAGGCCGAATATCGAGTTGAGATAGAAATTATTATGATTTGACACCTCAAGATTCAGCTCATATTGAGCCCACAGCAAGATTCGTGGCGAAAAATGGAGTCCAACGAGACCAAGATCACCCAAAACGGAGCTCGGATGGAGGAAATACGAGCTTTTGAAGTCAGCATAAGTTTCGAGGTGACAGAGGACCGCCGGCGACCGATGGCGGGCGGCAGCGGTGCGTGGGACGTGCGACCCAGGCCCGCACGGGATGCATGACCCACGCGGGCGGGCAGCCCAGGCGGGCACGCGGCCCAGGCGGGTGCACGGCCCAACCGGGCGCGTGGCCCAGGCGCGCGCAGGCCCGTGCACGGGAGTGGGCCGGCCCAGGCCCAGCGGCCTGCTGGCCCTTTGCACCGGTCCACCATGGACCGGGTGGTCCACAGTTGGGCCTGTGGACGTGTGGGCATTTTCTATGCATTTCTCGCGGTCCACGGCATTGTTCCATGGATCGGAGCACGATCTGAGGGTGTGGGTAGCTCCTGATCTTGATCCGACGGTCAGGGGTTATCTGGCTTTGTTTAGGACTCCTAATCCATCTCTAATCAAGTTTTAAGCCTTTAAATAGGGCTGATCGATAAAGAGAGGATGGGTGGTTGGTTTTTTGCGCCGTACGAGAACCCAGAGAAGAGAGAGGCGGAAGCGCTGAGAGAGAAGGAGCAGGAGGCTTCTGGACAGCGATCGCCAGGCACTTCAGGAGTTCAGGGGGTCTTCCAAGAGAAAGAGAGCTTTTGTGAGGGAATTTCTAGTGAGAGAGAATTGGGTGTACAAGGGTTGAGGGTGAGGTCTCCTCTTGTAAAATTTCTTTTTCATAGTGAAGTTTGCATGCCCCGTGGAGGCGAGCCTTTTTGTGGCTGATTCACGTATTTTGATTATTTTTCTTTTTATTTTGTTTCTTCTTTTTTCCTGCTGCATTGCATGGTACTGAAAAGATCTTGGGAGGTGGTGTCCTAGCCAGACATCCACCAAACACTTTTACCTCTCAAGTCCTTGGTAAAGACTAAGAATCTTTCTCACAAGATCACTGTTAGAATAAGACTTACTAAACTTTTTAGACCATTAATAATATCCGTAAAGTGAGTAAATATTTCAGTTATTGATTCATCATGCTCCATTTTAAAGAGTTCATATTTATGCACAAGCATGTTAATTTTTGATTCCTTAACTTGATTAGTATCTTCATGTGTTACTTCTAATCTATCCCATATTTTCTTAGCTGATATGCATGTTGAAATGTGATTAAACTCATCAGCATCTAAAGCATAATATAAAATATTCATGGCTTTAGCATTAAGTTGAGCCATTTTCTTGTCAACCTCATCCCATTCTCTTTCAAGTTTGGTTGATTCTACACCATCAATTATCTTAGTGGGTGTGTGTGGTCTATTAACTATGATACTCCACATATCATAGTCAAGAGCTTAGATAAAATTTTCATCCGAGCTTTTCAATAGGTATAGTTTGACCCATTGAAAAGTGGAGGACAGTTTGTGGACTGCCCCTCGGCTAGTAAAGCACCAACTTGAGTTGCCATAGATCTTTAGCTTTTTGATGGTTAAATCAAAGTAGGGCTAGAGTACGAGCTCTGATACCACTTGTTGCCCAGCTATGCAACCCAAGAGGGGGGGTGAATCGGGTTTCTAAAAAATTTAATGTTAATTTAGAACTATGAGGATTAAATAACAATGAGTAGGATATATGTAGAGAGTGATTTAAGCAAAGTGTAGAAATTAGATGCAAGAATGCAAGTAGATAAGAAAATTTAGAAAGAGAGTAAGTAAGCACAACACAAACAAACAAGATTTATAGTGATTCGACGCCAACCTTTCACCTACATCCACTCCCTAAGCTCGTACTTGAAAATTCAAATCCACTAAACCGTATTCAACAAGAATAAACATCGGTACCTCCGACTCTAGCTATCCCAAGCTAGAATACTTATTTTTCGGATACAAACTAATCCAATACAATTTGATTCAAAGTTCGGACCAATCTTTCCAAGTTTTGAAATCCTTCCAAAACTAAGATCAAGACAAAATAAAGTATGTGAGTTAATCACATGAAAATATAAATTTAGCTCCTTTAATGAGAAAATAAAACTTTAAATGCACTTTACACATAAGAGAGAAGCTTTTCTGATTTCTCTCAAGGTGGTTGAAGATTTGAATGAGCTCTTGAGGGGTTGGTGAACTTGAAATGAAAGCTTCTTTACTTCAAGAGGGCTCTTTGCTTAGGGCTGAAATGAATGCTTGAAGAACCTTCCAAACTTCTCTTCTTTTTCCCTCCTTTAAGTGCCTTTATAGCTTCAATAGATGGTAGAGAGAAATTTGGACTAAAATAGAGCATTGGAGATCATTAAATGAGCATTAAATACAGCCAAAATGAGCTGAAAACTAGCCGTTGCGGAGTTTTTCCATCACAGGGGTCGACTCATAGGGTCGACTCATGCACATTACTCGACTCATGGGGTCGACTTCTGTGGCACAGAACAGAAAATGACTGTTCTATAATTTTGGCATACACAGCAACAGAGATCGACTCATAAGGTTGACTCATGCGCAGGGGTCGACTCAATTGGGTGTGCCAGCCAAAAAAATTAGCATGCCGTTCAGTCCTTTTGACATGAGTCGACTCATGGGGTCAACTCAATTTTATAAACATAATTTTCTTCCAAAATACAACATCCAAAAATATTGAAATTGCCTCCAATAGATCATAAATTTCTGTTCTTGCTCTGAGGCTTTCGAATCAGAACTTGATAAATTATGATTTTGCCTCTGAAATATAATAATTTTTTTTTTAAGTCAAAATCATTAGTAACCCCCTCAATGCTTTGTAATCATCAAAATCAATTCAAGGAGCACACTGGGGTATGCTAGATTCTATCACTGATTTATAAAGGATTTATCTCTAATTTCTAGACCTTTATCTCATTTATTGGGTAAAGATGTTTCTTTTCATTTTTCTGATGAGTGTTTGCAGGCATACAATACCCTCATGGAGAAGCTGATCATGGCACTATTGTAGTGGCACCAGATTGGTCCCACCTTTCGAGTTGATGTGTGACACTAATGATATAGCTGTAGGAGCAGTACTTGATCAGAGAGGAAAATTTTCAGACTATTTACTATACCAGCCACACTTTGATAGAGGCTCAACGAAAATATGCAACCATGGAGAAGGAGCTCCTGGTAGTAGTATTTGCTTTAGATAAATTTCACTCTTATCTTATTTTGTCTAAAATTATTGTATACACTGATCATGCAGCTCGAAGTATCTTCTTATTAAGAAAGATGCAAAACTCAGTTGATCAGATGGATTCTTTTGCTGCAAGAGTATGATTTGGAGATCAAAGACAAGAAGGATACAGAGAATGCAATGGCTGACTACCTCTCAAGATTGGAGAATGTCATGGAAGAGGAATTGGATGCTTATCCTATCAAGGAGGAATTCCTAGATGAGTGCCTTTACATTGTCATAAGTAAAAAATTTTCATGGTATGCTGATATTGTTAACTACCTGGTTGGTAAGGTTCTTCCACTTAATCTTTTTTATCATCAAAAGAAGAGATTTTTATCCATTGTCAGATATTATTTTTGGGATGAACCTTTCTTATACAAGTGTTGTGCAGATTAGGTCATTAGGAGATATGTTTCGAAAGAAAAGATGGAGAAAATTCGCATCATTGTCATGACCGTGAGGTAGGAGGATATTTTGGCCCAATTAGGACAGCCTATAAAGTTCTTCAATCAGATTTTTATTGGCTCTCTTTATTTAAAGATGCTCATTCTTACATCTCATGTGACCATTGTCAAAGAACTGAAAATCTTTCAAGGAGACATGAAATGCCTTTAAACAATACTTGTATGTGAAAATTTTGATGTTTGGGGACTGACTTTATGGGATCTTTTTCTAGTTCTTTTTCAAATCAATATATACTTGTGGCTATGGACTATATTTCAAAATGGGTAGAAGTAGCAACTTTTCAACTGATGATGCTAGGATGATTGTCAAATTTTTAAAAAAGTATATCTTTACATGTTTCGGCACTTCTAGGGCAATCATTAGTGATGGGGTACAAATTTTTGTAATAAGTAATTTGAAAATCTTTAAGCAAATATGGTGT
>NC_025996.2:76023610-76090273 GCF_000442705.2 Elaeis guineensis
GCTCCAAATTTTGGTACATGCAACAAGGGCTGAACCAACTCAAATCCAAAACTGATTTGAATTAATTTGACTTTAATTAGCCCAACTGGAATCAATTTTAAACCCGATTCGAAATAAGGAGCTAGTTTTTTGCAACATGTGCTAGCATGTCAATTTTGCAAACATGATCTAATCCAATTAGACCCCTGATCAATACCCTTTGTGTGTGACCCATTGGGTTTCATATCTAGCTAGCAATAGGTCTAAGTTCAAGTCATTTGATTTGATTAGAATTTAATTTGACCGATTAGATCCAATCGAGCTAACCCGATTTTAGCAATTAGAACTCTTTCTAATTGGTGATTGAATTAAACTCTTTAATTGATCAAACCTATAAGACAAGATTGATGTCCAGCAATGTATCATGTCTACCTGGAAGATATAAAATTTTTTATAAAATACCAAAATACCCTTCAGTGGAAAGTAACGGCAATTTGATCCTGCGATCTCCCTGCACCCCGAATATGACTCTGGATATGGAATGATGTCAAATCCAATATCATACTCATATTTCTCTCAATCTTATATGATGATTCAATTAATAAAATATTAAAAACTCTTTCTAATTTTTATTTGCTTTGATCAAAGACTTCCTGAATCATCAATCGATCAGAACAAGTAGGATGCGATTTCCTCTTACCAGGAGTGATCGATTCCATGTTGACCTACTCAAAACCTTCATACACATTCTACCATATCTAGAACACCCGTACATGACTAAGTCATGAATGAGTATGAACCAAAAAATATGGATTCATGTATACAAGGTTCTATGGTAGTCTCAGGTCAAAGAATTACATGCACAACTCCCTCTTGACAGGTAAGTAAATTCCATAAGATGTTTCTTAAGTCGATCAATTCAGTGAACTCATTCTCTAATGAGCACCCACTTCTTGTATTAGTATCTCACACAAGTGGCATATGAGATCTGCCACCCTCTCCATCGAGCATACATAGAAAGTGCTAATCTATCTGGAACATTGATCTCCTACTCAATGCTCCTATGACTAGAAATATTCTAAATCAAGATTTTTAGGATTTTAGATCTCATAGGTATGATCTCATCATAACCTTAAACCTATTTTCTGATTTATGGAGTTCATCATAATCATTACTAAAGTAAGATGCAACATATGATGAAAATATCTTTTATTATTTAAAGAGTCAATACATAAGTCTGAAAGATTACAAGGAAAATCCATCAAAATACAAATTTCGATTGGCTTGTAGGGCATATTCCTTTCATCAACCACCTTGAAAAAAATCAGAAAAGCTTCCTTCATATTGTGTAAAGTGTATTTAAAATTTTATTTGCTCATTAAAGGAGCTAAATTTATATTTTCGTATGATTAACTCACATATTCTATTTTTTGTCTTGATTGTTAATTTTGGAAGGATTTCAAAACTTGGATAGATTGATCCAAACCTTGAATTGGATTGTATTAGGTTGGTTTGTACCCAAAAAATAAGTGTTCTAGCTTAGAATAGCTAGAGTCGGAGGTACCGATGTTGTATTCTTATTGAATACGATTTAGTGGATTTGAATTTCCAAGTAAGAGCTGGGGAGTGGATGTAGGTGCAAGGTTGGCACCGAACCACTATAAACCTTGATTGTTTGTGGTGTGCTTACTTGCTCTCTTCCTAAAATAAGTGTTCTAGCTTGGGATAGCTAGAGTCGGAGGTGCCGACGTTATATTCTTGTTGAATACGGTTTAGTAGATTTGAATTCTCAAGTAAGAGCTGGAGAGTGGATGTAGGTACAAGGTTGGCACCGAACCACTATAAACCTTGATTGTTTGTGGTGTGCTTACTTGCTTACTTGCTACACCTTGCTTAAATCACTCACTACATATAACTTGCTTAGTATTACTTAATCCTTGTGGTTCTAAATTAACTTTAAAAATTCAAAAACTCAATTCACCCCTCCTCTTGGGTTGCATAGCTGGACAATAAGTGGTATCAGAGCTTGGTGCTCTAGTCCTACTTTGATTTAACCATCAAAGAGCTAAAGATCTATGGCAACTCAAGTTGATACTTTACTAATCGAGGGACAGTCCACAAACCGACCTTCACTTTTCAATTGGTCAAACTACACCTATTAGAAAGCTCGGATGAAAATTTTTATTCAGGCACTTGACTATGATATGTGGAGTATCATAGTTAATGGACCACACACACCCACTAAGATAATTGATGGTATAGAATCAACCAAATTCGAAAGAGAATGGGATGAGGTTGACAAAAAAATAGCTCAACTCAATGCTAAAGTCATGAATGTTTTATATTGTGCTTTAGATGCTAATGAGTTTAATCGCATTTCAACATGCATGTCAGCTAAAAAAATATGGGATAGATTAGAAGTAACACATGAAGGCACTAATCAAGTTAAGGAATCAAAAATTAACATGCTTGTGCACAAATATGAACTCTTTAAAATAGAGCATGAAGAATCAATAACTGAAATATTTACTTATTTTACGGATATTATTAATGGTCTAAAAAGTCTTGGTAAGTCTTACTCTAACAGCGATCTTGTGAGAAAGATTCTTAGATCTTTACCAAGGATGTAGGAGGCCAAAGTGACCACAATCCAAGAAGCCAAATATCTAAATATTTTACCCTTGGAGGAGCTTCTAGGATCGCTAATGACACATAAGCTAAGCATGAAACAACATCAAGAAGAAGATGTCAAGAAGAAGAGGATAATCGTCCTCAATCCACTACTCAACTCGATGAGGAATCTGAAGAAACAAAAAATGAAGAGCAAGATGAAGAAATGGCCCTCATCACTAAAAAGTTTAAAATATTTTTGAACAAAAAAATAAGGGATGAAGAAGAGGCCACCTACAAAAGGGGAGCATAGCAAGGAGAAGGATAAGGAGCAATCCTTATTTATTATAAATATAAGAAGTCGGAGCACTTTAGGTCCGAATATCCATAATTTAACAAGGGCCCCAAGAAGTACAAGAAAAAGGCTATGGTGGCTATATGGAGTGATAGTGATGAGTCAAGCTCCGAAGAAGAAGATTCACATGAGCAAGCCAACTTATGTCTTATGGCACATAAAAATGAGGTAAACGCTGAAACTCCTGATGACTTTACTTTTGAAGAACTTCAAGAAGTATTTTATGATCTAGTTGATGATCTAAAGAAGTTAGAGGTAAAGAACAAAGAATTAAAATAAAAGAATCAATCTTTACTAAAAAAAAATGAAATTATTTCAAATAAAAATTGGTCTTGACACAAGAAAATCTAAACTTAAAAAATAAAATTGCTAAGTTAAAACCTATGGTAGAAAAGTTCACTCTTAGTTCAGCTAAACTTTAAATGATACTTGATAATCAAAGGCCGTTTATGATAAAGCCGGTCTTGGCTACAATCCTTTAAAGAAACAAAAATTTTTGAAAAATATCTATGTGAACTCATCAAGCAACAAGTTTTCAAATATTACTTATTTTAAATGTGGTAAAGTAAGACACAAATCCTATACTTGTTTCTCTAACAAATCTGAAAATTTTAATGTGAAGAAAATATGGGTTTCAAAAGGAACCATTGTGACTAACCAAAAAGGACCTAAGAAAGCTTGGGTACCTAAAGTAAAAACTTGATTTTTGCATGCAGGTGTGTCTTGCATCCTAAGGAACAAATCAAAAATGGTATCTTGATAGTGGGTGCTCAAGACACATGACCGGTGATGAATCCTAATTCATCACACTTGATGCAAAAGATGGAGGGATAGTCACCTTTGGAGACAATAGCAAAGAAAAGATTATTGGTATAGGTAACATTGGTATCACTCCCTTCAAGTATATTGAAAATATTTTATTAGTAGACGGTTTGAAACATAATCTATTAAGCATTAGTCAATTTTATGACAAAGGGTACAAAGTTATTTTTGAATCTTCATTATGTATAGTAAGTAGTCCCAATGATGAAGGTATTAAATTTGTCGGCATAGATATGATAATATTTATATGGTAGATTTGAATGATCTTTTCAAGATAAATATGCAATGCCTAGTAGCTATGAATGCCAAAATTAATGAGACTAGTTAGCTTTGGCACCGTAGGCTTGCACATATTAGCATGCATTCACTTTCAAAATTTATTAAAAAAATTGATTATCTATTTACCTAAATTAAATTTTGAAAAGGATAGAATTTGTGATGCATGTCAACTAGGTAAACAAAAAAAGTATCATTCAAATCTAAAAATATTGTTTCAACTTCTAGGTCATTAGAATTATTGCACATAGATTTATTTGGACCCACTAGAACTACTAGTTTAGGTGGAAAATGATATGGCTTTATAATTTTGATGATTTTTCTTGTTTTACATGGGTTTTTTTTTTGGCACATAAGGATAAAATTTTTCATGTGTTCTCAAAATTTTATCGAAAAGTTACTAATGCAAAAGATTTTTCAATTCAACATATTCGAAGTGATCATGGAATCGAATTTGAAAATCAAGATTTTGAAAAGTTTTGTGATGAAAAAGATATTGACTATATCTTTTTAACATCTAGGACACCCCAACAAAATGAGGTAGTAGAAAGAAAAAATAGAACCCTTGAAGAAATGATCCATACCATACTATGTGAAAGCAACCTCCCAAGATACTTTTGGACGGAAGTAATTAACATGGTATGTTACATATTAAATCGCACTTTAATTAGACCAATTCTAAAGAAACATCCTATGAGCTTTGGAAATGAAGAAAACCAAATATTGCATATTTACACGTTTTTGGTTGTCGATGTTTTGTTTTGAACAATGGTAAAGAGAGATTAGAAAAATTTGATGCAAAATCCAATGGAGCTATTTTTCTTGGTTACTCTCCTTCTAACAAAGTTTTTAGAGTTTTCAACTAAAGAACTTTAGTAGTAGATGAGTCAATACATGTTGTTTTTTATGAGACTAATGATCTTCCTTCAAGGAAGAATGAAAGTATTGATGATGCAGATCCTCTTATAGAAGAGATGAAGGAGCTCACCCTAAAAGACTCAACAATTCAAAATGAAGAAGAACATGAAAATAAACAAGATGATGAAGGTGAAGAACAACAAGAACAATCTCAAGGTACAAATGATCTCTCCAAAGAATGGAGGTATGATCACAATCATCTCAAAAAATTAATCATTGATGATCCTACACATGGAATAAGAACTCGTTCTTCACTTAGAGATGCATGCAATCATTTTGCATTTATTTCTCATTTTGAACCTAAAATCATAGATGAAGCTGAAATAGACTATAATTGGATCAATACAATGCAAGAAGAACTTAATCAATTTGAAAGACATAATGTATGGACTTTAGTATCAAGACCTAAAAATTATTCTATAATTGTCACAAAATGGGTATATAAGAATAAATTGGATAAACATAGAAATATGATTAGGAATAAAGCAAGATTAGTTGCAAAGGGTTATAATCAAGAAGAGGAATTGATTTTGATGAGGCCTTTGCACCTTTTACTAGATTAGAAGCAATTAGGCTTTTACTTCATATGCATGCTTTATGAACTTTAAGTTACTCCAAATAGATGTCAAAAGTACTTTTCTAAATGATTATATTGCTGAAGAAGTATATGTAGAATAACCCCCGATTTTGAAAATCATGCTTTTCTTAATCATGTTTTTAAATTAAACAAAGCTTTGTATGGTTTAAAACAAGCACTAGGACTTGGTATGAAAGGTTAAGTAAATTCTTGCTTAATAATGGTTTTTCAAGAAGAAATATAGATACAATCCTTTTCATTAAAAGAAATCATAATGATATCTTACTTGTATAAATATACGTTGACGATATTATTTTTGGGTCTACTAATAAAACTTTGTCAAGATTTTGCTAAGCTCATGCAGGAGGAGTTCGAGATGAGCATGATGGGAGAACTTACATTCTTCCTCGAACTCCAAATCAAACAAAAAATGAAGGGATCTCCATCATCCAAAGCAAGTATACAAGAGAACTACTCAAAAGATTTGGAATGGAGAGCTCCAAAGCAATTGGTACACCCATGAGCCCATCATGTAAGCTTGACAAGGATAAAGAAGATAAAAATATCAACTCAAAACTTTATAGAGGCATGATTGATTCTTTATTGTATTTAACTGCTAGTAGATCAGATATTATATTTAGTGTTTGTTTATGTGCACATTTTCAATCAAATTCAAAAGAATCACACTTAAATATAGTTAAAAAAATTTTAAATATTTAAAAGGTATACAAACTCTATGATTATGGTATTCTAAGGACTCATCAATTGACTTAATAGGATATTCAGATGTCGATTTTGCTGGATGTAAATTAGATAGAAAAAATACTAGTAGAACTTGCCAATTTTTGAAGTTGATTTAATCTCTTGGTTTAGCAAAAAGCAAAACTCAGTGGCACTGTCTATAGCTGAGGCCGAATACATTGCAGCCGGAAGTTGCTGTGCTCAAATCTTGTGGATTAAGCAACAACTTGAGGACTTTGGCATCAAACTCAATAAAACTCCCATAAGATGTGATAATACTAGTGCTATTAATCTAACTAAAAATCTAATTCAGCACTCTAGATCAAAACATATCGAAATTAGATATTATTTTATAAGAGAACATATCCAAAATAAAGATATAATTCTTGATTATGTATGTACTAAAAATATTGGCTGACATCTTTATCAAAGCCTTAAGTGAAGATAGATTTTGTGAAATTAGGAGAGAATTAGGAATCCTTGATCCTTCAGCTTGAGTATCTTTCTAAGTCCAAGTTCAATTTGCCAAAAATTTATTGAACCAATTTATTTTTGAGCTAATTTCACATCTCTCCTTTCTTAAAAGCTCAAAACTATCCTTCATTTGATCAATCTCTCAAATGGACACCCTTCCCTCAAGTTTCAAGCTTTTTCAAAATTTTTCCATCATCTTTTTTAATTTTTTCTTACCATGAGTCGACCCCTAGGGTCGACCCTAGAGTAAACTTATAATTTTTTTACTAAAATCTATCGGGCTCTGTTTTATTGGGATTTCATCGATTGCAAAGAGCCGACCCCTTTGCCGTTCGTCTTCCCCATTCCACCGAACAAGATCACCGCTCATCTTAAAATCCCTCTTCCCACCAGATTTTCCCCTTTAAATTATTTTTTTAGGATTTAAATCTCTCTTCTCTTTCTTCTTCGTTTGGGTGGTTCGAGCTTACCCTAGCTTCAAATCCTCTTTTCCAAACCGACCGTCTATCTCCCCAAAATCTTTGCTTTTCTTTAAAATTCCTTCCACTCAACCCCTCATCAAATCTCCCAGGCTGTTTGCAAGTCTCTCCTGTCCAAAATAGCTCCCAAATCAAAGCTACCGTAGAGAAGAAAATCTGTTCGAGGGTTAGAGGAAGATGTGCGCAGAAAAAGAATTGCTGCTGAGCCCTCTTTTACTCCAACTCCAGTTCTAGGTCCTGCTCCAGTTTCTTCACAGTCTCCACTCAGTCCAAACAGGGTACCTCTCTCCAATCAAAAAGTGAAACTCGGGAAGAATATAGATTTTAAGTTTTTTGAAAAAGAAGGGTTCTCTATTGGATCAAAGATTAAAAATCAAGGATGGGAGTTTTACTGTTTATTAAAGGAAAATACTTATGTTGATTTGGTCAGAGAGTTTTATTTGAATTTAAGTTACCGCAATGGAACAGTAAAATCTTTAGCGAAAGGTGTTAACATTGTTCTTGATCCATTGCATTTGGGACATATCTTACACTTGCCTTGTGAAGGCTATACTCATATGGAACTCTCAATCAAAGAAGAAGGATTAGGTGCTATCTTAGGGAGGGCATTTACTAAAAATTTGAATAAATTAGAAGCAAAAATTCTTTCGATTGAGATGAGGCTTTTACATCATATAGTAATCAAACTATTTGTCTCTAGAGTGGTAGACATGATCTCTTATCTGATAGAGATATTTGCATCATGTACCATGTGATCACCAAGACCCCCTCGAACCTTCCTGCTTTGATATTTGAGGCCATAAGGGAGACCCTGAACAGGTCTAAGGCTCACTTGCCTTATGGTATGGCACTCACCCTGATCTTTAGGAGGTTCGGAGTCTGTTTTGAGGGAGAGGCAGTAAACAGATTGTCACATTCTGACACCATCAACCGCCACACACTGCATCACATGAGTTTTTCAAAGACTGATGGCGGTTGGTCGAAGGGTATTGAGGAGAGAGCTAAGGAGAGAGCAGAGAAGGAGGGACCGTCTTCACCTCCTTATGATTACAGAGCATCTCCTGATATTCAGTTCGTATCTGATCACGAGGCTGGTCCCTCAGAGTCAGTGAGGAGGCATGCTTCAGTTTCACAGTCAGAGAGTAGGGTACATCCTTCAGAGTTCAGACTTGCAGATGATCGATTGAGTTGATATCCTAACGTGTTGCCTCCATTTTATCTCAGCAGTTTGCCACCTCAGTTTTTACTCAGAGGTCGACATCTCAACATAACTCAGACCAGACTTTGATCTCTTATATCTCTACTATCTTTCAGATGCTTACAGCTCAGTCCGCATGAATTAAGGAGCTTGAGGGATATATTCTGATACTGACGGGCAGAGTTTTGGATTTGCATAGGCGGGTATTAGCCTTAGCCCATTTCCAACCGTAAGAGAACATCATGGAGGTCTCCGACCTATCTACAGAGGCGGCTAGGCTTCGAGGTGTTTTGCAGAGTGGCTTTGATTTTTTGAGGAGGGAGATCAGCGGATCCTGTGAGACTGTCTCTACTCAGATTGATACTCTGATGCAGTCCTTGACGAGAGCTTTGGAATAATTGGACACCATCAGACTTTCTCTCCTAGCATAGTCCATAGCTTCCCAGGCTCCAGGACCTTCTCGCTCTTCTGCTCATGCCGGTACTTCTACCCGTGGCTGAGGCAGACGTGGTCGAGGATGTGCTCGTGGCCTTGATCCTGAGACTCCTCATCATATCTCTGACTCTTCTAATCCTGACCCTTCTAGTCATGACATCTATTAGATCTAGCATAGTTAGTCTTTTATGTCTAGGTTCTAGCTTATGACCTTTGTAATTGTTGGCTGATTGACTCATGGATAGTTATATTTTTTTTATTTTTTGTTATCTATGATTTTTATATGGCCTATGTACTTTGACTTGACTCGTATGTATTGTGACACTTATGTCACATTTTGGGTATATACATATATATGCTTTTAACTTCTATGAATATCTTTGGATTGATTTTTATGAATGGCATTAATTGAAATGTCTTAATATGAAATGAAAAATGCCCCATATATGTGTTATGAAATATTATGAATGACAATATCTTCTATACGAGTAAATTGAAATATCCTTTATGATTGCTATAGTGAGGGAAAGTCTCTTTCATTTTTTTCTTAAAAAATGAGAGTAATGATCTTATTTGATGTTGTCAAAAAGGGAGAGTAGAGGAATAAAATCGAGCAATAAGCAAAATTATCTAAAATCGAGCAATAAGCAAAATTATCTAAAATCGAGCAATAAGCAAAATTGTCAAAGCAAATTTGTCAAAAGAAAATAATCTTATAAGCTATCTTAACACTAATCTTCAAACTACTCATGATGCATTTTATTCAAATAATTGATTATAATATTTAATTGATGCATCTTCATAAATTTAAAATTCTTATTTAATGCTTTATATGTGTTATGCTTTGCTTTTGCTCAAGTATTTTATCATCATCAAAAAGGGGGAGATTGTTGCTTCATGAGCTGATTTTGATGATTACAATACATTTGAGGGGTTACTAATGATTTTGGCTTGAAAAAAAATTTATTGTATTTCAGAGGCAAAATCATTATTTTATCAAGTTCTGATTCGAAAGTCTCAAGAACAAGAATAGAAGATTTGTGATCTATTGGAGGTAATTTCATACTTTTTGGATGGATATGTTGAGAGAAATTCAAGTTTAAAGAATTGGATCGACTCTATGAGTCAACTCCTGTCAAAAGGGGCTGAACGGTATGCTATTTTTGGCTGGCACACCCAAAGGGGTCACCCTATGAGTCAACCTCTGTTGCAATGCAGGCCAAAGATACAGAACAGTGATTTTCTGTTCTGTGCCACAGAGGTCGACCCCATGAGTTGACCCCTGTGCAGAGGTCGACCCCATGAGTCGACCCCCTGTGACAGAATCTTCCGTAACGGTTAGTTTTCAGCTCTTTTTAACAGTATTTAATGCTCTTTTAATGATCTCCAATGGCTCTATTTTAGCTCAATTTTTCTCTACCATCTATTGAAGCTATAAAGGCACTTAAAGGAGGAAAAAAGAAGTAAGATTGAAGAGATTCAAGCATTCATTTCAGCCCTAAGCAAAAAGACCTCTTCAAGCAAAAAAAACTTTCAATTCAAGTTCACCAATCCCTCAAGAGCTCATTCAAGTCTTCAACCACCTTGAGAAAAATCAGAAAAGCTTCCTTCGTATTGTGTAAAGTGTATTTAAAGTTTTATTTGCTCATTAAAGGAGCTAAATTTATATTTTCGTGTGATTAACTCATATACTCTATTTTTGTCTTGATTGTTAGTTTTGAAAGGATTCCAAAACTTGGATAGGTTGATCCGAATCTTGAATCAAATTGTATTGGGTTGGCTTGTACCTGAGAAACAAGTGTTCTAGCTTGGGATAGCTAGAGTCAGAGGTACCGATGTTGTATTCTTATTAAATATGGTTTAGTAGATTTGAATTTTCAAGTAGGAGCTTGGAGAGTGGACGTAGGTGCAAGGTTGGCACCGAACCACTATAAACATTGATTGTTTGTGGTGTGCTTACTTGCTCTCTTCCTAAATTTCTTTACTTTCTTGCATTCTTGCATCTTATTGCTACACTTTGCTTAAATCACTCACTACATATAACTTGCTTAATATTACTTAATCCTCGTGGTTCTAAATTAACTTTAAAATTTTAAAAATCCAATTCACCCTTCCTCTTGGGTTGCATGGCTGGACAACATTTGATCTTAATCTTTTCTAGTCTGATAGTTGCAGAATGTGTTCTTCAGGTCGCTCGCAGCCACACGGACTCGTATGGCCTCTACAGGAAGATCCACGTGAAGACAGACGTAGATCAGGGACTTGGAGGTGCTAGCCTGCAAGCAACTTCGACAGTTGATTTGTTCCTCTTTCTTTAAGTATATTATGTTGGGAAATGTGTCCCAAAAAGTTAATCGTCAAGCTGTTGACGGTTGAGCAACCAAGTATTGTAATTGATTTGTTAATAAATAAAATATATTTGGCATCTTCATCATAAGCTTTCATCTTCTAATGAACTCCGTTGTTATGATGAAGTCCTTAGGACTATTTAGGTTCGATAAAGAGAGGATTTATCGATTAGTCCTTAAAACTGTTCACGACCAAATGATAGGCTGTTAATAAGGACGACAGCTTCTATCGAGCATAGGTCGCTGTAGGCCATATGGTTGGTTGTCCTCTTAACCAAGGAGTGTGGAGACACTGGTATGGCATACAGGTGAGATATAAGGGTACATCATCATTAAATTGACCAACTCCAGAGTATTCTACTGTCAGAATATCTCTGATGGGATATAGGTATAAGTGTCCCTTAGACCTGAGATCGCCTCAGTGACTTGCAAGCAACTCACTGTGCTTTGGTACTGGACTAACTGAATTTCTAATTCAGGGATGGAAGGCTTCTGGGCACAGTCAAGTACTTGCGAAGTCAGAGTGTGATCGAGATGGGATTGACCACTCCAAGAGTTGGAGAAGAATGAGTCACTGTATTTCAATTTAGCAAAACCTTGGCCAGGGTAATCCATCAGATGGATTTGATATTTTGAAATACAATGTGGACAACCTGATCAGAGTTGACAGTTAAACTCTGGGGTGTCCTATGATCATTTTGGTCAAGGGGATAAATTATATGAAAACTATATCCGCATGAGTTCTAAGGATGTTGCTCTACACATTCGACCTATCCGGTCGTCGGGTACCATTGCTAGATGGTCACTTCGATTGGTATAGGAATTTGTTCCTATGCTACCGACTTAGGTTCGGACCTATGAGGTCACACACATTAGAGTTCATGATCCGATCAGATGGTTGATCAACGATTAAGAATCGTTCTAGGGTTAAATGATCAATACGATTGACATTTAACCCAGTGCAAGTGTTGCAGGAGGATCGATTAGCAATTTGATTGCTAATTGGCTTAATTTGATTAAGCCAATGGGCTGAGATTAAGTCTAATTAAATATAATTTAATTAAATTTATTTTGGGCTTGATTGGATCAAGTCCAATTGATTTATTGGATAAGCCAAGTGCAAGGAAAAACTAGTCCTAGTTCAACTAGGACTTGGGTCAATCTAATTTCTAAGCCAGGGTAATCCATCAGATGGATTTGATATTTTGAAATACAATATGGACAACCTGATCAGAGTTGACAGTTAAACTCTGGGGTGTCCTATGATCATTTTGGTCAAGGGGATGAATTATATGAAAACTATATCCGCATGAGTTCTAAGGATGTTGCTCTACACATTCGACCTATCCGATCGTCGGGTACCATTGCTAGATGGTCACTTCGATTGGTATAAAATTTATTCCTATACTACCGGCTTAGGTTCGGACCTATGAGGTCACACACATTAGAGTTCATGATCCGATCAGATGGTTGATCAACGATTAAGAATCGTTCTAGGGTTAAATGATCAATACGATTGACATTTAACCCAGTGCAAGTGTTGCAGGAGGATCGATTAGCAATTCGATTGCTAATTGGCTTAATTTGATTAAGCCAATGGGCTGAGATTAAGTCTAATTAAATATAATTTAATTAGATTTATTTTGAGCTTGATTGGATCAAGTCCAGTTGGTTTATTGGATAAGCCAAGTGCAAGGAAAAACTAGTCCTAGTTCAACTAGGACTTGGGTCAATCTAATTTCTAATTTGATTAAAAAATTAAATCAGATTTAAATCTAATTTAATCTGATTAAATTAGGTTCTTAATTGGGTTAAGACCTATTTTAATTGGGTTGATCTAATTTTGATTTGATTTGGTTTGGGAAACCAAATTAAAACAAGTCATAAGACAGAATCCTAGTAAGACTAGGATTCCACCTTGCGCCACATAATCCTTCTCCACGCCCTCTCTCTTATTCAATGCCAATCTCCACTTATTTTGTGCGAAAAAAGCCCTCTCCCAGATCTCTCCCACGTTCACAAAAGGTCTCCTCTCTTCTTTCTTACATGGAAGGTGGTTTGGATCAAAACTAAAAGGAATAAGTTTGGATTTCGAATTCTATGAGATAGAGTTTTAGAAATCCAAAACTCTTTCAATTTTACACCGAATTTATCCAAATTTTTTTTAAAATTTTTGTGGCTTTTAGGGTATACATTGTGTACCCTTTTCTAGTGATCCATGCATAAAATATGAAGGAGGTGCTCAAGAGTTGGGCGTCCCTTAACTTGCCATGTTTGGATAAGCCTTGACTAGGTGTTTGACCTAGACAAGGACTCTATCATATCTCTCTATATAAGATGAGTTTCTTCATGAAATTTTAGAAGAAGATAGATATTTGAGAGACCTTTGTGTCATCCAAAAATCAGAGAGAAATACCTTTGGGTCGTAGAGATATAAAAGATGCAAGTTTGGGTGTCTAGAGAGAAAAACGTGAAGAAGAAGAGGGTCTTCTTCTTGGGTTTTTGTTTTCGTATCTTTCCTCCCTCCATCTTGAGTTTCCTGAGAGTATCTCAGATCTGAAACTCTCCTTTTACTTTCCATCTTTGGAAGAGTCCAAATCAAGAAGAAGGAGGTACCTGATCAACCATCAAAGAAGGATCAGCGCAGTACTAGCATACTGTGCTGATTTCCTGAAGCAGGACTTCTGATCGAGATTCGTGGGCTTGTGTGGACGACTCCTAGAGGTCGGATGCGTGTGCGACTTGCAACATCATCCTCAAGCCCAGATCAACAAGGTTAGAACGTCTAACTTGCAAGGTAATAGATCTGATCTATTGTTTAATACATACATTAGATGTAGTATAGAAACATGTTGATATGATCAACATGTAGTTCATGCTATATTTATATATTTTAATTTTTGATTTAATACTATGTAATAATCATGTAATAGATCTTAAATCTAGAGATTTTCTAATTTTAAAAAATAAATTTTGATTTATTTTAGTCTTCCGCTGTATGATCTTGAAAAAAGTTTCAAGATCTAACCCTGAAACCCTAGATCTGGTTCCTACATATTAGACACTCAAAGTAAGAGAGGATCAAGAAGAGGAATAGAGGAGGAGGAGAAGAGGCTCTAGAAATAAAAAACACCAAAGAAATGATCATGGGACATCCAAGAGAGAGGACCCCTTTTTATAGACTAGGAATTAGGATTTTTCAAGGAAGGGCACCAAGAGTCAATGCCAAAACCTCCTTTTGGCATCCCAAAAAATTTTAATTAAATCATTAAAATATGGAGAAAGATTTTAAAGTCTGACACACCAAAGTATTCTCTAGGAAAAATAAAGAAAAAATTAATATGGTGCCAACAATATTCTATATACAAAAAATCTCTTTCCTAGTTTACCTCTTATCTCTAATTCGGATTGTATTCGAATTAGGCAAAAAATAATATTATGACTCATCAGCTATAGTTGTCCACCCTTATTGGATCCTCTATCATGATACCAAAAATCACAACCCAAATCTAATTAGGCATGAAAAAATTGGCATGGATCCAGGTGTGGTGCAAAAGATAAGGATAGAGTCTTAGTTGATAAGGACTCTTCATTTCTAATTCTGATTCTAATCCAAATCAAATTTGGATTGAACCCACTGATAGAAATAAACATAATCCAATTAGAAACCAAAATATCTCATCAAATTTTTAATCCAATTAGGAATTAATCGAGTCAAAACTTTGATCGAATTAGGATCAATTTTTTTTTGTAATCAGGCTCGACCATATCAAACCCAATCAGAGTCGAACCGAGTCTAATTCAATTAAACTTGTTCTAAAGCTCTATGCTCAATCAAATTGAGTCAATTAGTAATTTAATTACTAATTAATTCTTTAAAATTAGTAGAGTTTCAATCCCAGTGGGACTCTCCTCCAGAGTTCTAGTCGGAGTAGGACTCTTCACTAGAGTCACAATTCAGTTGGACTCTTCAGCCATCTGATCTGACCAAATCTTCTAATGCATATGACCCCATAGGTTCGAACCTAAGCCAATAGAATAGAAATAACTTTCTATACCAATCGATATAACCATCCAGCAATGATGACCCGATGACCGGATTGGTCGAAGTATTGCAAAGCAACCTTCCTATACTAACCGGACGGCTAGTGCTTATCCAATCCGAGTACTTTACTACTCAGAATATCTAATCTAAACAGATGATAATCAAATATAAAAATAAATTAATTTAGATCTAATCTAAATCATAAATAATTAGATCAAATAAAAAAAAATAGATCTAAAGTCATATTAATTCATATCAAAACAACCATGCTCTGATACCAATTGAAGAAAATATGCGGTAGTGCAGTACATACAATTTTAAAATTTTATGCAGTAAAAATAATAGATTAAATGATTTAATTCTAATCACATGTATAAAATTCTATCTTAGACTACCATATCATGATCTTTGATATGAAAATATGCACTTTAGATCTGAAAATAAAAAATCGCATCGATCTCATCGATACTGAAATTTTAGATCTACCATAGAAATCAAAATAAGTTAGAGATCATTACCAAACAAATTTGATCTTGATCTCCTCTAGTCCAATGATTAGAGAAGGTGTTCTTCAGATCACTCCAGCCACACGGAGTTGTCTGGCCTCTCCAGAAAGATCCATGCGAAGAGAGATGCAGATTAGGGACTTGGAGGTGCTAGCCTGCAAGCAACTTCAACAGCTGATTTGTTTCTCCTTCTTCAAGTACCTTGGACACTCCAAAGCAAGAGAGGATCAAGAGGAGGAATAGAGGAGGAGGAGAAGAGGCTCTAGAAACAAAAAACACCAAGGAAATGATCATGGGACATCCAAGAGAGAGGATCCCTTTTTATGGACTCAAAATTAGGGTTTTCCAAGGAAGGGCATCAAGAGTCAATGCCAAAACCTCCTTTTGGCATCCCAAAAAATTTTAAAAAAATTATAAAATATGGAGAAAGATTGAGTCAATGCCAAAACCTCCTTTTGGCAACCCAAAAAATTCCAAAAAAATTATAAAATATGGAGAAGGATTTTGGAGTCTCACATGCCAAAGGATTCTCCAAAAAAAATAAGAGAAAAATTAATATGGTGCCAAAAATATTTCATATACGAAATATTTCTTTCCTAGTTTACCTCTTATCTCTAATTCAGATCGCATTCGAATTAGGCAAGAGATAATATTATGACTCATCAGCTATAGCCACACACCTTTATTGGATCATCTATCATGATGTCAAAAATTACAATCCAAATCTAATTAGGCATCAAAAAATTGGCATAGATCCGGGCATGGCGCAAAAGATAAGGATAGAGTCCTAATTTATAAGGACTCTTCATTTTCAATTCTGATTCTAATCCAAATCAATTTTGGATTGAACCCACCGATAGAAATGAACCTAATCTAATTAGAAATCTAAATATCTCATCAAATTTCTAATCCAATTAAGAATTAGTCGAGTCAAAATTTGATCGAATCAGGATCAAATTTTTTTTATAATCGGGCTCGATCATATCAAACCAAATCAGAGTCGAGCTGAATCTAATTTAATTAGACTTATTTTCAAAGTTTTATGCTTAATCAAATTGAGTCAATTAGTAATCTAATTACTAATAAATTCTCCAAAATTAGTAGAGTCCCAATCTCAGTGGGACTCTCCCCCAGAGTCCTAGTCAAAGTAGGACTCTTCACCAAAGTCATAATCCAATTAGACTCTTCAGCCATCTGATCTGACCAAATCTTCTAATACGTGTGACCCCATAGGTTTAAACCTAAGCCAATAGCATAGGAACAACTTTCCATACCAATCGATGTAACCATCCAGCAATGATAACCCGATGATCGAATAGGTCAAAGTATTGCAAAACAACCTTCTAGAAACTACTGACGTATGGTTACCGTATAATTCATCTCTTTAATGTAAATACTCAAGATGACCTAGGATTTAACTATCAACTCTAATTTAGTTGACCACATTGTATCTCAACCTTTCAAATCCATCTTATGGATTACCCTGGCCAAGGTTTTACTGAATTGAAAAACACTGATGCATATCTCCTACTAATTCAGAGGGGTCAATTCCATCTTGACTCGCACACCAACTTGATAAGTACTTGACTGCACCCAATAACCTTCCGTCACTAACTTAGAGACTCAGATGGTCTGATACTAAAGTACAGTGAGTTGCTTACAAGTCACCGTGGTGGTCTCAGATCGGAGAGATACTTATGCCCAAACCCTTCACGAGCTACTCTTGATAACAGAGTGCTCGGCCCATCATCGCGTTCGATGCAAATGTACTCCTATATTTCATCTGCATGCCATAACAGTATCTTCACACTCCTTGGTTAAGAGGACAACCAACTCATATGACACACAATGACCTATACACGATAATGCTATCATCCTAGTAACAGCATATCGTTTGGTCGCGAACATTTTTAAGGACTTAACAACAAATCCTCCTTTGTCAATTAATTATAGTCCTAAGGACTTCATTACAACATAGGAGTTCAAAGATGAATAATTTGTAATGAAAATACTATTAGATGTGTGCCCTAAATATCAGATTGGCTGACACATTCCTGTATAAATCTAAGGGCAAATTTATAATTTTTGACTATAAATCAATAAATAGGTTATTCTTCTATCACATTGTGTATATTGTGTCTGTGATACATCCTTTGAGTTAGTAGAAATGTCAATTCATATTTTTAAGAGTTGAAAATTTAAGGCATGAATTTACATAACTAACTCATAAACAGCTCCTGACCATAGGATCATCATGAGGATAGTGATCGATCCGGAAGGTTGGTGTACGATCACTTTCTCAGGGTAGATGTGTCTTGAGTCTACGATGTAGAGATACTAAAATGAGAGTACAGGTATTTATTAAGAATGAGAGAACTGAGCATGACCACCTCGAGCAGTCATAAGGAAGTCTACCTTCTCATCGATGACTAACTCGATGCTGCAGTTGTGTGTCTAGTTCTTTGACCTGAGGTGCATCGACAGTTCACCTTGAGTGTGTTATAGTTTGACTACACCATAACTCGATATCCTAGCCATTCAAAACTCTGAGGTGTATGTTGGCTGTAACATATTCATTGTAGGAACCAGATCACACCAAGATGGGATCTATCAACCTCGGTAGATGAGAGTAGTCCTATGATGATCGAAAGATCAAGTCCTTAAGTCCATGGCCATGGCAGAGTGAAATAATGAAAAGAATTTTTCATTGGGATTTCACATCGGACTCGGATCGATCGATTAATTCATATGACTGATATTGGGTTTGACGAGTTCACCTTAACCCTAATTCAGTCGGGACTCATGATAGAGGAACTCAATCACACAGGTAGCTGCACCGAGAGGTTCATCTTCAGTTCTGATGGGTTTCCATCATATACTTATAGATATCACTGATAGATTTTGGGAGCAATTAGAATGATCTTGATGATCGATCATTCTAGTTGTCTGAATCAGAAGAGTTCTGATCCATAGAAAGGAGTTTCAATGATGTTGATGATGAGATCATGACATATCTCATTATCATATAGAATTCAACCTAACTGGATCACACTAATAAGGGTTAGGATCTGGATGTCATCAATTGGGCTAGCCCAATTGATTTGGATTAGATCCAATTAGGTTCAAAAAAATCGTGCTAGCACTCGATTGAGCCTAACTTTCTTCTCGTGTAATCTTTTCTATCTCGACTGAGCCAAATGTGATTTGACTCACCCAGAGAACCTTGAGAAGATTTTCTCAATCTAAATAAAGCTTGTCCAGCTCAAAAAGTCTTGTCTTAATTCATGAGATGAATTTAAGACAACACCTGCTAATTCCTGTCACCTGCCATTTTAATTTTAGGATATCTGTCAAATATTGACATATGGATCTTAAACTGAAGAGAGCTCATTGGAGGATTTTTGTAGAGTGTCCATATAAAAAAACTATATTAAATTGGGCACTATAATCAAATGATGGTGTGAGCCCAATTGGATTAAGTGGGCGCCCCAAATAGATAAGGATGAAGAGTCCTGATTAACATAGACTAGTTGGCGCCAACCCTTGCTTGTGCTTATCCAAAGTTGGTGCAAACATAGGAGAGAGGGTGGGGGTTTTTATCTAATGTGATCAGATGACATCACTCCACTAATCAAAATTTTTTCAAAAATAATTAGAATTTTTGATTGGTCGAATGATGTGGCACTGCGCATCGCAGTAGGGTCTATATAAACCCTGTCTGCACCTAGGGTTTTAAGTTTTTATGAAAAACCATCAAAGCTACTGCCCCCTTCCTCTTCTCCATGTCTCATCTAAAGTTCTCCCTCTCCTCTTCACGTCCAAGGAGTTGGATGTCCATCTGTCAAAGGTCCAAGGCATGGTGATGCCTTGAACAGGAAGGCTGTAGGACTTCTTCGACAGGCTACTGCTCCAACTTCAGGAAGACTTTTGAAGATCTTTCTAATCAGATTTAATTCTAATTTTTGGAGCAAAGATTTATGAGGAGAAGATGATCTAGATCCTGTCTAAGTGGATACTGGTGAGGCCAGACGATTGCATGGCTAAATCAGAACCTCAGGATTGCTATGATCTTCTACAGGGTAATCAGATTACCCTTGAGGTATTACTTATTTCCTCATCCCTTTTAGATTTATTTTAGACTTAATATCAGATATAAAGATTAGATCTAGAGACTTAGATCTGAAATAAATATAGGATAAAATTTTTTTTTAAATAATTGCACCCCAGATTTGATGAAATCTGAAAGATCCTATAAGAAAAAAGGCATTTTTTCTTCAACTAGTATTAGAGCCAGGTTGATGTCCCAGTTTTAGATCTAATTTAGATCTGATTTTAATTTTAATCTATCTGATATTAAAAAATTTTAGATATCATATCAGATATGATAGGATCTGAAATCAAAATATTTAAAATTAAATCTGAGAAGATCTAATATGCATGAGATGCATGACTAGACTAGGATTAGTTGAATCCATGAATAGTCTTGTAAGTTTATGTTTTAATGTGATTAAAATATGAATTAGATCTAATTTATTCTCTATTTTTTTAATATTATAAATATTATAATCAGATCAAAAAATAAAAAATAAAATTTTAATTATTCCATAAGATTGATCTGTTGCATGTCTAGACTAGTTGTAGAATTATTCTTGTAACTGTCTAGACTAAATTTTATGTTGAATAGTTTACTTTAAATTTTATTTTTCAGATGTTATATGTGATGTATTAAATCTGAAAGCATGTTAATTAGATCAATTTTTGATACATGAGATATATACAAAGCATGTATTAGTGTTGCCCAGCTATGCAACCCAAGAGGGGGGCGTGAATTGGGTTTCAAAGAATTTTAAGCTCAACTAATTACTTATGAAAAGTATTTGTTAAAAGCTTGATGAATGAGAAGAAAGACTTTAAATCAAGATTAATTACCTAAAGCAAGAATGCAAGGATATAATAAAAAAAATAAAGAAAATAATAAAGCACACCACAAACACAAGGATTTATAGTGGTTCGGTGCCAACCTTGCACCTACATCTACTCCCCAAGCTCCTACTTGGGAATTTCAATCCACTATACTTGTATTCAACCAGAATACAAACATCGAAAACTCCGACACTAGCTATCCCAAGCTAGTCCACTTATTTTTCGGGTACAAGCCAACCCAAAATACTCCGATTTCAGGTTCGGATCAACCTTCCCTTGTTTTGGAAACCCTCCAAAAATAAGAACAATTACTCACAAAGAGTAAGACAGTTTAGAGCATAAATAAGTACAAGAATAGCTCCTTAAATGAGCGAATATAATATTAAATACACTTTACTCAAATGAAGAAGCCCCTTTTTGGATTTTCTCAAGGTGGATGAAGAGTTGAATGAACGCTTGAGGAGAAGGTGAACTTTGATTGAAGACTTCTTGAAGCCTTTGAAAGAGCTCTTGATCAAGGTTGAAAAGTTGACTTGAAAAATCCTCTCTTTGAATGCTCTTGAATACCCTTTTGAACGCTCTTGCTTTTCTCTTTCAAAATCTCTCGTGTATATTGTAGATCACCTATCTCTCTCATGTATTTTGTAGATCCTCTTGTATCTCTCGTGTATTTTGTAGATCCCCCTTTTGTTTTTCACCTTTTGAAACCTTTTATAGCTTTAGAAAATAAGGGAAAATATTTTAGGCAGAAAAAGAGCCGTTAGAGCATTTTAAGGGAGCATTAAAGGCAATTAAAACGGGCAAAAAACTAGCCGTTGCGGATAATTTCCGTCGCAGGGGTCGACTCATGAGTCGACTCATGCTTCAGGGGTCGACTCATGAGTCGACCTCTATTGCAAAAATCAGAGATTTGGGTTTCTGGATATTTTGGCCCAAAACAGCAGAAGTCGACTCATGAGTTGACTCATGCCTTGTGGGTCGACTCATGAGTCGACTCACAGGTCGTGCCAAGCCAAAAAACCAGCGTGCCAAGGGAAATTTTAGCATGTCAATCAGCTCATTGTGCCATGAGTTGACTCATGAGTCGACTCATGCACTTCAAACATTCATAACTTCAAAAATATAAGTCCAAAAACAATGAAATTTTCACCAATAGATTACAAATCATTAGTTCTACCAAATGATACTATCAAATTAGAGTTTTAGTAAAATTATGATTTTGCCCCTGAAGAGCATAAAGACTTTTTCAAATAAAAATATTTGTATCCCTTCAATCTGCTTTGTAATCATCAAAATCAATCTAGAAGCAATAATCTCCCCTTTTTGATGATGACAAAACACTTGAACAAAAAATTTATGTGAATGCATTATAGATTTATATGCCTGAAAAGAGTATCATTCTTTTGGCATGTGATATAAATGGTCATATGCAAGAATAGTTCGCCCATTTGCTTAAAGATTTGAAGATATGCTCATTGGATTATGTGATTTTGGTGATAGAGCAGAAAACTTGTTTTTGTTATCAGAGCAAGCTGTATTTTGAAAATTTGCTCATTCTCATTTGATTTTAGTTTTAGCATCAAGCAAAAAATACTTATGTGCTTTAATTGCTTTTGATACAAAAAAAATAATTATTTGTGCCAAAGCATGTTTAAGAGTTGATTTGGAAAGTGTATTAGATCATTTTGAATTTAAGATGTATCAGAGCAAGAGAAAAAATAAATTTTGCAATGTATCGGAGCAAGAAAAATAATTTTACAATGTTATCAAAAAAAATTTTACAATGTATCAGAGCAAGTGTATCAGAGCAAAAAAAAATTTTAAGATGTATCAGAGTAAGTTAAATTTTTTAAGATGTATCAAGGTAAATAAAATTTCAAAAGATGTATCAGAGCAAGTTAGAATTTTGAAGTATATCAGAGCATATTTAAATTTTTTTAAAGCAAATCAGAGCATATGTAAAGAAATAATTTAAAAGTTACTTATTTGCATTGTACTTAGCATTGTACTTTTGATATTGTTCTTTAAATTCTCCAATTCATTCATTAATTTCTCATAATTTATAGTTTTGCTTTTTGTAGTTTTGCTTTTGATGGGTTGCTTTTTCTTTAAATGCTCATAATTTATGGTTTTTCTTTAATTTTGCTTTTTCTTTAATTTTCCCCCTTTTTGACATCATCAAACATGGTTAACTCCTCCTTTTTCTGAAACATTTTTTTAATTTCTCCCCCTTTAGAGTTTATCACAGATATTTGCTCCCCCTTAATACAGCAATTATTAACAGCAAACAACAACAAAGAGAGGACAATATTTCAACAAAGAAAATATATATAACCAAAATATGATCGACATCATTACAAAAGGTAGAAATATAAGTAAAAGATGATACCATAAAACCATAATTGTTTCATTAATAGTTCATAATAGTCAACCAGCTAATTGTCAATACATGGCCCCAAAATACAGATCCTAGAACTAAGACACTAACACCTAGGATCTAGTAATGATCAAGACAAGTCATGGATCGGAGTCATCAGATATGGTATGAGAAGCTGATGGATCTCGATCAGAAGTGCGTCCTCTACCCCGTCTGCCTCTGGCACGAGCAGGAGAGTGAGAAGAACTGGGAGGCTGAGTACGCTGAGAGGCTAAGGACTGAACAGAAAGGGTGAGTCTGATGGAATCAAGTACGTTCAGTGCTCTGGAAACAGACTGAAGTAGAGCAGTGAACTGAGTGGATGCATGCTCACTCGATCCTCAGATCTCTCTCCTCAGTAACTCATATCCACCCTCCAGTGCTCCTCTGAGCCTGCCAGCCTCTGCAGTGAGGTCTGTGACCTCAATAGTGGACTCCTGTGGCTGAGGATGGGCCAAAGCAAGGACTTGCCCCTGTAAGTCAAGAACTCTGCCAGTCAGTCTCCAGACAGTGTCCTCAAGCTGCTGAATCCGGATGGACTGATCTGATATCATCTGAAACACAGTGGATATGTGGGGAGTCATGGTCTGATCAGAAGAAGTGGCTCCCGATGCAAAAGTAGTACTGCTCCACTGACTAGATAGCAAAGAGGCCACACGCTGTGATATATGCTCGATCTGATCGTCAGCTAGTCTGAACTCTGATTGAGGTGCTCTGCTCTCTGGCAGATACACTGGTGTGGGCATCCTAGTAAACTCTGAAGGGCCAGCCTCTGTATCAGGAATGAACTGATATTTGGTGATGCTGCCCTGAAGTCATGTACAGGAGATGATGGACCTTCTTCTTCTGCTCTGCCTTCAGTTCTATCTTCAGCTCTATCTTCAGATCTTTCCCCAGCTCTCTCCTCAGCTCTCTCCTCAGATCCCTTGATCCAACCACCATCAGTCTTTGTAAATCCCATTCGGTGCAGGCTGTGTTGGTTGAAAGTGTCCACATGAGAGAGCTTAGTAGATGCCTCCCCCTCACAGCTAACTCCAAACCTACTAAATACTCGAGTAAGGGCCATACCAAAAGGCAAGTGTGCCTTGGATCTATTCAAAGTCTCTCTCATGGCCTCTATCATAAGTGCAGGGAGGTTCAGGGGGGTCTGAGTGATGACATGAAACATGATACATACATCTCTGCTGGAAAGTAAATCATGCCTACCACTCCTAGGAAAGAAGAGCTTGGTTACCATCTGATGCAGGATCCTCATCTCAATAGATAAAATCTTTGCTTCCAATTTATTTAAACTCCCTGAATAAGTTCCCCCTAGTATAACTCTGATCCCCTCTTCTTTTACTGGGAGTTCCATATAAGAGTAACCCTCACTAGGCAAATGAAGTATTTCTTCCAATATACTAGAATCCAAGCAAATATCAATACCCTTGACTGTTGAAGTCACTGACCCATTTCCATAATGTAGATTCTGGTAGAATTCTCTAACTAGGTCAACATAGGTGACTTCCTTAAGGGAGCAGTAGAAACCCCATCCTTGGTTTTTAATCTTAGTTGCAAATGTAAAACCCTCTTTTTCAAAGAACAGAAAATCTATATTCTTCCCGGTTTCAACTTTTCTATCAGATAGAGGATTCTTACTGGGGCTTAGGGAGGATTGAGGGGGACCTTGAGCAGATACTGAAGCTGAAGTGGGAGCAGTGGAAGACTGAGCAGCTTGCCTTTTCTTTCGGACATTTTCTTCAGG
The DNA here is from genome assembly GCF_000442705.2 of Elaeis guineensis. Taxonomy (NCBI): domain Eukaryota; kingdom Viridiplantae; phylum Streptophyta; class Magnoliopsida; order Arecales; family Arecaceae; genus Elaeis; species Elaeis guineensis. Next base: position 76,048,457 of record NC_025996.2, read on the forward strand.
CTCACGGACTGACTTTCTTCTTTGGGGAAGCTTCATCTTCGGAGCCATATTCACTACAGTAGCAGGCAAGGAGACTTGGAGGAACAAGTGAATGAGTGGAGGAGGGATCACAAGAGAGTGAAGAGGATTTTGGTAGAGAAAAGAGGTAGATTTGGGAAGAACGGTGGAGTGCTAGGGCACGCTCCAACCGTGCCAAACAATAGGAGAAAGCACAAAAATCCCTTTCCAAGGTGGCGATTTTTGGTGGAGAGGAGGAGGGAGAAGTGCCTCGAGCTAGATCCTTGGATTTGAAGCAAAAGGAAGTGGGGAGGATGGCTTTTGGAAGGAAGAAGATGACGGATGGGTCGGCTCACGAACAGCAACCCATATAAAAACAATGAGCCCGTGGAAAGTTTGAGGAAATAACAAGTTTGCCATTGAGTCGACTCATGGGGGTCGACTCATGAAATTCAGAAATTCAGAAAAAATGTGAATAAATTCTAGAAAAATTTGAAATTTTGGGAGAAGGAGTTTTGCTCAAAGATAATTTTTAGAATGATAAACTTGAGCTTTTGGAACCAGGATAGATATTGAAATTGAGCTCTAAGAATTTTTGACATCAATTCTTGGAAATTGAGAAAAATTTAGGCATATGGATCTAGAATTCCTAGATTTCTCCTAATTTCACAGAATTTATCCTCACTAAGGGCCTTTGTAAAGATATCAGCTAATTGATTTTCAGTGCAAACATATTCAAGAATTATATTTTTGTTTTGAACATGTTCTCTTATAAAGTGATGTCTTATTTCAATATGTTTGGATCTTGAGTGTTGAATTGGATTTTTAGATAGATTTATGGCACTTGTGTTGTCACATCTTATTGGTGTTTCATTAAGTTTGATTCCAAAGTCTTCGAGTTGTTGCTTAATCCACAAGATTTGAGCACAACAACTTTCGGCTGCAATGTATTCGGCCTCAGCCGTAGACAGTGCCACCGAATTTTATTTCTTGCTAAACCATGAGATTAGGTTAACTCCAAGAAATTGGCAATTTCCACTTGTGCTTTTTCTATCTAATTTACATTCAGCAAAATCAGCATCTGAATATCCTAATAATTCAATTTGTGAGTCCTTAGAGTACCATAACCCTAGAGTTTGAGTACCATTTAAGTATCTAAGGATTCTTTTAACAGCATTCAAATGAGATTCTTTAGGATTAGATTGATATCTAGCACATAAACAAACACTAAACATGATATCAGGCCTACTTGCAGTTAAATATAATAATGAGCCAATCATACCTCTATAGTATTTTAAGTCTACACTTTTACCTTCATCATCTTTGTCAAGCTTACATGAGGGACTCATTGGTGTGCCAATTGGTTTGGAGTTCTCCATTCCAAATCTTTTGAGTAGTTCCTTGGTGTACTTGCTTTGGGTGATGGAGATTCCCTCTTTTGATTGTTTGATTTGGAGTCCGAGGAAGAAGGTGAGTTCTCCCATCATGCTCATCTCGAACTCCCCCTGCATGAGCTTAGCAAAGTCTTGACAAAGGGATTCATTAGTAGACCCAAAAATTATGTCATCAACATAAATTTGTATAACTAGCATATCATTTTGATTTCTTTTAATAAAGAGGGTTGTATCTACATTACCTCTTGAAAAACCATTATTTAGTAGAAATTTGCTTAGCCTATCATACCATGCTCTAGGTGCTTGTTTTAATCCATATAAAGCTTTATTTAATCTAAAGACATGATTAGGAAAAGCATGATTTTCAAATCCAGGGGGTTGTTCTACATATACTTCTTCAGCAATATATCCATTTAAAAATGCACTTTTAACATCCATTTGAAATAATTTGAATTTCATAAAGCAAGCATATGCAAGTAGAAGTCTAATAGCTTCTAATCTAGCAACAGGTGCAAAGGTTTCATCAAAATTAATTCCTTCTTCTTGATTATATCCCTTAGCAACCAGTCTTGCTTTATTCCTAATTACATTTCATGCTCATCTAATTTGTTTCTAAAGACCCATTTTGTGCCAATTATTGAATAATTTTTAGGTCTTGATACTAAGGTCCAAACATTATTTCTTTCAAATTGATTAAGTTCCTCTTGCATTGCATTAATCCAATTATGATCAATTTCAGCTTTTTCAAAAGTTTTAGGTTCAAGATGAGATACAAAAGCACAATGATTAACTACATCTCTAAGTGAAGAACGGGTTTTTACCCCATGCATAGGATCACCAATAATTAACTCCTTAGGGTGTTGTGAACATACCTCCATTCCTTGGGTAGGTCATTTGTACCTTGAGGTTGTTCTTGAATTTCTTCACCTCTCTCATCTTGTTTGTCTTCTTGATCTTTGTCTTCTGGAGTTGCTGAATCTTTCAGAGTGATCTCCTTCATACCTTCTATTAGTGGATCTGCATCATCAACACCCTCATTCTTTCTTGAAGGAAGATCGTTAGATTCATCAAAAACAACATGTATGGACTCCTCAACTACTAAAGTTCTTTTGTTGAAAACTCTAAATGCTTTACTAGTGGAGGAGTAACCTAGAAAGATTGCTTCATCTGATTTTGCATCAAATTTATCAAGTTTTTCTTTGCCATTATTTAATACAAAACATCGGCAACCAAAAATATGAAAATATGCAATATTTGATTTTCTTCCTTTCCAAAGTTCATAGGGGGTTTTCTTTAAAAATTGTCTAATCAAAGCACGATTTAAAATGTAACATGCTGTGTTAACTGCTTCCGCCCAAAAATATCTTGGAAGGTTACTTTCACAAAGCATGGTACGGGCCATTTCTTCTAAGGTTCTGTTTTTCCTTTCAACTACCCCATTCTGTTGGGGTGTCCTAGGAGCAGAGAAGTTATGGCCAATTCCATTTTCATCACAAAAATTTTCAAAATCTTGATTTTCAAATTCAGTTCCATGATCACTTCTAATATTTTGAATTGAAAACCCTTTTTCATTAGTGACTTTTCGGTGAAATTTAGTGAAAATATGAAAAGTTTCATCTTTGTGTGCCAAAAAGAAAACTCAAGTAAAACGAGAGTAATCATCTATAATTACAAAGCCATATCATTTTCCTCCTAGACTAGTGGTTCTAGTTGGTCCAAATAAGTCCATATGCAAGAGCTCTAATGGTCTAGAAGTTGAAACAGTATTTTTGGATTTAAATGAAACTCTAGTTTGTTTACCTAATTAGCATGCATCACAAATTCTATCCTTTTCAAAATTCTATTTTGGCAAACCAAGAACTAATTCTTTCTTAATTAGTTTTGAAAGAGAATGCATGCTAATATGTGCAAGTCTACGATGCCACAGCCAACTAGTCTCATTAACTTTAGCATTCAAGGATACTAGGCATTGCATGTATAATTTGGCTAAATCATTCAAATCTACCATATAAACATTGCCATGCCTATGTCCTATAAATTTAATGCCATCGTTAATAGGACTAGTCACAATGCAAACAGATGATTCAAAAACAACTTTATACCCTTTATCACAAAATTGACTAATGCTAAGTAAGTTATGCTTTAAACCTTTAACTAACAAAATATTTTCAATGTATTTGGAGGGAGTGATACCAATGTTACCTATCCCGATGATCTTTCCTTTGCCATTATCTCCAAAGGTGACCATCCCTCCATCCTTAGCATCAAGCGTGATGAATTGTGATTCATCACCAGTCATGTGTCTCAAGCATCCACTGTCAAGATACCATTTCCTGTTTTCTCCTTGGGATGCTAGACACACCTGCAAGTAAAGGTCAAGTTTCTATCTTAGGTACCCAAGCTTTCTTGGGTCCTTTTAGGTTAGTCAAAATGGTTCCTTTTGGAACCCATATTCTCTTTATAGTTGTGTTTGCAGATTTGTTAATAAGGCATGTGTATGATTTATGTCCTATTCTACCACATTTGAAACAAGTAATATTTGTAGACTTGTTACTTGAATAATTTACATAAATATTCTTCAAAAATTTTTGTTTCTTCAATGGGTTATAGCCAAGTCCAGCCTTATCATATACAGCTTTTTGATTATCAAGGATCATATTTAGTTTGTTTGAACTTAAGGTGAACTTATCTACTATAGGTTTCAGCTTGTTAATTTCATTCTTTAATCTTTGATTTTCTTGAATCAAGGTGGATTTTTCAATTGAAAGATTTTCAGCTTGTTTCACTAAGGACTGATTTTTCAATTTCAGTTCTTTGTTTTTCATCTCTAGTTTCTTTAATTCATCAATTAAATCATAGAATGCTTCATGCAATTCTTCAAAAGTAAATTCACTAGGGGATTCAGAAGTTACCTCATTTTCGTGTGCCATAAGGCACAGGTTGGCTTATTCTGTTGAGGTTTCCTCATCGGAGCTTGAGTCATCACTCGCACTCCAAGTCGCCATCATTGCTTTCTTTTTGAACTTTTTGGGACCTTTCTTTAGTTGTGGACATTCGGATTTGAAATGTCCCGGCTTCTTGCACTCGTAGCATATAAGGGGTTGATCTCTCTTTCTCTTTGCTTTGTTCCCCTTTTGTGAATGACTTCTTTCTCATCCCTGTTTCCTTTTTCTTAGAAACTTCTTAAATCTCTGGGTGATGAGTGCCATCTCTTCATCCTGTTCTTCATCTTCAGAGTCATCCGTTTCATCATCAGGCGATGCTGTGGATTTGAGGGCAATGGTTCTTTTCTTTTTGACTTCATCCTCTTGATGTTGCTTCATGCTAAGTTCATGAGTCATCAAGGATCCAAGAAGCTCTTCTAGAGGTAGAGTGTTCAAGTCCTTTGCTTCTTAGATGGCAGTCACCTTGGCTTCCCAAGTTCTTGCAATGACCTGAGAATCTTCCTTACAAGCTCACTATTAGTATAAGATTTGCCAAGACTCTTTAAACCATTAATTATATCAGTAAAATGAGTAAACATAGCAGTTATGGACTCATCATGCTCCATTTTAAACAATTCATATCTATGCACAAGCATGTTTATTTTAGACTCTTTTACTTGATTTGTTCCCTCATGGGTTACTTCTAACCTATCCCATATTTCTTTAGCAGATGCACAAGTAGAAATGCGATTAAATTCATTTGCATCAAGTGCACAATAAAGAACATTCATAGCTTTAGCATTTAATTGTGCCAATTTCTTATCAACCTCATCCCATTCTTTCTCGGGTTTGGTTGACTCCTCACCATCTATAATCTTGGTGGGTGTGTGAGGACCGTTCACTATGATACTCCACATATCATAGTCGAGTGCTTGTATGAATATCTTCATCCGAGCTTTCCAATAGGTGTAATTAGACCCATTGAAAAGTGGAGGTCGGTTGGTAGTTGCCCCTCGGCTAGAGAAGTACCGACATGGGTTGCCATAGATCTTTGGCTCTTTGATTGTTAGATCAAAGAAGGGCTAGAGCACCGGGCTCTGATACCACTTGTTGCCCAGCTATGCAACCCAAGAGGGGGGGTGAATTGGGTTTCAAAGAATTTTAAGCTCAACTAATTACTTATGAAAAGTATTTGTTAAAAGCTTGATGAATGAGAAGAAAGACTTTAAATCAAGATTAATTACCTAAAGCAAGAATGCAAGGATATAATAAAAAAATAAAGAGAAACAATAAAGCACACCACAAACACAAGGATTTATAGTGGTTCGGTGCCAACCTTGCACCTACATCCACTCCCCAAGCTCCTACTTGGGAATTTCAATCCATTATACTTGTATTCAACCAAATACAAACGTCGAAAACTCCGACACTAGCTATCCCAAGCTAGTTCACTTGTTTCCGGGTACAAGCCAACCCAAAATACTTCGATTTCAGGTTCGGATCAACCTTCCCTTATTTTGGAAATCCTCCAAAAATAAGAACAATTACTCACAAAGAGTAAGACAGTTTAGAGCATAAATAAGTACAAGAATAGCTCCTTAAATGAGCGAATATAACATTAAATACACTTTACTCAAATGAAGAAGCCCCTTTTTGGATTTTCTCAAGGTGGATGAAGAGTTGAATGAACGCTTGAGGAGAAGGTGAACTTTGATTGAAGACTTCTTGAAGGCTTTGAAAGAGCTCTTGATCAAGGTTGAAAAGTTGACTTGAAAAATCCTCTCTTTGAATGCTCTTGAATACCCTTTTGAACGCTCTTGCTTTTCTCTTTCAAAATCTCTCGTGTATATTGTAGATCACCTTCTCTCTCTGTATTTTGTAGATCCTCTTGTATCTCTCGTGTATTTTGTAGATCCCCCTTTTGTTTTTCACCTTTTGAAACCTTTTATAGCTTTAGAAAACAAGGAAAAATATTTTAGGCAGAAAAAGAGCCGTTAGAGCATTTTAAGGGAGCATTAAAGGCAATTAAAATGGGCAAAAAACTAGCCGTTGCGGATAATTTCCGTCGCAGGGGTCGACTCATGAGTCGACTCATGCTTCAGGGGTCGACTCATGAGTCGACCTCTGTTGCAAAAATCAGAGATTTGGGTTTCTGGATATTTTGGCCCAAAACAGCAGAAGTCGACTCATGAGTCGACTCATGCCTTGTGGGTCGACTCATGAGTCGACTCACAGGTCGTGCCAAGCCAAAAAACCAGCATGCCAAGGGAAATTTTAGCGTGCCAATCAGCTCATTGTGCCATGAGTTGACTCATGAGTCGACTCATGCACTTCAAACATTCATAACTTCAAAAATATAAGTCCAAAAATAATGAAATTTTCACCAATAGATTACAAATCATTAGTTCTACCAAATGATACTATCAAATCAGGGTTTTAGTAAATTATGATTTTGCCCCTGAAGAGCATAAAGACTTTTTCAAATAAAAATATTTGTATCCCTTCAATCTGCTTTGTAATTATCAAAATCAATCTAGAAGCAAAATTAGTTAGACCTTAAATTGTATATGTGATATGTAAATTTAGATCTAACTAGTTTTATAGTTAAATTTATATTTTTGATTAAGGTTTTCTCATGACCGTCCGATCATAAGAATAAAGTAGGGTTTAAAGGCCCTCTCCTTCTATTCAATGGGTTGTTCTTATGATGTGTAGGGGTGCTGCGCGTTCATCTTAATCAGAAATCAAAACTTATTTTCTACAAAACCCTAGATCCTGAAACCTTAAGATTTATTTTACATGTTTTATTTATGAACCCAAGACTTAATTAATGAATTAAGCTTATGAAATTAAATTAGATCTAAAATTAAGAATTTTAGATTAAGTCATTTTCATAAAATTAGGTTCGGGCTTGGGGAGCTCAATTAGGTCTAGCGGTTGATCAAACCAAATCAACAGTTGGTTAGGTGAGATCATGAAAGCTAATAATTGACCAGCCTAATAGGATTAAGTCTGGGTTAAGATCGAATCAATTTAGATGTGATTCGATCAAGTTAAGACCTAATTTGGCTCAATGGTTAGAGCCTGGATTGTAGGCTAACCCAATTAGTTCTGGTTCGATAATTTGGTGTCTAAGGTAAGTTGGACAGATTCGATCGACTAATTTTTAATTGAGAGTTACTCGACTTGAATACGTTCTTATCGAGTTAATGGCATATCCCTTCCATCGATCTCACTTACCTGACCATATGTATCGACCCAATTCTAATTAGAGGTGGCTAACAATTCGAGCTAACCCATGCCACTAGGTTAGTCATAATTGTTATGACTATGACAAGTCAAGTTTAATGAGACCTAAATCAAATCTCTCTAAAAAAATATTAAGTCTAGGTCTTCCACCATTGTGGATGTGCGGGTCCTTCCCGGGGTTGATTGTTCTCGGCTGGATACAGTGGCTCAGTTGCACTAGGAAGATGCAACTATGTCCATTAGGCATTGGATGCTACGAATTAGAGGATGGGTTGGGCTTAATATTTTGGATACGATGAGGGACCCAATCAGGAATCTAGTTCATGCAAATGGTGGGTTTGACTTAACTAAGGATTGGAGCAATATTTCGGGCACAGTGAGCTTCATGAATTAGAGACCAAGTTTTGGGTGCACCATGATTAGAGAATCATTGGATAAGAGTTGTCCACTCATCGGTTGACCCATCACCAATAACTGTTAGGTGAGGTGATGAGCCAGTCGATGAGACCGCACCACCTACTATAAATCACTAATCACGAAGATTTTCACATCTCTACCTAGGGAGTGTAGGAATCTGAGAAAATAGTGGGAGCCTAATTTGTTTAAACATGAAACTCCTAAACAAATTGATCAAGTCTGATTACAAAATTTAACTAGAAACTGTTGACTCTCTACAGGAAACAAGTCTGCATCCAACCCCCTGACCAAAATACTAGACACCCATAAATTGACTGGATCCAATTTCAAGGACTGGTTAAGGAACTACAGAATTGTTCTAGATTCCAAAAAATTGATCCATATCTTGGACCAGGACCCACCTGCCATACCAGCACGTCTAACTGCTGAACAGAGAGCATCTCTAAAAAAGTGGATGGATGATGATAACAAACAAGGTACTACATGTTGGGTGCAATGTCTGATGACTTGCAGCACCAACATGAGAATATTATTACTACCTGCCAAATGTTGGCTCACCTACAAGAGTTGTTTGATGAACAAAGTCGCGCAGCAAGTATCAAGTCTGTCAAAGACTTTTTAAGGCTAAAATGCATGATGGGCAGTCAGTCCAAGATCATTGTTTGACAATGATCAAGGATCTTGAGGAGCTTGAGAAGCTTGGTATCATTTTAGATAAGAATTTTCAGATTGATGTGATCCTTCAGTCCTTGTCCGATGCATATGGTCAGTTCATCATGAACTTTCATATGCATAAGATGCAGTGTACCTTAGTCGAGTTAATGAACATGCTGGTTACGACTGAGCTTTCTTTGAAGAGTTCAAAAGGCTCAGTCCTTGCTGTGGAGCGAACTTCTTCCAAGAGAAAGTCTTTTGGAAAGAAAAAGAAGTCTATGAAGAAGCAGAAGGTGGATGGGAAGAAGAAGAAGACAGAATCGAAGAAGAAGGCTACTGAAAAAGAAAAATATTTTCACTGCCAATCAGACGGCCATTGGAAGCGAAACTGTCCTCAGTACCTGGCCACCTTGAAGAATAAGAAGGATGGTCCTTCTGGAGGTATTCTCATTTTAAAATCTAATCTTACGATTTCTTCTGTATCCAGTTGGGTGCTTGACTCTGGTTCTAGTGCTCATTTGTGCACTTCTATGCAGGGTCTTGAGGAGAGCAGGAGGCTGAGGGATGGGGAGATGATCCTACGCATCGAGAATGAAGCAAGAGTTGCTGTTGTAGCCGTGAAAATCTACCCTCCACGATTATCGTTAGGATTAGATTTAGTTCTTAGAGACTGTTATTATGTGCCTGCAGCAAGCAAAAATTTAATTTTTGTTTCATGTTTAACATAAGAAGGCTATGTGATTAGCTTTCATAAGGATCATTGTAACATATTTTATGAAAATAATAAAGTTGCAAATGGTTTTCTTATTAACGGTCTCTATCAGCTACATATTGATGTATCTATATTTAATATCGAGCAAAATGTGAATGCCATAGGAATTAAAAGGCCTAGAGATAGTCTAAATGATAGGTACCTATGGCACCTAAGACTAGGTCATATAGCGGAAGACAGGGTTAACAAATTAGAGAAATTCGGACTGTTGAGTCCATTGACTTCCGTGTCATATCCAATTTGTGAATCATGCCTTCAAGGCAAAATGACCAAACTCCCTTTTGTAGGACATGGGGAAGGGGCCACAGACCTACTTGCCCTAGTATATACGGATGTGTGCAGCCCATTTGATGTGCCAGCTAGAGGCAACTATGTCTACTCTCTCATTACCTTTATCGATGATATGTCTAGGTACGAGTATGTGTTTCTAATGAAACACAAGTCTGAAGACTTTGAAAGGTTCAAAGAATTCAGACATGAAGTAGAAAAACAAATAGAAAAGTCCATTAAGGTTCTTCGATTAGATCGAGGAGGTCAATACCTTAGTCAGAAGTTCCTAGACTATCTTAAGGACAATGGCATAGTCTCTCAATGGACTCCACCTGGAACGCCACAACTCAACAGGATTTCAGAATGGAGAAATCGGACCCTATTAGATATGGTCCGTTTCATGATGAGCTTCATGGACCTCCCTGAGTTTCTTTGAAGATATTGTCTCATGACCGCAATATATGTATTCAATAGGGTTCCATCTAAAACCATTCCTACCACACCATATGAGATATGGCATGGTAAGAAGCCAAGTCTGAATCATCTCAGAATTTGGGGTTGTCCGGCTCATGTCAAGAGACAGCGGGCGGACAAGTTAGAGTTCAGGTCTTTTAGAGTTCGATTTATAGGATATCCTAAAGAGTCATTAGGATACTATTTCTATATTTCGAAAGACCGCAATGTGATTGTGAGTCAAAATGTTATTTTTTTTGAAAAATAGTTTATTCAAGATGGTGGCATTGAAAGAATAATTAAGCTCAAGGAGAATGTCTCCCAAGAGCAACGAGCTAAAGAACCTGAGGAACCAAATCAATTATAACCAGTCCTAACACAACCTCTTCCACCTCGTAGATCGACTAGGGTTTTTCGTCCTCCTGAAAGGTACTTAGGTACCATACAAGAGGATATAGAGAAAATATTTCTCATGAAAAATAGGGCTCATGGTGATGATCCCAAGACCTATGATGAGGCGATATCAGATATCGACTCCGAAAAATGGTTAGAGATAATGAGATCAGAAATTTGCTCGATGTACTCAAACCAAGTCTGGACCTTGGTAGATCTACCTAAAGGTATTGTACCTATTGGGTGTAAATGAATCTTCAAGAGAAAGATAGGTGTAGATGGGAATGTAGAGACATTCAAGGCTAGGCTCGTAGCGAAAGGTTATAGTCAGCGCGAAGGCATTGACTATCAGGATACCTTCTCGCTCGTAGCCATGCTAAAATCCATCCGCACATTGCTTGTGTTACAACCTATTTCGATTATAAAAAATGATAGATGGATGTGAAAATAGCATTCTTAAATGGACATCTTGAGGAAGATATCTATATGGAACAGTCACTCGATTTCACATCCAGTGATGATGATCACAAGGTCTATAAGCTGCAAAGGTCCATTTATGGACTTAAGCAAGCATCTCGGAGCTAGAATACTCATTTCAATGATGTGATCAAAATATTTGATTTCATCAAAAATGAGGAGGAATCATGTGTGTTCAAAAAGGTCAGTGGGAGTGTAGTTGTCTTCCTCGTATTGTACGTAGATGACATCCTCCTAATTGGGAATGACATTCCCATATTGACCTCAGTCAAAGTATAGTTGTCTAAGGAGTTCTCTATGAAAGATCTAGGAGATGCATCCTTTATACTGGGTATTAAGGTCTATAGAAATAGACCAAATAGGATGCTGGGACTTTCACAGAAGATGTATATAGAGGAGGTGCTAAAAAGATTTAGCATGAAAAACTCCAAAAGAGATTTAGTACCTTTTAGACATGGCATTCATCTCTCCAAGAAGATGTGCCCTAGCACACCTGAGGAGATTGAATGCATGAGCAAAATCCCTTATGCTTCGACAATAGGGAGCCTCATGTATGCCATGCTATGTACACGACCTGATATAGCCATGCTGTGAGTGTCACAAGCAGATATCAGTCAAATCCAGATGAAGAGCACTGGACTTCTGTGAAATGTATCCTTAAGTACTTGAGAAGGACTAAGGATATGTTTCTAGTCTTAGGGAATGGAGAGCTCTAGATTCAGGGATATACAGACTCAGACTTTATGTCTGATATAGATGATCGAAAGTTGACATCTAGAAATCTGTTCATTTGCAATGGTGGTGCAGTTAGCTGGAAGAGTTCCAAGCAGACGGTGATTGCTGATTCCACCATGGAGGCAGAGTATATTGCTGCATCGGAAGCTGCGAAGGAGGCATTCTGGTACAAAAAGTTTATCGTGGAGCTTGGAGTGATGTCATCGGATGCCATACCTCTTTACTGCGATAATAATAGTGCCATAGCCCTAGCTAAAGAGCCAAGGTCTCACCAGAAGTCCAAGCACATCGAGCGGTGATTCCATCTGATCCATGATTACCTCGAAAAAGATTATGTCGAGGTTAAGAGAGTCGACTCCACAGACAATGTGGTAGACCCACTGACAAAGCCATTAGGCCAACAAAAGATCGAAGCCCACCTTGAGAAGATGGGACTTAGATATGTAGCCAATTGGCATTAGGTCAAGTGAGAGTTTGTTAGGTGTGTGCCCTAGATGCCAGATTGGCTGACACATTCCTGTACAAATCTAAGGGCAAATTTATAATTTTTGACTATAAATCAATAAATAGGTTATTCTTCTATCACATTGTGTACATTGTGTCTATGATACATCCTTTGAGTTAGTAGGAATATCAATTCATATTTTCAAGAGTTAAAAATTTAAGGTATAATTTACATAACTAACTCATAAACAGCTCCTGACCATAGGATCATCATGAGGATGGTGATCGATCTGAAAGGTTGGTGTACGATCACTTCCTTAGGATAGATGTATCTTGAGTCTACAGTGTAGAGACACCAAAGCGAGAGTACAGGTATTCGTTGAGAAAGAGAGTACTGAGCGTGACCACCTCGAGCAGTCATAAGGAAGTCTACCTTCTCGTCGATGACTAGCTCGATGCTGTAGTTGTGTGTCTAGTTCTTTGACCTGAGGTGCATCGACAGTTCACCTTAAGTATGTTATAGTTTGACTACACCATAACTCGATATCCTAGCCATTCGAAACCCTGAGGTGTATGTTGGCTGTAGTATATTCATTGTAGGAACCAGAACTAGCCAAGATGGAATCTATCAACCTCGATAGATGAGAGTAGTTCTATGATGATCGAAAGATCGAGTTTTTAAGCCCATGGCCATGGTAGAGTGAAATAATGAAAAAAAGTTTTTCATTGGGGTTTCACATCGAACTCAGATCGATCGATTAATTCATATGATGATGTTGGGTTTGACGAGTTCACCTTAACCCTAATTCAGTCGGGACTCATGATAGAGGAATTCAATCACACAAGTAGCTACACCGAGAGGTTCATCTTCAGTTCTGATGGGTTGTCATCATATACTGCTAGATGTCACTGGTGAATTTTGAGAGAAATTAAAATAATCTTGATGATCGATCATTCTAATTGTCTGAATCAGAAGAGTTCTGATCCATCGAAAGGAGTTTCGATGATGTCGATGATGAGATCATGACATGTCTCATTACCATACAAAATTGAACCTAACTGGATCACACTAACAAGAGTTAGGATCTGGATGTCATCAATTAGGCTAGCCCAATTGATTTAGATTAGATCCAATTAGGTTCAAGAAAATCGTGCTAGCACTCGATTGAGCCTAACTTTCTCTTCGTGTAATCTTTTCTATCTCGACTGAGTCAAATATGATTTGACTCATCCAGAGAACCTTGAGAAGATTTTTTTTAGTCCAAATAAAGCTTGTCCAGCTCAGAAAAGTCTTGTCTTAATTCATGAGATGAATTTAAGACAACATCTGCTAATTCCTGTCACCTGCCATTTTTATTTTAGGACATCTGTCAAATGTTGACATATGGATCTTAAACTGAAGAGAGCTCATTGGAGGATTTTTGTGAAGTGTCCACATGATAAAATCACATTAAATTGGGCACCATAATCAGATTATGGCATAAGTCCAATTGGATTATGTGGGCGCCCCAAATGGATAAGGATGAAGAGTCCTGATTAACATGGACTAGTTGGCGCCAACCCTTTCTTGTGCTTATCCAAAGTTGGTGCCAACATAGGAGAGAGGGTGGGAGTTCTTATCTTATGTGATTAGATGATATCACTCTATCAATCAAAATTTTTTCAGAATTAATTAGAATTTTTTGATTAGTCGAATGATGTGACACTGCGCAGCGCAGCAGGGTCTATATAAACCCTACCTACGCCTAGAGTTTTAAGTTTTTATGAAAAACCATCAAAGCTGCTGCCCCCTTCCTCTTCTCCATGTCCCATCTGAAGCTCTCCCTCCCCTCTTCACGTCCAAGGAGTTGGACATCCATCTGGCAAAGGTCCAAGGCGTGGTGATGCCTTGAACAGGAAGGCTGCAGGACTTCTTCGATAGGCTGCTGCTCCAACTTCAGAAAAACTTTTGAAGATCTTTCTAATCAGATTTAATTCTAATTTTTGGAGTAGAGATTCATGAGTAGAAGATGATCTAGATCCTACCTGAGTGGATACTGGTAGAGGCCAGACGATTGCATGGCTAAATCAGAAACTCAGGATTGCTGTGATCATCTACAAGGTAATCAGATTACCCTTAAGGTATTACTTGTTTCCTCATCCCTTTTAGATTTATTTTAGACTTAATATCAGATATGAAGATTAGATCTAGAGACTTAGATCTGAAATAAATATAGGATAAAAATTTTTTTAAAATAATTCTGTCCCAAATTTGATGAAATCTGGAAGATCTTATAAAAAAAAAGGTGATTTTTCCTTCAAATACTAAATAACTTTTATAAATAAAAATTTATATACAATTTATAAGATGAGCACAATCGTCTAACGATTGACTTTGGACACATTTTTCAATACAAACTCACTACCAAATTGTGGGCTGCTGATCTCCACAAGTATTTGGCATAGAAAAGAGTTCCTTCAGGTTGCTCATAGCCATACTAAGGAGTCCAGCCTCTATAGATCATCTACATGAAGAACAGATGCTGATCAGGCTCCTCGAGAATGCTAGCACGCAAGGATCTTTGAAGGCTGATCTACTTCTTCTTCCTTTGATCTCTTGGATGCTCCAAAAGAGAAGAAGAATCTATGGAGGAAGGGGAGAGAGGAGAGAGCTTTGGAGGAGAAACAAAAATCAGCCAAGAACACCTATAGGGCATCCAACTATTGGACCACCCTTTAAATAGATGGGCATCAGGATTTTCAGTCAAGAGGGGGCACCAAAGACTCCACGCTACATCCATATGTGGTGTCCCAATTTTTCCAAAAATAGGTGATGGCATGAGAAAGAAATTAGGTCCTTCTCATGTCAACAAACTCTTCAAAGAAAATAAGAAAAAAATTATTTGACACCACCATTGTTTCCAAACATAACAGATCTCTTTCTTTCTTATCTCCTTATCTTTAATTCAGATCACATTCAAATTAGGAAGGAGATAAGGATCATAACTCATCATGCTTGCTGCCCACCCTATCTATGCCTTCTCTTCTCATGCCCAAAAACTTTTTTGGTGTTGAGAAGAAAGGCATGGGTCCAGGGTGGTGCAAGGGAGAGAGAGAGAAAGAGAGTCCTTACTGGCTGGACTTTTCATTTCTAATTTGATTCCAAATCAAATTAAATCTGATTTGAATCCAATAAGAGGAAGGAATCTAATCTAATTAGGGACCCAATTATCTCAATAAATTTTTAACCCATTTAGGAATTAACTAAGTTCAAATCCTGATTAAATCAAAAATAAATTTTTCTTGCAATTATGCTTGATCAAATCAAACCAAATCTAAGTCAAACTGAATCCAATTCAATTAGACTTGATCCAAAACTCTTTACACAATCAAATTGATTCAATTAACAATCCAATTACTAATAGATCCTTCATTAATAGCAAAATCCCAATCCAATGAGACTCTCTTCCAGAGTCTCAGTCTAGTGGGACTCTTCACTAGAGTCCCAATCCAGTGGACTCTTCAACCATCAGATCAGACCGAATCTTCTAATGTGTGTGACCCCATAGGTTTAAACCTAAACCGATAATATAGGAATAATTTTTATACTAATCGATGTAACCATCTGGTAATGGGACCCGACGTCTGGATAGGTCGAAAGATTACAAAGCAATATTCTAGAATCTACTGGCATATGGCTACCATATAATTCATCTCTTTGACCCAAATGCTCAAGGTGACCTAGGATTTAACTATCAACCCTAATATAGTCGATCACATTATATTTTAACCTTTTAAATCCATCATATGGATTATCCTGATCAAGATTTTACTAAATTGAAATATACTGATGCATTAACTCTTACTTATTTAGAGAGATCAATCCTATCTTGACTCACGTACTGACATGATAAGTACTTGACTGCATTCAAAAATCTTCCGTTACTGAATTAAAAATTAGATGGTTCGGTATCAAAGTATAGTGAGTTGCTTACAAGTCACCGTGGTGATCTCAAGTCGAAGAGACACTTATACCCATACCCTTCATGACCTACTCTTGATAGCAGAGTGCTCGATAAATGATCATGTTCGATGCGAATGTACTCCTATATTCTACCTACATGCCATACCAGTGTCTCCATACTCCTTGGTTAAGAGGACAACCAATCCATATGGCACACAATGACCTATACTTGATATTGCCATCATCCTATTAACAGCATATCATTGGGTCGTGAACACATTTTAAGAACTAAATGGTAAATTCTCCTTCGATTAAATATAGTCCTAAAAACTTCATCACAAACAGGAGTTCAAAGAAGATAGACAAAACATAACAAAAAGATCAAATAACTTTTATTAATAAAAATTCATATACAATTTACAAATATGAGCACAATCATCAACAGTCTGACGATTGACTTTGAAATATAATTTTCAATAGATTTGACTTAATTTAAGGCTTATTGGATTTAATTATCCAAGTTAGACTTGGATTACAATCCTGATTAGATTAAGATTGACAGTCTTTTCAAATTTGATTCAAATCGAGCTCGAATTGGATTCGAATCGAATCCAACTTGAAATCCAATCAAATAAGATGCCTTAGGACCTTTATACTAGCCTTCTCTCTCATCTTTCACATAGAAAATGGGAGTGGGGGCATGAGAAATCATGCTGCTTTCTTTTTTGTACATGTGAAGGTGTGAGGAGGCGCAAGATGGCGCCTCCCCACTTCTCTGGGACTCTCTCTCTTTTTGACCTAACTTTCTTTTGAATTCGATTTAAATAAGTAAGTAGATCAGATCTTTATTAGTTTTGGGGTGTGGGGAATTATTTTTGTGCGACAAAAATAAAAAGAAAAGGGGGCATGCGTTATTCGATAGCGTGCAAATTTCTGCATGGTGATTCTTTGCCGCAAGAGACATCTCAGCACCTCCTTTTCTCTCCTTCTTCATCCCATGCCACACCTCCAAATTTGAGAGAGAGAGAGAGAGGGAGATTAGAAGGAGAGAAGAAGAGAAGAAGAAGTGTCTTCTTTCTCTTTTTGATGATCTTATGAAGATCAAATCAGTTCAGCATGATGAGATCGTGCTGCAGCCTTGTACATCTCCCTTCTCTCCACCTCTCCACACCCTTTCTCCTCTAGATGAGATATGAAAGAAAGAAATCAGAGAGAGAGGAAGAGAAGAAAAGTATATTTTCTTCTCTTCTTGATGGTCTTGATCTGATCAGATCATATCAGTGCGATCAGATCGCACTGCAGTCCTGTTCTCCAAGGTGTTGAAGAAGGAGTCAATCCAAAGCAAAAGGAGTAAAGCCTGCAAGGCGCTAGCACTCCATTGGCCTCGGTATCCAATTAGGACATCTCCATATAGATACCAGCAGAGACCAGGCACTTGCACAGCTACATCAGAAACCTCGGGCATCCGTAGGATCCGATCCAAGTAAGGCGCAGGAAAATCGGTTAAGGTAATCGATCTTCCCTCCCTCTTTATTTCTATTTTTTAGATCTAAATAATTTTTATGCATATCTAAACTAGATCCTTAGATGATATCATGATTAGATCCTTCTCATGCCATAAATTAAAATAGTTTTAATTTATGCTTCCACTGTCCTAGTTTCATGAGATGAAATATTGCATGCTAATCACCTGGATTTCCTTCAAGTGATATCAGAGCCGTATCATTTTTACATGCATGAAAAGTTAATTTTCTATTTTAGATTTAAAAAATTAGATTATAAAATTAGAATAGATCTAATTAATAATACATGAGATGTATTGGATATTAACAATGCATGAGATGTATTGGATCCTATTTTTGCATGTGATGCATAGATTTGAAAATCATCATTGTAATTTATTTTATATGAAACATGAGATGTTTAGATCTGATATACATGTGATGTATGTGAAGGAAAAACTATCTTTTTTGTTGTAGGATCTTCCAGATCTAATGAGATCTGGGGTGGAAAAGTTACCTCAGATCAGCATGAGTAAGTTCATGCAGCAGAAGTATGACAAAAAGGATTCTACTCATTTTATTCCTTTCAAAATTTTCTTACAATGTTCTAAAATATGAAAAATAGAAATACAAAAATTACAGGATGGTGCCTGGAGCTAAGGTGCCAGTCGCTGAGATATCCGCTACGATAGGATCCTAGATTGAAGCAAAAATTTAGTACAGGGGCAAAATGGTAATTTTAAAATTTTTCAAAATTACTATTTTGCAGCAAATTATTAATTAATCTTATTAATTAATACTAATTAACCCTACACTAGATCTAAATATGATACAACAGCATGCATTTAAATTTGAAATTCAAATTTGAATCAGTAAACATTTTACAGTACTGTGTTCAGAACACATCATCTTTTACGGGTAGTCGATCACCGCAATCTGATCATCGTCGGGGGCTCTGATCATCACATCACAGCCACACAAATGTCTGGCCTCTACGGATCATCCACACGAAGCTCCCGTCTGATCAGCTCCTCACGAATGCTAGTTCGTGATTTCACCCTTTTGATGGCAGATGTTGATCGAACTCCTTCGATCGATGTGTGCCGACTTCTTGGATGCTCTGGATCATCTGCACAGTTGCTTGAGAGGCTGATGGATCTCTCCCTAAAATTTGGTGGACTCACGACACTCGTGGCACACCAATCTCACTTCCCGAACCCTAGGTAGAAACCTTAGGGTACACACCAAAAACCCTGCGCCCAATTTTCTCTCTTTTCTTTTTTTTCTCTCGGAAGGTTTTGGACCTTCACCTTGCACAGAAACCTTCCTCACGCACCAAAGTTTCTCTCCTAAAATTTCTACACACGTCCCACCTTTCTCCTCTTTTTAAAACAACGTCAAACGTGTCTTATCCGCATGAGAGGATAAAGACAAGAGGTTACACATTTGAATTCAAATCAAATTTGAATTCAAACGAAAATCAACTTATCCCTATTCTTTTGGACGTGATAAGAGAAGGGGCGTGGCTCTTTGTGTGTGGAAAATATTTCATGAGAAACCTTTTCTCGTGTAAGTAATGTGGCGCACAAAATGGATAAGGATGAAAGGGCAAGTGATAAGTTATCCATTCAAATTCAAACATGCTTTGAATTTGAATGGCTAACTAATTATTTTATCCATCCATATGGCGCACAAATGAGGGCGTGGGGAAGGATTTTTGTGAGAAAAATTTTATGAGAAGTTTCTTCTCGTGAATTCAAATGGGTGCAAGGAAGTTGGGTGTCACAGGGAATTTAAAACAAGGTGGTTTGATTCAAATTGAGCCAACCTAGTTTAAAATAGGTTAAGCACAATTAGACCAGATTAAACCTAACATAATTAGGCTTAATTAGGCTTAATAAAATCCTAATCAAATCAAAAATTAACTAAGCCTAACCCCTGATCAAATCAGGGACTAAACCACCTTAGCGATTAGGTCAACATTTAACCTAATCGGGTCAATCCAAACTGAATCCAATTCAATTGGACTTGATCCAAAAATAATTATTCAATCAAATTGAGTTAATTAGTGATTAAATTACTAATTAAACCTCTCATAAATATTAAGTCCAAATCGATGGGCAATCAGGCATCAGAGACCATCGATATGAAACCCTGATCAAAGAGTTCAAATTTCAAATTCAAAATTTGAAATTCAAAAAATTCAAAATTTGAAATTCAAAATTTTGACCCCGGTACCCAAAATGTGTGGAACTCATGATTAGAGAATCTTAATTCTCAATCATAGAGTCCCAGATAGATAAGACTCATAATCAGCCATCAGATCAGAAAGGAACCTCTAATGTGTGTGACCCCGCAGGTTCGAACCTAAGCCGGTAGCATAGGAACCAATTTCTGTACTAATCGAAGTGACCATCTAGCAATGGTACCCGATGATCGGATAGGTCGAATAATCGCAATCGCAACATTCAGAACCTACGTGAATATGGTTACCGTATAATTCATCCCTTTTGACCCCTCTGTTTAGGAGACTCAGGGTTAAACTGTCAACCCTGATGATATCATCCGAATCGTGCTCAACTCAATTAGTCCTGTGACTCCTCACTAGGACTACCCTGGTCAAGGTTTTGCTAAATTGAAACATGACTGTACACAGCTCCTAAATTGGAGTGGTCAATCCCATCTTGACACATGCACCGACAAGTCAAGTACTTGACTACACCAGCAACCTTCCGTCACTGAATTAGAAATTCAGGTAGTCCAGTGCCTAAGTGCAGTGAGTTGCTTGCAAGTCACCGTGGCGGTCTCAGGTCGGAGGGACATTTATACCCATATCCCATCGGAGCAAATCTTGACAGTAGAAATAGCTCCAAAGTTGGTCACGTTCAGTGCAGATATACCATTACATCTCACCTGTATGCCATACCAGTGTCTCCACACTCTTTGGTTATGAGGACAACCAACTCATATGGCACACAACGACCTATGCTCGATAAACGTTGTCGTCCTTGGTAACAACGTATCATTTGGTCGCAAACATGTTTAAGGACTAAGCGACAAATCCTCCTTTGTCGAGTCTAAATAGTCCTAAGGACTTCACCACAACATAGGAGTTCATTAGAAGATGAAACATTTATGATGAAAAAATACCAAAATAATTTTATTTATTTATAATTCATGTACTAATACAAAAAGGAGCACAACCGTCAACAGGCTGACGATTGGCTTTGGGACACTATTCCCAACAATCTCCCACTTGACCTAAAGCCTATCGATGCAGTATATAATACCCATCTTCGACTTGTAGTCGTTGAACTCCTTCACCGCAATGGCTTTAGTGAATGGTCGGCCAGGTTCTCCTTCCCGTCGATCTTCTGAAGGTCGACGTCACCTCGATCCACGATCTCTCGGATGAGATGGTAGCGGCGCAGAATATACTTTGTCCGCTGGTGTGCCTTTGGTTCCTTCGCCTGAGCAATGGCTCCAGAGCTGTCGCAGTAGAGCAGAACTGGACCAACAAGGGAGGGTGCTACTCCGAGCTCGGTGATGAATTTTTTCAGCCACACCGCTTCTTTGGCAGCATCTGATGCAGCAATATACTCCGTCTCGCATACTGAATCAGCCACAGTGTGCTGCTTGAAACTCTTCCAGCAGACAGCCCCACCATTAAGGGTAAAAATAAATCCTGACACACTCTTGCTATCATCGCAATCAGACTGGAAACTAGAGTCTGTAAACCCTATAAGTCTCAAGTCCGATTCACCATATATAAGCCACTGGTCCTTAGTATTTCTTAAATACTTCAGGATGGTTTTAACAACCTTCCAGTGATTCTCTCCTGGATCAGATTGGTATCTACTCACTACCCCTAGTGAGTATGCCACATCTGGTCGTGACATGTCATGGCGTACATGATAGATCCCACTGCGAAGCATATGGAATCCTACACCCATACGCTCTCTCTCTTGAGGTGTTGTCGGACAATCCCTCTTCGAGAGAGAAATTCCATGGCCTATCGGTAGATAGCCTTTCTTGGAATTTTTCATGCTGAACCTTTTCAGCATAGTATCAATGTACGTGGACTGGGATAAGCCAAGTAACTTTTTGTATCTATCCCTATAGATCCTCATCCCTAGGATGTAGGAAGCTTTTCCCAGATCCTTCATGGAGAACTGTGACGATAGCCAAATCTTTATTCCTGTAATGCAGGGACATCATTCCCGATTAAGAGAATGTCATCCACATACAATACAAGAAATACTACTACTGGACCATTAGCCCACTTATAAATGCAGGACTCTTCTCCGTTCTTAATGAAGCCATACGTTTTGATCGTCCTATCCAAACGTATGTTCCAACTCCAAAATGCCTGCTTAAGTCCATAAATGGACCTCTGTAGCTTGCACACCTTAGACTCATCTGTGGATGTGAACCCTTCAGGTTGTATCATATACACCTCTTCGTCCAGCTCTCCATTTAGGAAAGCTATCTTCACATCCATCTGCCAGATTTCATAGTCCAGATGGGCAGCTATCGCAAGCATGATCCGAATGGATTTGAGCATTGCCACAGGAGAAAATATCTCGTCATAGTCTATACCATAATGTTGACGATATCCCTTGGCAACCAGACGGGCTTTATAGGTCTCCACCTTTCCGTCTGTGCCCCTCTTCTTTTTGAAGACCCACTTACACCCTATGGGTTTTACTCCTTCGGGTGGGTCAACCAATGTCCACACATCGTTGACCTTCATGGACTCCATTTCGGATTTCATGGCCTCTAACCATTTCTCAGAGTCAGGTCTCTGCATTGCATCCATGTAGGTGATCGAATCTCATCGTTTTCATCAAGTTCGACAGGATCACCATCCCGGACCAAGAAACCATAGTATCTGTCCGGTTGATGTGGTACTCTATCAGACCGCCTTAAGGGTGCATAATCAATGGGCTCCAGATCTGATCTAATCAAATCCGGTTCAGGTTCAGTAACATGTGTCGATTTTTCCACCTGTCGAACTTCGTCAAGTTCGACTTTAGAGGCAACAGTTCCTTCACTAAGGAACTCCTTTTCTAAAAAGATTGCCTTAAGGCTGACAAACACCTTTTGCTCATCAGCAAGGTAGAAATAATACCCTTTGGTCTCTTTTGGGTACCCTATAAAATTAACTTATCAGACCTAGGTCCAAGCTTGTCTGTAATTAAATGTTTAACATAAGCCGGACACCCCCAAACCCTATGGTGCGAGGGTACTGGCTTACGTCCTATCCATATCTCATATGGCATTTTGGCTACAGACTTACTCGAAACTCTTTTTAGAAGGCAACAAGTCGATTCGAGCGCATATCCCCAGAGGAAGATCGGCAGACCAGCAAACCCCATCATGGATCGAACCATGTCTAACAGGGTCCGATTCCTCCTTTCAGACACACCATTATGCTGTGGTGTTCCAGGAGGAGTCCACTGAGAGAGAATCCCATTCTCCCCTAGATACGTCAGAAACTCATTGGAAAGGTATTCACCTCCTCGATCAGATCGAAGAGTTTTAATACACTTCCCAGTTTATTTTTCTACCTCATTTCGGAATAGTTTGAACATTTCAAATGATTCCGACTTATGCTTCATTAAATAGACATACCCATACCTAGATAGGTCGTCTGTGAAGGTTATGAAGTAGAAAAATCTACCTCTTGCACTTGAGCTCATGGGTCCACATACATCAGAATGTACCAGACCTAAGAGTTCACTGGCTCGCTCACCTTTTTCAGTAAAAGGTGACTTGGTCATCTTCCCAAGAAGACAGGACTCACAGGTTGGAAGTGATTCACAATCACTAACTTCAAAAATTCTTCTTGAGCCAACCTATTTATCCTGTTCTTATTGATATGACCTAGCCTACAGTGCCAAAGGTAGACTTCTGACACATTATCTATTCTAGCGCGTTTACCGAATTTTTGAACCACATTAACAGGCTATGATAGTAAGTAAATTTTATTATTTAATTATCCAACAAATATTGTAACACCATTCAAAATGATATTGCAAATATTTCTTTTTATTAAAAAATCATAACCGTACATGGCCAAAAGGCCTACAGAAATAATATTTAATAAAAAACATGGACAATAGTGACATTCACTCAGAATTACATTACGAGAATTGATTACAAGACTCATGATTCCTAAAGCTAGAACTGGAACTTTGCTTCCATCTCCAACATTCAGGAACCTCTCACCTTCATCAAATCTCCTACTGACCTGCAGACCCTGCATCGAATTACAAATATGATAAGGGCTTCCGGTATCCAATACCCAGGCAGTAGTATCACAAATCGAAATGTATAGTACATGATCAGTGACTGAGGCCCCATCCCTCATCCGAGCATTGAAAATGGCACAACTAGTTTTGTGCCTTTCAACATCGTCAGGCGTGCCAAAGAGTCGTTCAACATTTGAAGCATCTCCTGTGGCTGGGCGTTCTCAAACCTTCGGCTGAACTCGTCATTCATTGCTGCCAGCATAATACATCGAACGGTGGTGCGGTCATTGAGCCACTTCAAGTAAGTGTCTCGGATCGCCTTACTAGCGTTCGGAGCTGGCTCCTCAGGTGCTGGATCCGTTACTACATAAAGGATCCACTCATGCTCAAGGATGATTTTCAATTTTTGATACCAGCTATCAAAATTGGGTCCCATGAGCTTGTCATTATCTAATAATGACCGGAGCGACAGGGTAGTGGCCATAGCTGCTTAAAGAAAATGAGACCTCTATTAGTACATAAATTAATACTAAAGACTTAGATTTTAGTCTAAAGTTTTTTTAATATTTTTACGAACTGGTAGCCTCATCCTCCAATTCGAGGAATTACGTTAATTCCTTAATGGGTACTAGAATCCACACAGACTACACACGAGTCCAACTTTGGTTGGTCAACCCATGTGCATCTATGGGTAGGTTCTTAACCAGTTGTTTCTCTAAACAACTTCTAGTAATTGATTTTGCCCCAGAACCTAATCAGTAGGCTTTGGCCTCCACTGAAAAGATCTGGTTAGGTCCAACCATTAACATGACTTAATTTAGTGAATTGGATCAATAAATGATCAGGCCCACTTTGGCCGGCCAACCTAACCACCATCAGAAAGACTCAATTGTTGCTCCTTAGATTGATTTTGATGATCACAAAATAGTTGAAGGGGTACTAATAATTTTCAATTGAAAAAGACCTATTGCTCTTCAGGGGCAAAATCGTAATTTTATCAAAATCCTGATTTGAAAGTATCAAATGATAGAACAAAAGATTTGTGATCCATTGGTGAAAATTTCATTATTTTTGGACTTGTATTTTGAAAGTTATGCATGTTTGAAATTCATGAGTCGACCCATGAGTCAACTCATGGCACATGAGCTGTTTGGCACGCAGATTTTTTGGCTTGGCACAATCTGTGAGTCGACCCATGAGTCGACCCCCAAGGCATGAGTCGACCCATGAGTCGACCCCTGCAGTTTTTAGGTCAAAAATCACAGAACCTTATTTTCTGGTATTTTTCCACAGAGGTCGACCCATGAGTCGACCCCCAGGCATGAGTCGACCCATGAGTCGACCCCTGTGACGGAATTTCTCCGCAACAGCTAGTTTTTAACCCATTTTAAGTGCTTTTAATGCTCATTTAATGTGGTCTAACGGCTCTTTTTCAGCCTAGAATGTTTTCCTCTATTTCTTAAAGCTATAAAAGGATCCAAAAGGTGGAAAACAAGTAAGAGATTTGAAGAGCATTCAAAAGAGAGAATTTGAAACAGGGTTTTTCAAGCCAACTTTTCAGCCCTTATCAAGAGTTCATTCAAAGCTTTGAAGAAGCCTTTAAAACTAAGCTCACCAACTCCTCAAGTGCACATTCAAGTCTCCAACCACTTTGAGGAAATCCAAAAAGGGTCTTCTTCTCCTGAGTAAAGTGTATTTAAAGTTATATTCGCTCATTAAAGGAGCTTTCTTTGTACTTATTTGTGCTATAAATTTTTTACTCAGTTTGAGTGATTGTTTTTGTTTTGGAGGGGTTCCAAAATAAGGGAAGGTTGATCCGAACCTTGAATCGGAGTGTATTGGGTTGGCTTGTACCCGAAAAATAAGTGGTCTAGCTTGGGATAGCTAGAGTCAGAGTTTCCGACGTTTGTATTCGGGTTGAATACAAGTTTAGTGGATTGAAATTCCCAAGTAGGAGCTTGGGGAGTGGATGTAGGTGCAAGGTTGGCACCGAACCACTATAAATCCTTTTGTTTGTGGTGTGCATATTTGCTTCCCTTTAACTCTTCATTATTTTCTTGCATTCTTGCTTTTAGCCATTAGTCCTGAATTAATTTAACTCTCCATATTCATTTAGCTATTGCCAAATATTTTTCATAAGTCATAAGTTAAGCTTAAAATTTTTAGAAACCCAATTCACCCCCCCCTCTTGGGTTGCATAGCTGGGCAACAAGTGGTATCAGAGCCCGGTGCTCTAGCCCTTCTTTGATCTAAACAATCAAAGAACCAAAGATCTATGGCAACCCACGTCGGTACTTCTCTAGCCGAGGGGCAATCCACCAACCGACCTCCACTTTTCAATGGGTCTAATTATACCTATTGGAAAGCTCGGATGAAAATATTCATGCAAACACTCGACTATGATATGTGGAGTATCATAGTGAACGTCCTCACACACCCACTAAAATTATAGATGGTGAGGAATCAACCAAACCCGAGAAAGAATGGGATGAGGTTGATAAGAAGATGGCCCAATTAAATGCTAAAGCAATGAATGTTCTTTATTGTGCTCTTGATGCAAACGAATTTAATCGCATTTCTACTTGCTCATCTGCTAAAGAAATATGGGATAGGTTAGAAGTAACCCATGAGGGAACCAATCAAGTAAAAGAGTCTAAAATAAACATGCTTGTGCATAAATATGAATTGTTTAAAATGGAGCATGATGAGTCCATTACTGAAATGTTTACTGCTTTACTGATATTATTAATGGTTTAAAGAGTCTTGGTAAGTCCTATACTAACAGTGAGCTTGTAAGAAAGATTCTCAGGTCCTTACCAAGAACTTGGGAAGCCAAAGTGACTGCCATCCAAGAAGCCAAGGACTTGAACACTCTACCTCTAGAAGAGCTTCTTGGATCTTTGATGACTCATGAGCTAAGCATGAAGCAACATCAAGAGGAAGAAGTCAAAAAGAAAAGAACCATTGCCCTCAATCCACAGCTCCACCAGATGAAGAAACTGATGACACTGAAGATGAAGAACAGGATGAGAGATGGCACTCATCACCCGAAGATTCAAAAAATTTTTGAGAAAAAGGAAACAGGGGATGAGAAAGAGCCATTCACAAAAGGGAAATAAAGCAAAGAAAAAGAGAAAGACCAACCCCTTATCTGCTACGAGTGCAAGAAGTCGGGACACTTCAAATCCGAATGTCCACAACTGAAGAAAGGTCCCAAGAAGTTCAAGAAGAAGGCCATGATGGCCACATGGAGTGCGAGTGATGACTCAAGCTCCGATGAGAAAACCTCAACCGAACAAGCCAACCTGTGTCTTATGGCACACGAAAATGAGATAATTTTCGAAACCCCTAGTGACTTTACATTTGAAGAATTACATGAAGCATTCTATGATTTAGTTGATGAATTAAAGAAACTAGGGATGAAGAACAAAGAGCTAAAATTAAAAAATCAATCTTTATTGAAACAAGCTGAAAACTTTTCAATTAAAAAATCCACCTTGCTTCAAGAAAATCAAAGCTTAAAGAATGAAATTGCCAAGCTGAAACCAATAGTAGAAAAGTTCACCTTGAGTTCAAATAAACTCAATATGATTCTTGATAATCAAAAAGCCGTATATGATAAGGCTGGACTTGGCTATAACCCCTTGAAGAAATAAAAATATCTGAAAAATATTTATGTAAACTCTTTAAGTAACAAGTCTACCAATATTACTTGTTTCAAATGTGGTAGAGTAGGACATAAGTCATGCACTTGCTTCTTTAACAAATCTGCAAACTCAACTATAAAGAAAATATGAGTTCCAAAAGGAACCATTATGACTAACCAAAAAGGACCTAAGAAAGCTTGGGTACCTAAAAAAAAACTTGACTTTTGCTTGCAGGTGTGTCTAGCATCCCAAGGAGGAAACAGGAAATGGTATCTTGACAGTGGATGCTCGAGACACATGACTGGTGATGAATCACAATTCATCACGCTTGATGCTAAGGATGGAGGGATGGTCACCTTTGGAGATAATGGCAAAGAAAGATCATCGGTATAGGTAACATTGGTATCACTCCCTCCAAATACATTGAAAATATTTTGTTAGTTAATGGTTTAAAGCATAATTTACTAAGCATTAGTCAATTTTGTGATAAAGGATATAAAGTTATTTTTGAATCATCTGTTTGCATTGTAACTAGTCCTATTAACGATGGCATTAAATTTATTGGACATAGACATGGCAATGTTTATATGGTAGATTTAAATGATTTAGCCAAAATAAACATGCAATGCCTAGTATCCTTGAATGCTAAAGTTAATGAGACTAGTTGGCTTTGGCATCGTAGACTTGCACACATTAGCATGCATTCTCTTTCAAAATTAATTAAGAAAGAATTAGTTCTTGGTTTGCCAAAACTGAATTTTGAAAAAGATAGAATTTGTGATACATGCCAATTAGGTAAACAAACAAGAGTTTTATTTAAATGTAAAAATATTGTTTCAACTTCTAGACCTTTAAAGCTTCTACATATGAACTTATTTTGACCAACTAGAACCACTAGTCTAGGAGGAAAATGATATGGTTTTGTAATTATAGATGATTACTCTCGTTTTACTTGGTTTTCTTTTTAGCACACAAAGATGAAATTTTTCATATTTTCACTAAATTTTATCGAAAAGTCACTAATGAAAAAAGATTTTCAATTCAAAATATTCGAAGCGATCATAGAACTGAATTTAAAAATCAAAACTTTGAAAACTTTTATGATGAAAATGGAATTGGCCATAACTTCTCTGCTCCTAGGACACCCAACAAAATGGGGTAGTAGAAAGGAAAAACAGAACCTTAGAAGAAATGGCCCGTACCATGCTTTGTGAAAGTAACCTTCCAAGATATTTTTGGACGGAAGCAATTAACACAGCATGTTACATTTTAAATCGTGCTTTGATTAGACAAATTTTAAAGAAAACCCCCTATGAACTTTGGAAAGAAAGAAAATCAAATATTGCATATTTTCATATTTTTGGTTGCCGATGTTTTGTGTTAAATAATGGTAAAGAAAGACTTGATAAATTTGATGCAAAATCAGATGAAGCAATCTTTCTTGGTTACTCCTCCACTAGTAAAGCTTTTAGAGTTTTTAACAAAAGAACTTTAGTAGTAGAGGAGTCCATACATGTTGTTTTTGATGAATCTAACGATCTTCCTTCAAGGAAGAATGAGGGTGTTGATGATGCAGATCCTCTAATAGAAGGAATGAAGGAGATCACTCTGAAAGATTCAACAACTCAAGAGGACGAGGAACAAGAAGACAAACAAGATGAGAGAGGTGAAGAAATTCAAGAACAACCTCAAGGTACAAATGACTTACCCAAAGAATGGAGGTATGTTCACAATCACCCTAAGGAGTTAATTATTGGTGATCCTATGTAAGGGGTAAAAACTCTTCTTCACTTAGAGATGTATTTAATCATTGTGCTTTTGTATCTCATCTTGAACCAAAAACTATTGAAGAAGCTGAAAATGATCATAATTGGATTAATGCAATGCAAGAGGAACTTAATCAATTTGAAAGAAATAATGTATGGACTTTAGTATCAAGACCTAAAAATTATTCAATAATTGGCACAAAATGGGTCTTTAGGAACAAATTAGATGAACATGGTAATGTAATAAGAAATAAAGCAAGATTGGTTGCTAAAGGTTATAATCAAGAAGAAGGAATTGATTTTGATGAGACCTTTGCACCGGTTGCTAGATTAGAAGCCATTAGACTTCTACTTGCATATGCTTGCTTTATGAAATTCAAATTATTTCAAATGGATGTCAAAAGTGCATTTTTAAATGGATATATTACTGAAGAAGTCTATGTAGAACAACCCCCAGGATTTGAAAATCATGCTTTTCCTAATCATGTTTTTAAATTAAATAAAGCTTTATATGGATTAAAACAAGCACCTAGGGCTTGGTATGATAGGCTAAGCAAATTTTTACTAAATAATAGTTTTTCAAGAGGTAATGTAGACACAACCCTCTTTATTAAAAGAAATCAAAATGATATGTTAATAATACAAATTTATGTTGATGACATAATTTTTGGGTCTACTAATGAATCTCTTTGTCAAGACTTTGCTAAGCTCATGCAGGGGGAGTTCGAGATGAGCATGATGGGAGAACTTACTTTCTTCCTCGGACTCCAAATCAAACAAACAAAAGAAGGAATCTCCATCACCCAAAGCAAGTACACCAAGGAACTACTCAAAAGATTTAGAATGGAGAACTCCAAACCAATTGGCACACCCATGAGCCCCTCATGTAAGCTTGACAAGGATGAAGAAGGTAAATGTGTAGACTTAAAATACTATAGAGGTATGATTGGCTCTTTATTATATTTAACTGCAAGTAGGCCTGATATCATGTTTAGTGTTTGTTTGTGTGCTAGATATCAATCTAATCCTAAAGAGTCTCACTTGAATGCTGTTAAAAGAATCCTTAGATATCTAAATGGTACTCAAACTCTAGGATTATGGTACTCTAAGGACTCACTAATTGATTTATTAGGATTTTAGATGCTGATTAGATAGAAAAAGCACAAGTGGAACTTGCCAATTTCTTGGAGTGAACCTAATCTCCTGGTTTAGCAAGAAACAAAATTCGATAGCACTGTCTACGGCTAAGGCCGAATACATTGCAGCCGGAAGTTTTGTGCTCAAATCTTGTGGATTAAGTAACAACTCGAAGACTTTGGTATCAAACTTAATGAAACACCCATAAGATGCGACAACACAAGTGCCATAAATCTAACTAAAAATCCAATTCAACATTCAAGGTCTAAGCATATTGAAATAAGACATCATTTTATAAGAGAACATGTTCAAAACAAAGATATAACTCTTGAATATGTTTGCACTGAAAATCAATTAGCTGATATCTTTACAAAGGCCCTTAGCGAGGATAGATTTTGTGAAATTAGGAGAAATCTAGGAATTCTTGATCCTTATGCCTAAGTGTTTCTCCATTTTCAAGGAATCGAGTTGAGATCAATTTCCATCATCTCTCTTGGTCCTAAAAACTCAAGATTATCATTCTCACAACTTGTCATTGAGCAAAATTCCTTCTCCCAAAATTTTAAATTTTTTCAAAATTTATTCATATTTTTTTTGAATTTTTGTGATTCATGAGTCGACCCCTTAGGGTCGACCCTATGGCATACTTGTAATTTTCGGCCAATATCCCATGGGTTCATTCCTTTTTATCTTAAACCTGTTCATGAGCCGACCCTCTATTCTCTTCGTCTTCCTCCCTCCAAGACCCGTCATCCTCATCTTCTTTCTCTCCAAAACTAAGGATTTAGCTCAAGAGCATTCTCCCTACTCCTCTCCACCTCAAATCACTCCTTGGGAAAGGAGATTTTCGCATCTTTCTCCCTTGATTGAAGTGGTTGGAGCGTGCCCTAGCCTCCACCGTTCTTCTCAAAATCATCTCTTCTCTCCACCAAAATCCCTTTCCATCCTCTTGTAACCCTCCTTCTACTCACCTTTTTGGTCTTCCGAGTCTCCCTGCCTGCTCTTGTGGTGAGAATGGCTCCAAAGATAAGCTTCCTCAAAGAAGAAAATCAGTCCGTGAGCTGGAAGAAAGCGTCCGCAGAAAAAGGCAAGCTGCTCAGTCCTCCACTGCTCCCATTCGACTTCAGTGTCTGCTCAAGGTCCCTCTCAGTCTCCCCTTAGCCCTAGCAAAATCCCTCTATCTGATAGGAAGGTTGAAACCGGCAAGAATGTGGATTTTAGATTCTTTGAAAAAGAAGGTTTCTCCTTTGAGACAAAGATAAAAAATCAGGGTTGGGGTTTTTACTGCTCTCTCAAGGAAGTTACTTTTGTAGACTTGGTTAGAGAATTTTATCAAAATCTGCATTATGGCAATGGAACAGTAACTTCTACAATTAAGGGAGTTGATATCTGTCTGGATCCTATTATTTTGGGAGAGATACTACATTTACCCTGTGAGGGATATTCTTACATGGAACTCCCAGTGAAGGAAGAGGGGATCAGTGTAATTCTAGGAGGAACCTACTCGAAAAGTTTGAATAAATTGGAAGCCAAAATTTTGTCAATTGAAATGAGAATCCTACATCAATTAGTGACAAAGCTCTTCTTCCCTAAAAGTGGTAGGCATGACCTCCTTTCTGGCAAAGATATTTGTATAATGTTTCATGTGATCACTCAAACCCCATTAAACCTCCCTACTTTAATGATTGAGGCCATGAGAGAGACACTGAACAGATCCAAGGCACATTTGCCTTTTGGTATGGCTCTCACACTAGTTTTCAGGAGGTTTGGAGTCAGTTTTGAGGGGGAGGCATCTGCTAAGCTTTCTCACGCAGACACCATCAACCAACACACTCTGCACCGTATGGGATTCACTAAATCTGATGGTGGTTGGATCAAGGGTTCTGAGGAGAGAGCTGAGGACAGAATAGAGGACAGAGCTGAAGAAGAAGGTCCCTCATCTCCTCTCCATGACTTCAGGGCAGCATCTCCAGATATCCAGTTTGTTTCAGATCCAGAGGCTGGCCCTTCAGAGTTCACCAGGAGGTACACACCAGTTCAGCAGCCAGTCAGCAGTGCACCTTCTTCAGAGTTCAGATTGGCTGATGATCAGATCGAGCAGATTTCTCAGCATGTGGCTTCCTTGCTTTCTCGTCAGTGGAGCACTTCTGTATTTGCACCGAGATCCACATCATTAGATTCATCTGATCAGACCTTGATCCCCCATATCTCCACTGTATTTCAGTTGATCTCAGATCAGTCTATTCGGATTCAGCAGCTCGAGACAGTATTTTGAGACTGACTGGGAGAGTTCTTGACTTGCAGGGGCAAGTCTTAGCTTTGGCCCATCCTCAGCCACAGGAGAGCACTATTGAGGTCACAGACCTTACTGCAGAGGCTGGCAGGCTCAGAGGTGCATTGGAGGGTGGTTATGAGTTATTGAGGAGAGAGATCAGAGGCTCGAGTGAGCATGCATCTACTCAGTTCACTGCTCTGCTTCAGTCTGTTTTGAGAGCACTGAACGTTCTTGATTCCATTAGACTCACTCTTTCAGTCCAGTCTTTGGCCTCTCAATGTTCTCAACCTCCTAGTTCATCTCGCTCACCTGCTCGTGCCAGAGGCAGACGGGGTAGAGGACGTACTCTTGGTCGAGATCCATCATCTCCTCACCCTATCTCTGATGACTCCGATCCATCCAGTCATGAGCTTTACTAGATCCTAGGTGTTGGTCTCTTGTTCTTTCTAGGATCTGTATTTTGGGCCATGTAATGACATTAGCTAGCTGACTTTTATGTTATGAAATATGTATTGAAACAACTATGATTTTAAATTATATATATCTACTCTTTGTAATGGTGTCTATCATCTCTTGATTATATATCTTCTCTTTGTTGATAATTCATATCTATGGTAATCTATGGCATATTTTGGTTAATGATTGTTGTATTCAGGGGGAGCAAACATTAATGATTAGCACTAGAAGTTTGAAAAAAAACACTAAAGAGAAAACGTATTCAGAGAAAGAGGGGGAGCTAACAATGTTTGATGATGTCAAAAAGGAGGAGAAATTAAAGAAAAAAAAACATATCAAAAGTAAAATTATAAATTATTAAAAGACTTGAAAATAAAATGAATGAATTAAGGAAGAATTAAAGAAAAAGAAACATATCAAAAGCAAAATTATAAATTATTAAAAGACTTGAAAATAAAATGAATGAATTAGGGAAGAATTAAAGAAAAAGAAACATATCAAAAGCAAAATTATAAATTATTAAAAGACTTGAAAATAAAATGAATGAATTGGAGAGAAATTAAAGAACAATATCAAAAGTAAAATTATTAAATGACTTAAAAATACAATGAGTGAATTGCTAAGTATAATGCAAATGAGCAACCTTTAAAATTACTTCTTTAAACATGCTCTGATATGCTTTAAAATTTAACTTGCTCTGATACATCTTAAATTTGACATGCTCTGATGTACTTTACAAATTAATTCTTAGACATGCATTGGTACACTTAATTATTTTTGCTCTGATACTAAAACTAAATAATCAAATGAGGATGAGCAAATTTTCAAGATATAACTTGCTCTGATAACAAAAATAAATTTTCTACTCTAATACCAAAATCACATAATCAAATGACCAAATTTTCAAATCATTAAGTAATGGGCAAACTATTTATGCAAATGAGCACTTGTATCACATACCAAAAGAATCAATCTTCTTCTCAAACAAATGCACTTATAAGTTGGTAATAAATCTACTTTTATCTTCAAACTACTTATAATGCATTCTTTTGAAATTCATGATTCACATAGATACTTTTATTCAAGTGTTTTGTCATCATCAAAAAGGGGGAGATTGTTGCTCCTTAGATTGATTTTGATGATCACAAAACAGTTGAAGGGTACTAATAATTTTCAATTGAAAAAGACCTATTGCTCTTCAGGGGCAAAATCATAATTTTACCAAAACCCAGATTTGAAAGTATCAAATGATAGAACAAAAGATTTGTGATCCATTGGTGAAAATTTCATTATTTTGGACTTGTATTTTGAAAGTTATGCATGTTTGAAATTCATGAGTCGACCCATGAGTCAACTCATGCACATGAGCTGTTTGGCACGCAGATTTTTTGGCTTGGCACAACCTGTGAGTCGACCCATGAGTCGACCCCCAAGGCATGAGTCGACCCATGAGTCGACCCCTGCAGTTTTTAGGCCAAAAATCACAGAACCTTATTTTCTGGTATTTTTCCATAAGAGTCGACCCCCAGGCATGAGTCGACCCATGAGTCGACCCCTGTGACGAGATTTCTCCGCAACGGCTAATTTTTAACCCGTTTTAAGTGCTTTTAATGCTCATTTAATGTGGTCTAACGGCTCTTTTTCAGTCTAGAATGTTTTTCTCTATTTCTTAAAGCTATAAAAGGATCCAAAAGGTGGAAAACAAGTAAGAGATTGAAAGAGATTTGAAGAGCATTCAAGAGAGCATTCAAGAGCATTCAAAAGAGAGAATTTGAAAAAGGATTTTTCAAGCCAACTTTTCAGCCCTTATCAAGAGTTCATTCAAAGCTTTGAAGAAGCCTTTAAAATCAAGCTCACCAACTCCTCAAGTGCACATTCAAGTCTCCAACCACTTTGAGGAAATCCAAAAAGATCTTCTTCTCCTGAGTAAAGTGTATTTAAAGTTATATTCGCTCATTAAAGGAGCTTTCTTGTACTTATTTGTGCTATAAATTATTTTACTCAGTTTGAGTGATGTTTTTGTTTTGGAGGGTTCCAAAATAAGGGAAGGTTGATCCGAACCTTGAATCGGAGTGTATTGGGTTGGCTTGTACCCAAAAAACAAGTAGTCTAGCTTGGGATAGCTAGAGTCAGAGTTTCCAACGTTTGTATTCGGGTTGAATACAAGTTTAGTGGATTGGAAATTCCCAAGTAGGAGCTTGGGAGTGGATGTAGGTGCAAGGTTGGCACCGAAACCACTATAAATCTTTTTGTTTGTGGTGTGCATATTTCTTCCCTTTAACTCTTCATTATTTTCTTGCATTCTTGCTTTTAGCCATTAGTCCTGAATTAATTTAACTCTCCATATTCATTTAGCTATTGCCCAAATATTTTCATAAGTCATAAGTTAAGCTTAAAATTTTTAGAAACCCAATTCACCCCCCCCCCCTCTTGGGTTGCATAGCTGCGCAACAGTTGGGGTGTGTGGAAAAGTATCTGAGAAAGAGAGGTTGCATGAGAAGGCCTTGTGTGTGAGATTGAGAGTTCAAAAATTTCGAGAGAAAAGAAAAGAAAGATTTTGGGTGCAGGGTTTTTTGTGTGTACCCTAAGGTTACTGCCTAGGGTTTGAGAAGTGAGAATGTGAGCTATGAGTATCGTGAGCCCACCAGACTTCAGAAAAAACTTCATCAACCTCTTTACTATCTCTGCTAATGATTCAGAGTATCTGAGGAGTCGGCAGACATAGATCAAAGGAGTTTGATCAGCATCGACCGTCGAAAGGGTTCTGCAATGAACTAGCATTCGTGAGGAGTCGATCAGATCGGGAGCTTCGTGTGGATGATCCGTGAAGGCCAGACATACTATGTGGCTATATTACAATGATCAGACCTTCCCGACGGTGATCAGACTGCAGCGATCGATTACCTGCATGAAGGTAATGTGTTCTGAACACATAATAGTTAAATATTTACTGTAGAAGTTTAAATTTTAAATTTAAATACATGCTATATATATCATATTTAGATCATTATGTAGGGTTAATACATGTTAATTAGTTAGATTAATTAATAATTTTTACTGTAAAATTATAATTTTTTAAAAAATTAAAATTACTATTTTACCCCTGCACTGAAATTCACTTCAGGCTCACCTACAAGAGTTGTTTGGTGAACAAAGTCACACAGCCAAGTATCAAGTCTGTCAAAGACTTTTTAATGCTAAAATACGTGATGGATAGTCAGTCCAAGATCATTGTTTGACAATGATCAAAGATCTTGAGGAGCTTGAGAAGCTCGGTGTCATCTTAGACCAGGATTTTCAGACTGATGTGATTCTTCAGTCTTTGTTTGATGCATATGGTCAGTTCATCATAAACTTTTATATGCATAAGATGTAGTGTACCTTGGTCGAGTTAATGAACATGCTGGTTACGGCTGAGCTTTCTATGAAGGGTTCAAAAGGCTCAGTTCTTACTGTGGAGCAGACTTCTTCCAAGAGAAAGTCTTAGAAAAAAAAAGAAGTCTGTGAAGAAGCAGAAGGTGGATGGGAAGAAGAAGAAGATAGATCTGAAGAAGAAGGCTGCTGAAAAGAAAAAATATTTTCACTGCCAATCAGACGGCCATTGGAAGTGGAACTGCCCTCAGTACCTGGCCACCCTGAAGAATAAGAAGGATGGTCCTTCTGGAAGAATGCTCATTATAGAATCTAATCTTACGGTTTTCTCTGCATCCAGTTGGGTACTTGACTCTAGTTCTAGTGCTCATTTGTGCACTTCTATGCAGGATCTTGAGGAGAGCAGGAAGTTGAGGGATGGGGATATGATCCTACGCATCAAAAATAGAGCAAGAGTTACTGCTGTGGTCGTAGAAACCTACCCTCTGTGATTACCGTTAGGATTAGATTTATTTCTTAGAGATTGTTATTATGTGCCTGCAGCAAGTAGGAATTTGATTTTTGTTTCATGTTTAGCACAAGAAGGCTATGTGATTAGCTTTCATAAGGACCATTGTAACATATTTTATGAAAATAATAAAGTTACAAATGGTTTTCTTTATTAACGATCTCTATCAGCTACATATTGATGTATCTGTATTTAATATCGAGCAAAATGTGAATGCCATAGGAATTAAAAGGCCTAGAGATAGTCTAAATGATAGGTATCTGTGGCACCTAAGGCTAGGTCATATAGCGGAAGATAGGGTTAACAAATTGAAGAAATTCGGGCTGTTGAGTCTGTTAACTTTCGAGTCATATCCAGTTTGTGAATCATGCCTTCAAGGCAAAATGACCAAACTCCCTTTTGTAGGATATGGGGAAAGGGCCACAAACCTACTTGCCCTAGTACATACGGATGTGTGTGGCCCATTTGATGTGCCGGCTAGAGACAACTATGTCTACTTCATTACCTTCACCGATGATATGTCTAGGTACGGGTATGTGTTTCTAATGAAACACAAGTCTGAAGCCTTTGAAAGGTTCAAAGAATTCAGACATGAAGTAGAAAAACAAACAGGAAAGCCTATTAAGGTTCTTCGATCAGATCGAGGAGGTGAATACCTTAGTCGGGAGTTCTTAGACTATCTTAAGGATAATGGCATAGTCTCTCAATGAACTCCACCTGGAATGCCACAACTTAATGGGATTTCAGAATGGAGAAATCAGACCCTATTAGATATGGTCCATTCCATGATGATCTTCACGGACCTCCCTGAGTTTCTTTGGGGATATTATCTCATGATAGCAATATATGTATTGAATAGGGTTTCATCTAAAACCGTTCCTACCACACCATATGAGATATGTCATGATAAAAAGCCAAGTCTGAATCATCTCAGAGTTTGAGGTTGTCTGGCTCATGTCAAGAGACAGCAGGCGGACAAGTTAGAGTTCAGGTCTTTTAGAGCTCAATTCAAAGATATCCTAAAGAGTCATTAGGATACTATTTCTATATTCTGGAAGACCACAATGTGATTGTGAGTCGAAATACTCTTTTTCTTGGAAAAAGTTTATTCAAGATGGTGGCATCGAAAGAATAATTAAGCTCAAGGAGAATGTCTCCCATGAGCAACGAGCTAAAGAACCTAAGGAACCAAATCAATCAGAATTAGTCGTAACACAACCTCTTCCACCTCATAGATCGACTAGGATTTTTCATCCTCCTGAAAGGTACTTAGGTACTATACAAGAGGATATAGAGAAAATATTCCTCACGAAAAATAGAGCTCATGGTATGATCCCAAGACCTATGATGAGGCAATATCAGATATCGACTCTGAGAAATGGTTAGAGACAGTGAGATTAGAAATTGACTCGATGCACTCAAACCAAGTCTAGACCTTGGTAGATCCACCTGAAGGTATTATATCTATTAGGTGAAATGGATCTTCAAGAGAAAGATAGGTGCAGATAGGAATGTAAAGACATTCAAGGCTAGGCTCGTAGCGAAAGGTTATAGTCAGCGCGAAGGCATTGACTATCAGGATACCTTCTCGTCCGTAGCCATGCTAAAATTCATCCGCACATTGCTTGCTGTTGCAGTCTATTTCGATTATGAAATATGGCAGATGGACGTGAAAACGGTATTCTTAAATGGACATCTTGAGGAAGATATCTATATGAAATAGCCACTTAATTTCACATCCAGTGATGATGATCACAAGGTCTGCAAGCTGCAAAGGTCCATTTATGGACTTAAGCAAGCATCTCAGAGCTGGAATACTTGTTTCAATGATGTGATCAAAATATTTGGTTTCATCAAGAATGAGGAGGAACTATGTGTGTTCAAAATGGTCAGTGAGAGTGCAGTTGTCTTTCTCATATTGTACGTAGATGACATCCTCCTAATTGGGAATGACATTCTCATGTTGACCTCAGTCAAAGTATGGTTGTCTAAGGAGTTTTCTATGAAAGATCTAGGAGAGGCATCCTTTATACTGGGTATTAAGGTCTATAGAGATAGACCAAATAGGATGCTGAGACTTTCACAGAAGATATACATAGAGGAGGTACTAAAAAGGTTTAACATGAAAAACTCTAAAGGAGGTTTAGTACCTTTTAGACATAGCATTCATCTCTCCAAGAAGATGTGCCTTAGCACACCTGAGGAGATTGAACGTATGAGCAAAATCCCTTATGCTTCGGCAATAGGGAGCCTCATGTATGCCATGCTATGTACATGACCTGATATAGCCCATGCTGTGAGTGTCACAAGCAGATATCAGTCGAATCCAGATGAAGAGCACTGGACTTCTGTGAAATGTATCCTTAAGTACTTAAGAAGGATTAAGGATATGTTTCTAGTCTTTGGGAATGGAGAACTTCAGATTCAAGAATATACAGACTCAGACTTTATGTCTGATATAGATGATCGAAAGTCGACATCTGAGAGACTGTTCATTGCAATGGTGGTGCAGTTAGCTGGAAGAGTTCCAAGCAGACGGTGATTGCAGATTCCACCATGGGCAGAGTATATTGCTGCATCGAAAGCTGTGAAGGAGGCATTCTGGTACCAAAAGTTTGCCGCGGTGCTTGGAGTGATGTCATCGGATGCCATCCCTCTTTACTGCGACAATAATGACACCATAGCCCTAGCTAAGGAGCCAAAGTCTCACCAGAAGTCCAAGCATATCGAGCGGCGATTCCATCTGATTCGTGATTATCTCGAAAAAGGTTATGTCGAGGTTAAGAGAGTCGATTCCATAAATAATGTGGCAGACCCGCTGATAAAGTCATTAGGCCAGCAAAAGATCGAAGCCCACCTTGAGAAGATGGGACTTAGATATATAGCCAATTGGCATTAGGTCAAGTGGGAGTTTGTTAGATGTGTGCCCTAGATGCCAGATTGGCTGACACATTCCTGTACAAATCTAAGGGCAAATTTATAATTTTGACTATAAATCAATAAATGGATTATTCTTCTATCATATTGTGTATATTGTGTCTGTGATACATCCTTTGAGATAGTAGGAATGTTAATTCATATTTTCGAGAGTTGAAAATTTAAGGCATAAATTTACATAACTAACTCATAAACAACTCCTAACCATAGGATCATCATGAGGATGGTGATCGATCCGGAAGGTTGGTCTACGATCATTTTCTTAGGGTAGATGAGTCTTGAGTCTACGGTGTAGAGACATCAGAGCGAGAGTACAGATATTCATTGAGAATGAG
The DNA here is from genome assembly GCF_000442705.2 of Elaeis guineensis. NCBI lineage: Eukaryota > Viridiplantae > Streptophyta > Magnoliopsida > Arecales > Arecaceae > Elaeis > Elaeis guineensis. The sequence goes on from NC_025996.2 coordinate 76,088,768, forward strand.
AGTACTGAGCGTGACCATATGGAGCAGTCATAAGGAAGTCTACCTTCTCATCGATGACTAGCTCGATGCCGCAGTTGTGTGTCTAGTTCTTTGACCTGAGGTACATCGACAGTTTACCTTGAGTGTGTTATAGTTTGACTACACCATAATTCAATCTTCTAGCCATTCGAAATCCTGAGGTGTATGTTGGCTGTAGCATATTCATTGTAGGAACTAGGTTGCACCAAGATGGGATCTATCAACCTTGGTAGATGAGAGGAGTAGTCCTATGGTGATCGAAAGATCGAGTCCTTAAGCCTATGGCCATGGCAGAGTGAAATAGTAGAAAAGAGTTTTTCATTAGGATTTCACATCGGACTCGAATCGATCGATTAACTCATATGACTGATGTAGGGTTTGACGAGTTCACCTTAACCTAATTCAGTCGGGACTCATGATAGAGAAACTCAATCACACAGGTAACTGCACCAAAAGATTCATCTGTAGTTCTGATGGGTTGCCACCATATACTGCTAAGTATCACTGGTGGATTTTGAGAACAATTAGAATGATCTTGATGATCGATCATTCTAATTGTATGAATCAGAAGAGTTCTGGTCCACCGAAAGGAGTTTCGATGATGTCGATGATGAGATCACGACATGTCTCATTACCATACAGAATTAAACCTAACTGGGTCACATTAACAAGGATTAGGATCTGGATGTTATCAATTGGGCTAGTCCAATTGATTTGGATTAGATCCATTAGGTTCAAAGAAATCGTGCTAGCACACGATTGAGCCTAATTTTCTCCTCGTGTAATCTTTTCATCTCCACTGAGCCAAATATGATTTGACTCATCCAGAGAACCTTGAGAAGGTTTCTCTCAGTCTGACTGGAGCCAGTCCAGTTCAGAAAAGTCTTATCTTAATTCATGAGATGAATTTAAGACAACACCTGCTAATTCCTGACACCTGCTATTTTTTATTTTAGGACATCTGTCAAATGTTAACATATGGGTCTTAAACTGAAGGCCACTTGGCCAGAGGTTATTGAAAGTTTTTTTGTAGAGTGTCCACTTGCCAAAAATAAGCACCAAAGTGGGCACCACAATTGGACAAGGCTTGCGCCCCAAGTGGATAAAGGTCAAAAGGAGTCTTGATCAACATAAACTCTTGGGCGCCATCTCCCTTGTGCTTATCCAATGTTGGTGCCAACATAAGAGAGAGGGTGGGGGTTCTTATCTAATGTGATTAGATGACATCACTCCACCAATAAAATTTTTTTAGATTAAATAAAATTTTTGATTGGTCGAATGATGTGGCACTGCGCAGCACAGCAAGGTCTATATAAACCTGTTTGCACCTAGGGTTTAAGAGATTCTGCCCCCTACCCAGCAAAAGCCAGCACCCCTCCTCTTCTCTATGTCCTCTTGGTGCTCCCTCTCCCCTCTTCATGCCCAAGAGGTTGGGCATCCATCTGGTGAAGGATCAAGGCATGGTGACGTATTGAATAAAGGGCTGCA